>NW_024582083.1:7863018-8025550 GCF_017639235.1 Corvus kubaryi
GGGGGGGGAGCGGCCGTGGTGCCGGCGGGCCCCGCCTCCTCCGGCCGCGCAGCCGCCGTGCCACGGCCCCGGGCCCCACTGCTTCCCGTGCGGCGGGGATGGCGGGGCCGCGTGTCGCGGCGTTCCCCTCGGACTCACCCCCCTGCCCTGCCCTGCCCTGCCCTGCCCGCTTGCCGGCGCGCTGCAGGGAGTGCGTGGGGCTGACCGTTCTCTCTTGGGCAGCCATGGCTGCGCTCAGCCCAGCCAGACGGTGGTATTACGTCCTCATGACTTCTACAAATCTATTGGAATCCCGCCCAGCCAGACGGTGGTATTACGTCCTCATGACTTCTACAAATCTATTGGAATCCCGCTCGCCCGGCTGCTGCCTCACGTTACTGCTCCTTCCAGGCTAGGCTCGTTTACGTCCTCCGTCCTCAGGAACACTGAGATGCTGAGGTCCAAAGTCGTCCTCATTAACCCCCTGATCAATGCTCTGTGCATTAAGATACAGAATTTAACTGCAGGTCTGTTTATTTCCAATAAATTATTTCTATCCGCACAAATAAATGCTAACTAGCTTCATAACAGTGAGCGCGTAAAGTGGTTTCCAAGGGTCAGTTTTCGGTCATCTCTGGTTGTTTCTTGTCGCCTGCCCTTTGGTTCCTTACCTGATGGCAAGGTGTCCCAACAGTCGAAGAACAGCACTGAGGTTGCCTGATGAAGTGATGGTGCATTTCACACAATGTGAACCTCCACACGTTGCAAAAAAACCCTCCAGAACAACCAAAAAAATTTGAGCTTTTTAAAGCCCATACATACTGTCTGTTCCACGTGCTGAGCACAAGTATAATGTGGCTCACCCTTCCATCGTACACAATGTTCCAGCATATTGCTTTTTATAATCGAATGTATAAAATCTATTCAATTCAGTGTGTTTCCACTGCTGTGGTGCTGCAGCTTTTGTGCTCTGCATCCACATGCCAGACAGGGCTAATGTGTGATGCTCATCTCTCAAAATTTTCTGCTGGAAATTGTGGTGGTTTCACCCAGGCAGCAGGCAAGCCCCACACAGCCACTTGTTTGCTCCCCCACCAGCAGGATCAGGGAGAGAATCAGAAGGGTAAAAGCCAGAAAACTCATGGGTTGAGATAAAGGCAGTTTAACAGGGAAAGCAAAAGCCACTCACGCAAAAAAAAAGTGGAACAAGGAATGAATTCACTGCTTCCCATTGGCAGGCAGGTGTTCAGCCATCTCCAGGAGAGCAGTGCCCCATCACACATAACAGTGACTTGGGCAGATCCCCCAGTTTACACACTGAGCATGATCCCATATGGTCTGGAATATCCCTTTGGTCAGCTGGGGTCACCTGTCCCGGCTGTGTCTCCTCCGAGCCTCCCATGCACCCCCAGTCTCCTCACCAGTGTGGCAGTACAAAAAGCAGAAATGGCCTTGGCGCTGTGTAAACGCTGCCTGGCAATTACAAAAACACTTTGATATTATCAACCTTTTGTTCAGCACAAATCTAAAACACAGCCCCATACCAGCCACTGGGAGGAAAATTACTCCAGCCAAAATCAGCACAGATATATATGTGCTTCACCTTGCTGGCACAAAATCAAAACAACTTTTATTGAACACGTATGTATTATTGAGATATCCTAAAACTTCATCTCTGCCACCATCTTATTTATTTTTTGTCCATAACGCCGTGCATGGAATTGTTGTAATAGATCTGTGGACAGTGGATCTGATTGCTTTTATATTTAACTTCTGAGTTGCAGGTATATTTGGGTCTTCTACTTACTGTTGTTTTAGCACACTAGATATGGAAAGCCTGAAGTATTTGAAACATTATTTAATGTGTTCATTTATTACTTTAGATGTGGATTTGGCAGCTCTTATGAAACAGTAAGAGTCTTGTATGTGTACTTCTGTCCACAATTGAAACACAAAGATATGTTCCTCCTGGAAAGAAGTTTTATACTAATCCAGGAAAGAAAGGAGCTTGCAATATTGCTTCTTGCGGAGTATTTTATTAAATGTTTTTTGAGTTTTGAATACCTAAGTAATTAATTTTGTTTTTACAGTTATGCAAATCTTACCATAGGTGAACAATATCTGCATGAACCTGGTGAGGTAGAAAGAATAAATGTAAAGGTAAAAAAAAGTCTTTATTATATCTTAGTGATATATGATTATTTATTACCGTTTACATGAACTTTTTGCTCCCTATGGTGTTCGCTTTAGCTTGAAATCACTAATATTTATTTACAAAGTGAAGGAAGGAAAAGAAATTAATGACCATTCTCTATAAAAAAGGTTTAGATATTGTTCATCTAGTGGTTTTGGGGGTTTTTTTGAGACATCTGGCAGTATCCCACGCAAGCTCTACCATTCAAGATTTGACCTTCATTTTTTATTTGGAGATCCTAAGCAAGAACACAATTGTGAGCAAACAGCGCCAGCTGAAAGCACAGTAATACTTCTATGTTGTCAGAAGAATGGGACCACATTATCCTAGATGCTATATAAAAACCCCATTGTTCCTTTTCTCATGTAAGTTCATAAATGTAAGCAAACTTGTAAATTTGCTTGCACTGGTTTTATTTCTCCTGTATATTTTTATCATATGTAGTGAAAATGGCAGCCAGAGGACATTTTTGGTCTAGGGCAAGAAAAAGATTAGAAGAAATAATTCAGCTGCCTGCACTTGAGACAAATTCAGAGTCAAAGCTAAGCATTTAGTGCAGAAAATGAAAACAGAGAAAAGGAGGTGGGATAGTTTCCACTGGGAAAATAAAAAAACAAACCAAAACCAGAAAAAAAGGAGGAAAAGGATGAAACAGATAGGAATAAATGTCTGTGAAGGTTTAGAGGGCATAAGAAATAAAGCCTGGAGCTAGTATGAGGAATATATAAGAACACACTTCATAAATTGATTAGTGCCATTATTTCTTAAAATTTAAATGGCTAATATTCCATTCCACAGAATATTTCATCTTGATACAGGTTTTTTTTTTTTTGAGATGCTAAATTTATGCCGTTCCCTTTAGACTAAACTTTAATTTCACTTTTAAATGGGTTTATGATGCACAAATATCTATTCAGTGACTCCAGATAACTAATACAGTAACACCCCTTAATCTGTCACTTTCCAGCTCTTCAATTTGGAGCTCTGTCATCAGTCATTTAGTACTGTGCTCTGCTAACCACTGTTTTCCTTTTATTATGTTCTTTACCCTTGACTGATTTGACAGATTGATTCATCTGAGGAAGATGATGAGAGCAAGGAAAATGTAACTATTCCAAAAGAGAAAGCAAAGTGCTTACACACTTACAGTTGTGTTGGGTTGTTGGCCTCATAGATGAAGCACCTGAGATCTTTCAGAATGGAAATCTATTCAGAAAAGTTAGCTGCTAGAAGGTCAGGCTCCTCAGGTTGACAGTACTGGTGATCCCATGGCTCCCATGGAGAGCTTCAGGCTCCCTGTCCTTCACAACTGATAAATGCTTTTTCCTGAACATTTAAATTACATGTACTTCCTAAGCTACTGCACATTTTCCCTCTCTGCAATACAAATTATAATGGGAAAAATTGCTTTATTTTTGATTAAAATGCTTACAGCTGCACTTCTTAGGAATGCAGCCTCAGCAGACTGGGGTTTAGCTGTACTTTGAGACTGCAAAAAATTAATCAGATCCCTGCATGTTTTTTAACTAAAAGTTGCCCCTCTTGCAGTATTGGTGGACATAATGTTTCAGGAAAAGCCAGTGCTGTATTCAATCCTATATGTTAGAATGCTTATTGACAATAATGCCCAAGCTCTGCTGTCTGTAACCTATACCAGTATTGGACTTGGAGTTTACCACAATAAACTGCAAGTGATGTAGGAATTTCCTTATTTTTTGCCAAAATGCAGCTCATTTTAGTGTTATGTTTTTACATTTTCTGTCCCATTTTTAAGACCCTTTCCTCAAAATACAGACTTATGAAAGAACATTTAAAACTAAGAATTCCTCAAAATAATGACTAAAATTTTCCTTAGCATTTCTGTTGGAGGAATATTTGGGAGTTATATATATAATGTGATGCAGTCTGGTATTCAATATTATTACTTGCTTTTGCATGAAAAGTATTGTAATTAACTCAGTTGTATTGTAAATTGGCACTCGAAGAAGGTGGTATGAAAGGAAGCACATATGATCACATTTGAGGTCAGCATTCTGCTGACCCTTGTGTAATTAAAGTGTAATTAAAAAATCTGAAGATGTCACAAATAATAAGAAACGATTGATTTTCCATCATCCTCCTGGACCAAAAAGCATACCTGTTACAAGCATAATAACTTTAAATGTGATAAAGTAAGCTGCTCTGAGTTCTTGTTTTGTATATGCTAGCAAAAGTAATTACCACAGTTGTTTATTAGTGTCTAAAATAATTTTAATAAATGAAGAAATGAATTATTTAAAAAAGGGGAAGAAATGTGTAAGTGTTGCCACAAGACTTGGCTTTCAAAATTTATTCCTACTCTCGTCTGGAATTCAAATTACTTTATAAGGCTATATGGGTCACAGAGACCTTCAAAATCATGCTATACAGATGCCACTGAAAAACTATTATACTTTACTATTTTCTGACTTGATAAATGTGAAAAGACCAGGAATTTTCGTGTTCAAAAATGTTTTCCCCCTATGTTTATGGAATAAAATTGGCTCCCTCGGCTGGCAGACATAGCATTTGGTGATTTAAGCCTCTGAAATTTTTGGACAATGGCACTCAAAATGAATTCTGAACTACAAATAGTGCTATGCTAGAAGAGATTTGTAGTACACAGTGCATGTATATAGGTAGATATATTTTTGTCTTTTTTTTCTTACTAAGCTATTCAGCCTTGCTGTTCAGCCTGAGGAAGGACATAATTGCTCCTTTCTCCTGCCCTGGATTGTCTGAGCCCTGCTGCCGTTGCTGGCAGGGGACAGGATCATCTCCAGGAGCATTAGCGCTGGGAAGGTCCCTGGGGAGCACCCGGGGCTCCCGCCATGAGTAGAGTCTCTCTTGGAAAGAGACGAAGCAAACGTGGCAAAACATGAACCTCGGGGGACTTCGGGCACCACTGGTCAGGGGCAGGCGGGACAAGCCCTTCATTCCAGCACAGGCTCTCCTCCGCCCCCCTTTTCCTCCCCGCCGGAGGCTGCTGTGGATCGCCCGCAGGGAGCCCGCCCGCAGGGTGGCGGAGGAAGGCTGGGAAGGGAGGGCTCGGGAAGCCTTCGCTGCCTGGCCGCCCTCAGTGGTGGCAGCAGCCGCTTCGTACGGCCCTCTTGGCGCTCAGCATATTGCATAAAACCTAAAGGTCTGGCAGGATTTGTTGGTGGAAGAACAAGTTCAAACACAACCCTTTAATTTCACGTTAAAATTTAAAAAATCTGTAATATAATGACTTAAGACGTGGAGACTCTCCAGAGCGTTTGCCGGCCCAGGACTTCTCTGGCTATAAGGCAGGAACAGGGATAGAAATCTCTCAACAGAACGCCGGTGGCACAGTCCCTGGCTTTTGTAATATAATTGGTTGACTAGTTAAGTGGTGGGAGATGTTGAAGAAATTTGGGCTTTTTAATATTCAGTCATGGGACTTGTCATTCAGTGCTGATGCTAAAAGTTTGCACGTGTTTATAGCATTGGAAGATCATAATTCTGCAGACTGACGGAGTCGTTGATAATTCTCCATTTCAGCATCATTTTGGATGGGTAGTTTGCAGTTATGTAGGTAAAAGAGTCAAGGTGGGGTCATGACTCTCCGTCCTTAAGAATGGCATAGCTGTAATACTCAAGGTTTTCAGGTCTCCGAATAGTTCTAATGTGTTTTTGCAGAAGTACAAAGTTAGAGAAACCACTTTACACCTGTTGAGGGACAGCTGAAGAGTTTAGTGACTGGAATTAGGCCAGCAGTATTACACAACACCAACAAACATAAATCTTATATTTAGCTACTTACCAACTATGAAATAATTTATTTTCATTTTTCATTTTTGTGGCATCACAAGGGGAAAAACAAATTTTGGTTTATGTGAGCAATCCATAATTAGTATAGCATAAAATCTGTTGCTAAAATCTGTCTCTTGCTTACAGTTTTGGGGAGTTTTATGGATGCTATTCTAAGATGAGTGACAGTGTTATCTCCAGAGATGTTTCTTCAATGCTCTTCTGTTCAATAAAATTAGAACCTTTTACTGGGAGTTGTTCATGGAGAAATTTGTCCTTAGAGTTTCGGGAAAGGCTTTTAACAGTTACTGGCCTTGATCTTCAAATCAGGCATTTCAGCTTGTCCTTAAGCTATGTTACCAAATCAAGTAGGATTTGTTTTTGTTCTTATATTGGGCTGTTTTGTCAAAGGTAACTTACAAAATGTTTGTTAAGTTGTAAAAAAACATACTATACCATGAAAGGTCTGGGAGACAGCAGAAAGCATTGTTTCCAAGGAATGCAAGAGCAAGAAGGATGAACTAGTGATGCAGGAATAATTCACCATTTGAATTGAATAAATGTTAAACTAATTTATCAGCTCCTGATATAAGCCATCCAAATTGTGGAAATTTCTCAGAATACTGTATCTTCTTTATTAATGAAGATACAAGCATTAAGAATAGTGAGTTCTGCCATTACACATGGCAGGAATTGACATACACATCAAGTTCGTATTACCAGAAGTATGTGTGTGAATCTCAGCCAGGGAGAGAGTTAATCCTATGACACTATCAGTTTACAGACCAAATGAGGGTTCTAAATAATGAAATTACAGATCTAGCCAGAAGGAGAATGTTTACTTGGAAATTTCTTCATGGTATTTTGCTGCCAGTTTGTGCCCTCATGGGGTTTGTGTGCAATGGAAACTGTTCTTAGCTTATCTGTGTTGTGATCTTCCTGGATTCCTGAAAAGTCAGTAAGACCAGGAGGGACAACAAGGAAAGCCTTCTGGAGTTGTCAGCTCCCGTTTGCCGTAAATAAACAAGATGAGCTCTTTGAAAATACGACGGCTTCCTAAATAGAGAAAAGTGTTTAGTCCCAAATTGGAGACAAACAGAGAATGGGTATGGAGGTCTTGACCTGAAAACATAATGGAAGTCTTGGATTGAAAACAATAGGATCATTGTAAAATTCAGATGTACATGTTTATCTGAAACAAGACCAGTACATTGCTCTGTTTAGAAATAAATACATTGTGCACTTCATTTTCTATTAACACACATCCAGATACTGACCCATGAGAGACCCTCTGTATTTCTCCAACAAGAAAACCAATGAAACATAACAGAATATTCTTTTTGGATTTCTTATGCAAAGTACAAGAAAATTGTCCAATGCAGAAAGACATTCCAGGAAGTTAGACACTGCGCAAAATCACAGAAAACAGCAGTGGGGCTGTTAGTTAATTGTCTGAAAATGAAGAATTGGTTTAGCCAGTTTTAGTTTGTTCTGTGTTAGCAATCAGTGATGATTTGTGTAGCTGTCCTTCCTTCTCTCCTGAGCTCTTTCCCATAATATCATAGTTATCTGTTGTTAACATAAGGACTCATCTAATTTGCAGCACCATTACAACATGCTTCTTGTTAAAAACCACCCAAAAACATTCACAAGAGGTGTGGAGGGAAAAGAAGCTGATAACGAAGCACAGGAGTAGATGAAATAGAGCAACACTGCATCAGGAAATTGCCAGACATTTAGCAATAAGTGAACAAAAGTCAGAAAGTATTGGCAAGTAAAATGAGGAAAGGCATAGTAAGGATTCTGAAATACAGGATTTGTTTAGTGGCATGCAGTTATCTGAGCAAAGACAAGGTAATTAGTTATGAGATGGTATTAGTAATTTTGAGGAATAATATTGTTCTTGGGGAAAAAAACCCAACCCCAAAAATCCCACTTCCAAAAGGTATCAAAGTTGTATAAACTGTAAAGAATTTTGGAAGCATTCTTAACAATTTTTGGGCTGTTGAACAAGCTTGGAAGAGATTATACACACCATAATTCAGCCTCAGATTTTAATGGTGATCAGAGAGTAAAAAATGGAGAAAAAGTCAAGAAGAATAAGCCCAAAGTTCACTTCAAAGATGCTATTCTGGAATTTCCTGGGCTTCATAAATTAAGTTTATCAGTAATTTATTAGAAAAAAAAGAAGAAAAAATAAAAGCTCCTGGAATATGCAGGGGCAAATCAAAGTTAAAAATTATAGGGAGGATACGATAAGATGCCAGGATTTGCATTGTAAGGAAGAGCTAGGCATGCACTAAATGGAAAAAAATACAGTGACCAGTTGCTATATACAAGAGCAAAAAACACCTTAACAAGGCCAGCTATCAGGGACAGTAAAATCTGTGAAGAGATGATGTTCAGCACCTTGTGTGATGAGGTGTATTTTGAGAGTAACTTTCAAGACTCCCCAGTTGCCTTTGTTCTCTTCTGACTTGGTGTATGCAGGTTCTTCAGAGAGCTTGCCAGACCAGGACTTCTCTGGCTACCAAGGCAGGAACAGGGAAGAGATCTCTCTGCAGAACCCTGGTGGCACAGTCCCAGGCTTTGTGTACAAGTGGTGGAGATCCCCTGTGTGCCCCAGAAGATGGTTTTGGCATCAGTTTCTGAATGGGACCGTGTGAATGCTATTGTGCTCGTGTGGTAATGAGAGTGGCCCACTTATTCCCCACCGCTTGCCTTAAGAGCTGAGGGCAGCTGATGGGATCACTTTTAAGCTGGGAATTGCTGCAGCAGGCTAGTATGAAACCTGATGTTAAAGGTTTCGGTGGAAAAAAAAGTTATGGGAAGAAAATATGTAACTGGTCGTCCACTTAGGAAAAAATAATTTCTGCTTTGTGGATAAGTGAATTGGATGTGGAGGTAAAACCTGATCTTGAAAAGATGACAAAGTAAATAACCTTTTTTTTTCCCTTTTTTTTTTTTTTTTTTTTTTTTGGATAAAGAGTATCTATTCCTGGTCTCAGGAAGAATATATAAACTGTAGAACAAATTCCAGTAAAGGAGAAAGATCAATTTCAAAATATCTTTTTTGGGGTAAGTCTATGAATTAAGGCTTTCTCTTACTTTTTAAAAGGTAGTCATTTTAATGTGGAAGAGACATCCTCTGAAGATGAAGGTGATTTTTTTTCCTCAAAGATATGAGGAGAATTGTTCTTTTCCTTCCTTGCTTTTTTTCCTTTAATTTTCTTTTTGTGATGTTTCCAATAAGTAGGTATGATTAGAGGCTAATAGTTTTAATAAAATCAGAACTGATATATTTTTAAAAACTGCTGAATACATTCCCAATCCTTAGAATATTGCATAGATACTGATTTATTTTACAAAATGCTTCAACATCATCTAATGCAAAGCTTTAGAAAAATGTCTGGCATTGCTCTTTCAACATGAAGGTTCAAGAAGTGCCAAGGATGACTCCTATTTTCCTCAACTGGTGTTTGACATTGATTGTCTGTTCCCTAAATAAAGCTTTCACAAAAAATGTCAGCAACAGTTATTTGCTAACTGGTTTTAATAAACAAAAAAAGGAAAAAGAAAGAAAAGAAGAGAGACAAATTCAGAAGCAGTCCATTGTTCTCATAACTTGCAGTATCAGATGCCAATCTGTCTTAAAGAGTGCATGACTCAGGTCTTTATAACCTGATGAATCTTCTTAGGGAAATATGGGCTAAATATGAACAGCTGATGAAATTTGTTTATGTCCCTCATTATGATAGAAAAGTTAGAATCAGCTACAGGCACAGCTGTCACTTGTTGATTATTGTGAAGTGATGAGTAGACATGTTCCACCAACCTTTGGACAGGTGCAAGCTTGACAGGTTTATTGAAACATGATAGGAGTGAATATACAAGTATGTGAGGCGCTGGGATCTGACTGGGTGATCATAGAGACAAAATCTGTTAAATACTTGGAAATGTCAGTTTGGTTCTTTAGCTTGAGAGGCAATGCATGGGTCAGAGCTGCTATCAGTTTATGTAAATTGACCTCCCCAGGGATATCTGAAGTATCAAGGGCAGAGTCATTTAAGAGATAAATTCAAAAGAGGATTCTGGTATCACCACTGTTGGCAAACTTGCCCACTTTCATGTAGGAATCTGTATGAATGTAACTATTCATACTGTTCTGCTCTACTAGTTATTTTGTACAATGTATCCAGCATCCTCTGCTATTAGTAAGTTAAATATAAAATTAGACAACATTTTTGTCTGACCTTGGAATTTTGGGAAAAAAGAGATTGTCCTACTTTCAGATTACTGTATTATATCTTGTTTTGTGGTGAGAACATGAATTTGAGCCCTTTCAGCATTCAGAAGGAGGCCTTGTTTCCAGGAAATTTAATTGCCATGAAAAGCCTTTTGGCAAACAGCAGTGAGACCCAGTGTAACACTGTGTTCTGAATGCCTCAAAGGTTTTGCCTTTTTTTCCTTTCATGCCATAGTAGGGCTGTGGTTGATTGGACAGCTTGTTATTTGCCCAGGTGTTACCAGTGTAAAGCATATTTTACTCAGTCCTTACTTCTGCCTAGAGCAGGACAATAACTGCTACAATTTTTGCTAACAGACATCAAAAGTCCCATCTGTGCTCAGGCATGCTTTTCAAAGAAAAATATCATAGGGTCATTAGAACTTCACACTTAATAAGGGAACTTACCTCTATGGTAAGGTCTTGTAAGAAAAACAGCACTGTGTGTCAGTGCGTAATTTCCGAAGCACCACACTTTCATATTCTGTCAAGGGTGAGAGTAGCTCTGGATTCAAAAAGGCTAAGAAGAGTTACTGAGAATAAAAGTGTCTTAGTTAAGTATTTGGCAGTTTTATCCCACTCCCAACTTTCTTAAATGTGCAAGATATAGAAGTAAATATGTTAGAAGTCCAAACTGCACAAAGTGAAGCAGTGGTGAGAATTATTTGTGACACTGCCATTTATAATAGAGAAATGTAATTCAGAAACATGATTATTAAATAAAAAGCATTCATTTATTATTAATGCATTAAGTAAGTTCTATACAAATGGAATAGTCAATATATGAAAAGAATATTTTGCCTGTAAGTAGAGGGAAGACTGATTGTCATTTGTGCAATCATAGATTCTCTTTGGTCTTTACTCTTCCTCACGAAAAACTACCTATTCCTGTCCTTTCTGTATTTGCACAGCCTGTGAGCACCTTGCAATTACTCTGCAAAGCTGGTGCTGGGAAACTCTGGATTCTTTTCTCTATGCAAATGAACTGGATATTGCCGTGCTTTGTGCCAAGAGTGTAAAGTGTTGCTATTGACACCCTACAGGTTTTGCATAAAATCAGAACATTGCTCTTTGTTGTAATACAGAAACTTGGTTTTGGCCTGAATTTGGCTGCATGTATTAACTGTTGTTTTTCTCCCTTTTTTTTTTTTTTTGGTTGCCATTGAACATATTGTTCCAGTCATGTCTCCGTAGTATATCTGGTCTAATTAATATTTAACTTTTTTTAAACTCATGTTTTTACAGGATAATTAAAAACTTCTCAAATAAAAAATATACTAATTTTTAAAAATCATTATACAGAGGATGAGTAATCTGTATAAATCTGGTTTTAAACAGTAGCATGAAAAGAAAAATTGTGTAAACCTTGCAAGAGATTTTTCCTCTCAGAATCCTGTTGGTATCTAGGGAATATTTTGTTTTCTGAGTAAAAATAATAATCTTTAACTGTTCTACAATTTCTGTGTTTTGTGATTTGTCACTCTAGCACAGCTGTAAGTTTACCAGCCCTGTATAAAACAGTATTTCTTTAAAGTTTTATTTTGGACAACTGTCCTCTCCTGTGCCAAAGAGAGCATTTTTTTTTCACAGTAATATAATATACAATCTTTCAAGACTCTCCTAAAAGCTTTACTGCTCTTTGGGTCATGCACTGGTGTGCAGAGAGGGAGGATTAGGAAGGGTACATGTAACTAAAAACACTCACTGAGAATGCTAAAACAAATGTGTGCTTTACCATATATAGAAACAAAACCCTTTGTGAACTCATTGTGTAGATAACATTTTTTATGCAGCATATGCTGTAGAAGCAAAGATTTTAGTTGATGGCACTGACCATAAACTGAAGACTTCCATTTTACTTCAAAACTTCATGCACTTAGACAAAAAGAATTAATCTGCTTGTGGAGATTTCTTGTTAACAGTTTCAAAAGAAGCTATCTGAATAGCTTGCTTGGATGACAGGAGGAAAAAAGAGAAACAGAAATGGGTAAATCTGCAGAGTACAGTTACCTTCTGAGATAAAATTTGCTGGACACATGTCAGCAAACACGTTTTATTTCCCACCATTTTATTTATAAATGTGTGAATCCACTGGGGAAATAATGGTCCTGTCCTTGTTAAAAAGACCCCTAAAATGGAGTTTAAATCAAGTGCATGTCTTTTACAAGAAAATCAGATCTATACTCAGCTGCACAGTTATTCTCTTTGATGGTTTATAGAAATTTGAACCAGAAGTCTTGATCAAACAGCTCTGAGCTTCCAAACATCTGAAATCAGGTCCAATTTCTGAGACTGCATAAGCAGTCAGTAATTTAATTTCTGCTAAGAAACCTTTCCCCTGTGAAACTTGCAAGCAATTCTTAAAGCTATGTGTGCTTTAAAAGGCAGTGAGATGCAGTAGGAGCAGATTGGTTGGTATTGAGGACCTGGCATCTACCTTAACACGTTGCAGTCATGGCCTATTCAGCTCCAGTTTGATTCTGTGGATTGAGTTCCCATTAGTGGTTGGTGTTCATTAGCTGTGCTCCCAGAGAACAACTTCTGGTTCCATTTCATCCTAAGGAAACCACTTTGTGCACTCTGAAGTTGTGTGATGTGAACCAAAATGCAGTCAGTGAGAACAGTGGGGGAAGTTTACTTTCAATAGCTCACTTCTGATCTGAAAAAAAGTGCTAGTCTAATTTTTTAGGTGATGAAATGTAGTTGAAAAAATGAAGGAAGCTATTTAGTTGATGGAAGCAACACAGTTTCTTTTAACTACTTTGGAGTACTTTTTTAGATTTTAGATTGTTGGCAAAACTGCATTACTTAAAAGGGCAAAAGCATTTGTCTTAGAAGAATTGATTCAAAAGTACCATATAAATTAATCTATGTATTTTCAGAAGCATTTCTTGGCTTCCTCATTTGGAGTATTGCAGTTTCATACAAGTTTTTAACATCTCCCAGAACAGCCCTGCTGTTTATGCATCAGTAGCATAGCTGGGGAACACTTTTCACACTTGTTGCTTAACATCTGAAGAGCTGAGATGAAAAGCATGTGAGGTCACACTTCCTACATTTTTCTCCATCTAAAATAAATTCCATGCCTGCCTTTGGCTTGTAATATGTGTAAGAGTCTAGACACAGCTGAGAGGCATAGTAGCATTAAGCTACTATCATGATTGAATGGCTACACTGTTCTGAAAAAGATAAAGTGGGTAGATCTTTAGCTGGACACCTTGTGTGTCAGGAACCAATGACACCCTACTGAGATACAGAATTCAACCTTGAGCATGCAATAGAGAGAATTGGTGTATCTTCCTCTCGCATTTAAAACTATATTCAGTTCTCCCAGACTGAAGTGGCTGTGGGATGAGATTTCCTATTTTTCTCCTCTATCAGGGTCAGGGATTTCAGTATCTGCATTAACTGAAAGTTGTGGTTTCCTTGGTGTTATATTGTTGCACAGGTTTTCATGGGTCAGTAATTGCAAATACATAGGCTTACCTTCTAATTCTATCAAAGCCACATCTAACTTCAAACCTCCCAAAATAGCACTACACGATGATGCAATACCACTGAGCTTACCCCAAGGTTTTAGCATCAGGTCCTGTTCTATGACTTCCTTGCAACCTAGCAGTTCTTGTATCTGCATTTCCAAGAGTTCCCCACATTTATAATTGGTATGTTTGGTGTGTCAAAGAGAGCAGTTTTGAGTCTTTAGTTTTGAAAGCACATGATCTTGTTCTGTTTTAGAAAGCCCTGGATGTGTACTCAAATGCCTAATATAAAAATTGTCTTTCCTTCTTGCCAGGGATTTGATCAATCGGAAGCATACTGCTCTGTCAGTTATTGTCAAGTCACTTGACACTCACACTTTCTCATTTTCCATACCAGATGAAAAGAAACACAGAATATTTATCATATGTAGTTGATTTATTTTTACCTTTGGTTACTCCACAAAGACATGAACAGTAAACACACATTTTAAAAGACCAATGACATTTTAAGCTTGTAAAAATAATCATTATGTGCACTCTTATTTTCAAAAGGATTTTCAGATTTATGGGCTTTATCAATGGAAAAATATTAATACTACACATAGTCTCCATGATACCTGAGGAGCAGAATTATGTTTTTGTGCCCAAAAATAACTTAGGAACTAACCTTGGAAAGGGTGCAACACTTTTTTTATCCCTGCTTTTGATGTAGAAAAGTAAGTAATAAATGTAGTGACACATGCATTTTTAAAACTTTTGAATTCTGAAATAATACTTTAAGACATTTTGAAAAGTCTTTGAATATGTGGACATTGTATTTCAGTCTTTGGGACTCGTGAATTTTTAAAATATTTAAAGTACGTATAACTTCTTTTGATTCCATATTCTACTTGCATTATAGGCTTCTTACATTATAGAATGGGAAAAGTATATAAGATTGTTTGTCACTGGGTTATTTTTTTGCTAGTCTTTTGGACTTGATTTAAATTTTGTTGATTTTTCTACTTTAAAGTGAGTTCAAAATACCCCAATAAAGAAATTATGACTTGTTTTGATATTTTCTAAAAATGCTAAGTTTAGTTTGCCCTTTGGGTGTGTTTATGTAGCTGGCACCTACCAGAATGCAATGTAGTCTTTGACAAGTTTCAGAAATTGATTACAAACCTGTATTCTTTCAGCTTTTTGGTTTTTTATTCTTTAGGACTTCACCAGCTTTTTTTTTTTTTTTTTTTTTAATAAAAGACCTTGCCTTTGCATATTTTAATTCAAGTTTATTTTTAAAATTGTCCAAGCTTTAATTTATGAGCAATGAAGGTATCGTGATTATATTTCCCCATTGTTTCTATTATGGAAATTGAAAGATGGAGATACAAAAATCCAGTATACTTTTCTGCAGAAAGGTTTTAAAATTTGCTTTCATTCTCAATTCACAATGAATTCCTATTAGACTGTGAGGTTCTTTTTTATAAAAAAACAATTTATGTGTGTGCATGCCTCAGAATAATTTCCTGCAAAGTGCTAAGGAAGTTGGTATCATCGCAAAATCATTAAGACAACATAGAACTTTTGCTTTGCTTCATACTAACCAGTCTTTATTATACTAACCGTTTTATTGTGTGGCTTGACATTTATTCTTTATCACAGTTGCTGTGTCAGAAAATTAAGGCAATATAACCCCAAATTCAGAGTAAAGTAAGCAAAACATGTTTGGGGTGTACATTAACGCTAGTTGAATAATAGCAGACATGAACAACTGCTTGTTTGGTACTATCTGTGTAAAATAGCTGCTTTTCTAACGATCCGTCAAGTTTCTCATTTGTAGCGGCCCAGCCTGTAAGACTTTGATGGTGTTGATATTTGCACAAATACTTAATTTATGGTAAAAATTATGTCTAGATTACAGCACTTCTGTATAAGCTGTAGCATTCACGTAATACCTCAGCTGTCTCATTTTTGTATTCCAGGAGATCTGGTTTAGTTTATACTTCCTTGAGTTATATTGACAGTTTCAAAAACAATATTTTAGCAGAATTTTGCTGGTATAATACGCTATTGCTGGCTAATAAGGACTTCTGCCTCTCTCAGAATCCCACAGGGAAAGGTTTAAAAGCTGCTACTTTGGATTTAGGCAGAAGTCCTGACACTTGTACTGCAGTTCTAAGCTGGTAAAGGCTTTTTGTGTGCATGCATATATTTGTGTGTTAAGCTAAGACTAGCATTTTGGGTAAACCGTAACTGTTTCGTATCCCTCTGGTGGCCTCATGCGGGCGCGTGCGTGCGCTTCACAGTACAGTTGGCCCTCCACAAAGAAGTAGCCTTTTTGTTTCAGGTTGAGATCGCAGTCAGAGCACACAAAGCACTCTGGATGCCGGTATTTATCACGTGCCTTCACCACTGTCCCTCTAAATGGAAACAATGAGAAGAAAAAACCCCAGTTAATTCATATGAATTTAAAATGAGAAGAGAAACTGCAGCAACCTGGTCTAGTAGAAGGCCCCATGGCAGGGAGGTTGGAACTAGATGATCTTTAATGTCCCCTCCAACTCAAACCATTCTATGATTCTATGATACAAAGTATGTTCTAGGTATTTGCTTTAAGTCTTTACAGCTGTTCATCTTGTGGTTTTAGAAACTACTATATAATTTAATGTTGGATGCTGAGTTTGAATAGGTGACATAAAATGCTGTAGTTGATCACATAGTTCACGAGCATTGGAAAATCAAGAGTTTGAAGAAACATGTTAGTTTGGTTACAAGACAGAAAGTACAGCCTGACCTATCAAGAGGGTGACAAAATGAGTTTCAAAGCCACATTGCTTTTTCTTTGTGTTTGTGTTCTCTCAGTTCATCATTATCTGTGTTCTTTGCTGAAGTTAGTGATGTTAGTCAGGTAGAAATCTGATCGTTTTAAAATAGGTCTACAGAGCTTTCTGGATACTCCCACTGGGTTGGGATAAGGATGCTTTGCATTAACAAGAAGTTTTTGAGAATTCACAGCCTGACACAGCATAGCACAGACAACAGCTGGTTTCATTACGTATGTGTTAATGGTTGACTTGCAAAAGGTCCTGAGAAATCTCAGTTAAAACCTCGATGGTACGCTGTCAAAACTAAAATAATCTGTATTGAAATTGTTGAAGGTACAGGTTATAATTTGACATTTAGAACAATATATTTTTATATCTCTGTTCTCTAGAAGCATTATGGGAATGCACTTCTGTAGTTTGCAGTGGTGTTTGAGGATGAGGTGTGCTTGAGCTGGGGATTTCTAAAACTAAAAAGAAACAACTTACAGAATCCCACTCCCACATTTGTCACACAGTGGCACTTTCTGGGCACCAGGCATGGCACTAGGCATTTTTGTTACAGGTGCTTTCACACTTCTTGTTCCCACAGGGCGCCCATCTGAGAAACAAAACAATCCTGTTATGTACGGGCTAATATAAAAGCATCTGATGCAATTAAGTACTTTTCTACACTTTTCTGTACTTTCTGTGATGTACATACACTTCTGGATGTATTTACAGGCTTTCACTTATATGAACAAACAATGCAGTCTCACTAGAAAAGTTTAGTAGGCCAGATTCCACCTCTTTGGAATCAGGAGAAATATTGTGTAGCTGTAGCCAAAAAGCAAGTACAAAAAAGATTGTATATGCAGTGCTCTCTGCCTCATGGACATCACCAAGTTCTCTGATGGTAGGTCTTGGATGTAGCAGAGAGGGAGGAGGATTGGGCTTTAACACAGAAACATAACATAATCAAGACCTATTGTTAGAAAGCTTCTCATTTATATAACTAACTGTACAACAAATTGGAAAGATTAGTAACATGATAAGAATACAAAATAATAGCAGAATGCTAAGCAAAATGCTAAGAAAGTGCTAAGTAAAATCCCACAATGATATATATGTAGACAATTAGAAGTGTTTATTCCTTCTCTAGTAAATATTGACTTCTCTAGTAAATATTGACATATAAACATTAAAATTTAAAATATTTACCTTTTAGTTAAATTTAGTTGTATTTTACTCTTATGCTTACTGTAAATATGACAAACTTGCAGCCTTTAATAATTTTATTTTCAAAACTTCTTTATTTGAAGGAAATATGACTTCCCTCATCAGTTTTTATTTAGAATGAAGAGGGAATAGGTTTTAAGGGGATTTCAGGAGTTGGTCTAAATTCCTCTTTTCCTCAATGTGGAAGAGAGCATTTTCTTTCTTGGTGTCATGAGTATAAGCAGCTTGTCCCAAAAATTCTCTCAGATAAAAGTTTTTGTCGTTCAGTTAAAGCCAACTTTGTATATTAAAGATCTTAAAATCTGAGAAGAGATTCTGGAAAATGTTATCAGCACCTGCATTGTATTCACAGAGGAGGCTGCTGACAGTACAAGAAAGGAGGGGAAATGGCAGGAGACTGGTGTGGTAGCTATAAGGTCCAGAATAATTTGGGCTTTCAAAAATTCTTGTATCTCTAATCTCTCGTGTTTTCTTCTCAGATTCCCCCCTCCCACAAACATTTTTCAATGATTTGAACAGGTAGAATATGTTGTTTTTAACCACCTTCCTCGGAGACTAAATTCTGGAGCACCTTAAAGGAGCCAGATTGGCGCGGTTGACTGGGCTCCTCCTGGTTGGTGTGCAGCATCTTGTACACGTCAGACTGAGGCACTGAGCTGGGAGATGGGTCACTGTATTAAAGGGAGGAAGAGCAGATAAAACAGTTTATCAAACATAACTTTAAAGCAGCAGTTCTACCAGGCATAGAGTATTATTCAGGAAACAAACATAAAGACAATGTGCCTACAATTACTGAAAAACTCTTTCTTCCAGGTAGCATTGCTTTATATAGCCTCCTTTGGATCTAAAAAGTGCTGAAAAACATTAAATCAGTGCCATTGTTACAAAAATAAATCTAGAAACTCATTAATGTATTTCCATAATTACTGTTTTGGCCCTACTGGCATTTGAGAATATGCCCTTTAATCTCAAAGTAGTTTCATTCCTGTAATCATGTGCTGTATTACCAGGTGCTCTTTGCTATGGTATCCAGAAGTTCCCTTTTTGTAGCAGCTGCCCTCAAGAATGTTGTTAAAATCACAGCTCATGCCTTTACTATGTAAAGGTAGGTCAGCCAAAACCTAACCAGTCAAATCTTTTGGGAGAATATGATTTCTAAATCAGCTTGATCACTAGGTAATAAAGTGATTATTTGGCTAAGATAATTGTTATTTATTTAACTTATGCAGATGACAAAAAGGAATGGAATAAGTACTGCATAATAGGAAACATTGCAAGGTGAATGCTGACAAACAGAAGTTCTCTTTCTTAATTTAATAAAATTGTGACTTGGCTTTCTTTTCCAATGACAATTTTATGCTAAAAATATAAAGTAACTTATTGTCCAAACAGCAGTTGAAGGCTGACTCTCAAATGACCTGTGAGACAAAGACTTTAATGAGAATATTTCATGGCATTTTAAACTGTGCTGAATATTTTGAATTTTTCATGATAAATGACATCCTAAATAGTCAAGAGGAAGAGTAGAGGACTACATGCACTGACAGGAATTAGACTGAATATGTGGCATCTGTACATTTCAAACATCTACTAGGGATAATTAGAAACATCCAAATTTACTTTGATGAAGTCTGTTATCTTACAGCTGCACGCACAAATGTTCAATTTAAATTTCCTGTTGCAACTGGCTATTGTCCACAATGAATTAGACTGGGTTTTCCTTTAAGTGGTTCAGTTTTTTTCCCAGCATAGCATCCAAACTGCCTAATGGCCCAGTAAGAGCAGCAGCAGTTGGACAGTGACCCCTGTTGCTTATGTGAATTTTTTGATCTTCATCAATCAGTAGATTTCTTTGAGCCACCTTTAAGCTGGTGAAAAAACTCAGTTTCTTGTCTTGTCAGAAGCTTTTAATAAATAGTAGTAGCTTAGTTTTTACAATTCTTGGCAATATTTAATTAAACCCCTGAATTCTCTCCTCTTCACTAAAATATTTCTAAATATAAAACAAGTGATAATGCAATTACGTACAGAAGGCAATAAACCCAGCACTAATGTGTCATCTTACATTTCTTCATGCATACACAGTGAAAACGATCCCACAGCAAGAGACATTTCAAACCTGCGTAGAGAGTAGGTTCTCAAATTGGTGATGTCACAGGCAGTGTGAAATCTGATTGCTTTGGGCTTAATCCAGTAGTTCACAATAATGAACTAGCAGATTTTTCTTTTATTGTTCTAGAATTGTTCTGGTTGAGCATAAATATTCAAGCACTAGAGTAACTTCACTCTGCAAAGACTTCATGAACTACAGTTTTCTTTTCATCAAATAGGATGAACCTAAATACTTTTATATAAATATGGTTTTTTTGGTTAGTAGCAGCCAAGGTGCTGAAGAAGGCTCATTGGTGCCAGTGATTATTGCTTATTTAAAATATTAGTAATCAGCTTTAGTTTATACCGTACATATTATGAATTATTAACTTAAGTACTGTTTTAAAACAGGAAAATAGGCTACTATTATGCAAAAGTAAAGATAAAGCAGCTTGAATGATGAATTGTCTCCTGAAAATAATGAATAGTGCTTTAAAACTTTTTATTGTATAATCATAATTGTTATCCATATATGTAAGGTTCCTACCTGACTTTTAGTTGTGCAATGGACAAAATTTGTAAGTCAGACATGGATTTGTAGGCCTACAGTAAATTCTGTCTCTTTTTGGATGAGAGCTGGTTGTACTGAACGAGTTGTCTAGAATGGGAGTTAAGTATCTAGAACACTATAACCATCTATAAAATTTCTTAATCTTCCTGACCTGAATTTCAACAGTGGAAATAAATTTTATTTATTATTATTTTATTAGTTATTAATAAGAGGGAATTATTAAATCATTATTAGATAAATAATTATTATAGTAATAAACAGTTTTGAATTTTGGAGGGAATCAGAATCTTGATTTGGAGTGGTCAGTCAGGTAATAGTCCAGGTAGTATTATCATTTTTTATTTTTTAGCTGCAATTCTAAGATTATTACCTATTAAATACTTATTTTTATGTTCTGGAGGGCTCCTTTAATACTTTGAGTTAAAACCCAGAAACTGCTAGTATTTTAGTAAAAATATTGAATGGTTTTAAATTACTTAGTTTCTCTCGAACCCTTTCCCCCTTTTTCGTAGAAAATTAAAGCTCATGATTTTTGATGTATTTTAAATTTGTGTATTCATAAATATTATAGATACTGCTCTAATTACCTTATGACAGGTGTTTCCCCCAGAGCTGTAGAAACTTGGCCTTGCAGTGTTTCCATGATATTGTCATCTGAGTACAACTGCATAGGTGTGTTAAACTGAGCGTGTACAATCTTGACACCGGGAAGCTCCATTTCCAGGGGGACATTAGGGGCCATCTTAGATACTGCCTTCAGCTCGGTGGGGCAGATGGAGCTGACCGTGCTAATTGAAGAGGGGGTACTGCGCCCACTGCCGCAATCCAGCCCCGAAGGAGTGCTGCATCCACTGTGTTAATGGCCAGAGCGCAGGAAAGTGTGCAGTGTGCGTTGGATTATAGAGAACAGAGACAAAAGTACAGCGATATGGTGATGTTAACAGGGCTGAAAAGCATGAATGGAACAGGCTCAAAAAATCAAAAGTACAGAAAGTGGAGAAAAGCAAAAGTATGTGTAGCCACTGAAAATAGATTTCCTGTAAAAAGTATCAAGGCCAGCTGTAAAGCAGTCCTTAAAATTCTGGTATGTATTTTCTTTGAAGACAGTAAAAATTCTTTGATAGATGAAATAATTCAGAATATAACATTATTTTACATTTTTAATGCTAGGTTTTATTGAGGAATAATTAAGCCTCCCTAAAATTCTTTGTTCTAAGTGAGTAATTCTTATCATCTGTAAACAGGGTAGCAGACAAAGTTTATGTGAGTTGTCCATGTCAGAGACAGGATAAACACCTGCAGCACTGGAATCCTAGACACATCATTCCAGTTCTATACCTCACAATCATCTCACTCCCCTACCAAAAAGCTACTGTGAAGTAGTGTAAAATAATGAATGTGACATATCCTAGATTTCCTTAAATTCTAGAGTAAGATACTTATTAATCTTTTAAAACTAGTTTAACAATTAAAAAAAACCAACTTGTTGATCATTGCAAAGAAGAAAAGTTACTAAAACATCCAGGATTACTTTTGCTTTTCTAAATTACAGTGTTTCCAGTAGAATGTAAAGTGGTCCTTCACAAATACAATGGGTACATATTCAGATAATTAATTTTACTGCTTCTGAAGTAGACTTTACATATTATTTATATACAAAAAATAACATGTAAACTTTTAAAAAATATTAGTGTTGCTTGACGTTACTTAAGTGAAGTTGCCATACACCAATTCAACATATCTGGAAAAAGATTAGCAAAAGAATGTGAACATTAGACCTGAAGTCTTTTTCGGTATCACTATTTTGAACACTTCAATCATCTCTCTATAGTACTTCAGAGGCTTTCTTTGTTACAGGATATTTCTTTGCTGTTTCTGTGTAACAGCACATAACCAAATCTTTCTGCAGACATTGGTTACCATTTATGTGATATTCTGAGCTGTGGGACAATAAATGCTTAATCTCTGTCCTCCAACCTGATATCAGGGTAGTGTTTAGTTCATTCCAAGCTGTGCAAACCTGGGACAGTGCTCTGTTTCCCAGTTTGATAGTACAGAACTCTGTCCAGTAGCTACTCTCGGGTGGAGTTGACAACCCAAAATTCTCCCTTTGACTCAGAGTGGAATTTGTGCAGGACCACTTTCTCAAAATTTTAAAGGGAAAGATATACTTTTTCATCAAAGACATGTCAAACAAAAGCATTCCAGAAATGGTAGGTAAGCCTTAATGCAAATATAGTTGTGCATCATCACAAAGCATGAGACAGCCAAAAAATTCACACAGCCAACATACATGTTTGCAGTATTTTCTTTTAGAAGAAACAATACCACCTTTAGATCCTGCAGTAGAATAAGTTTTGTCAGTGCTAACAGTGTTAGTAAATGGAAAGTAGCAGGAAAAGACTAGAAAAAGCACAACTCCTCCTCTTGCTGTGTGAAGCCAAAGTACTATTAAAACAGAATAAATTATAGGTAAATAAATAAAATATATTATATATTAAATGCAATTTCCAGTTAGTTTCACCGGAGTGGAGTCCAAAATTCTGTCCAATGTCCAATCCATAAGCTAAAACCCACAGTCCACAATCATCTTTTAGTCAAAGTCCTATTTACTATCAGCTGTCTGCCTTAAAGGGATATTTAGAGCCAAGGTGGTGGGGGTTTTTTTGCCTGTATTTAGCAGTGGATTAAGTCAAACTGATGGAAAAATAGCAGACAAACTGTGACAACCAAGGTTTTGTAGATGTAACACCCTGTGTCAGAGATTCTGCAGTTTTCGAGTGCAGACCTCCCCAGCGCCAGAGCACTGGACACACCTTGCCCAACTGAAGTTCTTAAACTTCCTGCATTGTTGTCAGGGTATTTTTTGCTTCGTCTTGAATGCTGGTAAATGGCCATTTACTTCAACATTTTCATGGTTCCTAGTGGTCCCAAAGCCAGTTTTGGTACAGTATGTAAGTGCTGTCTGCAGTTAGGGGCCAGGGATGTTTTCTAAGGACTGTTTTGTCCTTGAGCAGCTTTTCTCCACTGTGGTGGTGTTCTACATTGATAGTTCTTGTTTGCAGGATGAGACCATCTTTTAGAGTTAGGTGACTGACAAATATAAGGCATCTCTGAAAACTGATGATCCATATGAGATTGTCCTTTGTATGATGGAATAATTTATCATCCTGTTTTTCTGCTCTCATTTTTCAGACTTAAATTAGTATAACTAAAATGCAGGCATTTTTGATTTTCAGAATTAAATGTAGAACACTAATGCCACTAGCAAAAACTGGTACTGCTAGAAAGGATAAAGGATCACATCTCAAGATATTTCATCCCTCAGGTCCTTTTGAGCTTCCTGGTGTTTTTAGCCACAGAGTTTACATTGTTTTTATCCCCTCTGTAATAATGAAAACAGTAGTAAGGAATTTCATCACCAGTTAAGACAGAGGATTATTACACTAAAGTGAGGATGTAGATATATAAGGGTTTCTGCATTGGAGCTTTACATATCTGTGGCATCAGTTTTCTTATTTTTAGCTCAGCAGTAGGTTGCCCTCCGGAAAGAGGTCTGCTGAAATGCAAATTTGAAATCTCTGGATGGCCTAGCTTATAACTCTCTATCTTTAGCTGTCTTTTATTTATATGTAATATATAACATATATGTAATATGCAACAGATATGTAATATGTAGCTATCTTTTGTTTAGCAAGTTAACAAATTACATTGCATTTGGACAGAAGAAGTTCACAGTGCCAAAGGTCTGTAAGTGTGCAGTATCTGGTGCTACGCTGTAAACTGAATCATGGCTACAGTAACTTCAGACTCTCAACAGTATAACTGAGATGGAATGTAGATCTACTTTCTTTCGGAAATAGAAATTTGAATTTCAAGCTGGAACCCTTAAAGTCAACCATTTAATTCTTTTTGTTTGTTTGCTTTTAATTTCAGCATTAGGCTGTCTAGTACTATAAGTAAATTTCAAATGCATCAGAAATCTTAATTAACATCAATGGTGAGTATCCATCCATTAAAAAAAATAACACCATGCATCAAATCCAGCACAGCACTCAAAGTTTATAACCTGCTTCGGCCTGAGATTATGAAAGGTTTGGGCCGAATATTATGCTTGTGTTCAAAGTAGTTGATATCCTGTAAAGAAAAAAAAGATAAAATAGCTTTCTTTGACCTACGAATGCTCATTTCTAGTTAAAAAGCAGCTAACAAAGTTTACAAATTTTAACCATGAAGTAACCACGTTTAGTTTGTTCATTCCTGGTGCTCAAATTACAATCACTGCAGTGTTCAGAAACATTCAGAGTAAAGTGCAGTTACAGGAGGAAAGGTTGGAGGGTAGTGTTGCAGCCCAATGTAGAGGGCAAACTTTAGCTACCTGCAGCATTGCTGCTAGAAAGCTGAATGGATAGTTCTCGGTCCTGGAAAAAAATGTTTCCTTGATTGCCCTTTTTTTGGATAATGAGTAATCTCATTCTCAGAAAAAACAGCAAGAGCTGGACTTTTAAATTGAAAACAGAACAGATAATGATACACCACAAATGACCATGTATTATAAGCAAATACTGATACTCACTTTTGCGATGAGTTAGGAATGAGACCCCTCAGTTGTCCATGAAGTGCATCTTGAATATTGCCAGATGAATAGAGCCCAATTGGAGAATTATAGGAGGAGCTCACTACCTGTCTTTTGTCATCAATATTTGCTGCTGCAACAAAAGGCTGGGCCCTTCTGTTGTGAGCCGTACCAATAGGCTTGAATTCCTGTACGTGATAGGCAGACAAAACACACAGAGCTACAATGCACACCAAAGCTAGCAATGAGTAAAACTGACACCACCAGTATTGTTAATCTCTGCATTTTTACTTTTGCAACTGTTGTTTTTAACTGGTGCAAGCATATAATATTTTTCCATGAATTTTATATGTATTACTTGAGCCACACACATTATTTTCCTGCCTCCAGGCAAGCAGAAGGCTTAGAAGAAAAGGGAGGGATGAATATTAGAGTGACCTTTCATATTTTTCACTAGATTTGACACTGTTTACATTTTTCTTTTAAAACACTTAATGTATGCTTATCTTAATTGCTTTCCTTTAGTGTTAGTCTCTAGCTTCTGCATTTTCATCACGTACTGATAGAGGGACTTCCAAAAGTGTGATTTTATTGTAAATGTCTTGCCTAGAAAACACATAATTTTAAATGCTTCTTTTAACTGAAATAAAGTCTTGAACATACATCAGATTGAGGATATTCTTCTGAATGTATTTCATCTTTAAAGTGTATCTGTGTATGAAAAATTGCACTGCTCTATAATTTAATGTGAAATCATAATAAATAAGTAAAACCCAGAAGTGGCTAAATTTGAAATCATTATGCCTATGTGCCTATATTCTGCCATACTTTTTTTTGTCATTGGCCAAGATAATTTCCTCGGTTTGTGGAATTCAAAGGGATAAGGTCTGGAAATAAAATCTCTGATGGCCTTTCAGATAACTTAAAATATCTTTCTGTAGTGGTTGGCCAGGAATGATAAAGACTTCTGACTGCATTCACTTATTTGTATTCTGCGTATTTATTATAGTGTCCTTTGAGGCCCTTCCAGCTCAAGCCCACTCTTAAGCCTCAGAAACTGAGACTTAGAAAAAAATTAATGTCGACATCTGCCGAGGGTTTTTTTCCTTTTACCCTAGTGGGTGAAGAACATTAACTGCTGAAGTCCATTCCCTCGTCCTTATAGCAAGTGGCACTCTTTGGAAACAGTGCTGTGAGAGCATTTGAACTTCCATCTTTATGGAACAAAAAGCTTTTGTTTCTGACAAATAGGTTTCTACAACCTGAATTGGTCTTTTCTTTAGAGACTCGAACTTTCAATGTTAAGATAGCATAGGTCATTAATACTTCAATTTTCATAGAAATCTTTTCCAGTTCTCCAATTTGGCTTTGTTTTTGAGTATGACTGTTGTACAAGTTTCCAAAATATATTTTGGATTAGACTAAAGAAAAGTCATGGATATACAGAATATGCAACCAGAAAATGCAAACAGTAAAAAGCAGTTTTATTAAATGAAAATGTTTAGCAGCATTGCACTTTAAGAGGCTACTGAAAGCAACAATCAGATAAACGAGCACGAAGGTTTTACTTGCAATTCCTTCTTTCTGTCTAATAGAACTAAGTTACAGTTAACAGAATGTATTAGTAAATGGAAATAATCTAATAGTGTTTAGGATTATGGCTATCATGAAAGATATTAATGTCAGAGTATTTAAAATTGATTCAAATCCATGTATGATACAAAACAAACAAAACCAACTGAGGACATTGTAATTTCATCCCCCTTTTTCATTTCTCATAGAGAAATGAACAGAACAGAAGATGTGGCACCATAGCAGCATGTTTACAATGTAACAGTTACAAAACAAGTATTTGCAGTTAGTTAGACTTAAATTCTGTTTTCTTTATAATTCATCTATTCATACAAAATGTCAGTGACAGAACATACAGCAGCAAAAATAGTCCAGCTCTTGTGTTTATTTGATCTCATTGAATCTGTGAAAGTCTTTAAGTTCAAAAGCTAAATGAGAACTGGAAGTTGTTGAAATTTCTAATTAGGAATATTTGAGAATTACAGTACTTAATTTATTAATTTTTTTTTCCAACTGATTTTTTTTTTGCAGGGCTAGCTACATTTTTGCATTGATACACGCATCAGGAATAGAAATAATGTAGCCCCAAAAGCCTGTAGAAATGCATCCATCACAGCCCATATGATGGCATTCCTTGGGTTAATTGCTGTGACAGAACACAAGTGTGTACATTTTGGAGGTGTCATGTGACTAAGATCTTTATCTTTGAATGCTGTTATAAAGAGAGGTAGGTCCTCAAAACTAGCCCAGCACAATTACAGTGTTTCAAAAGTTGATTGTAAATGGTAATAGACTATAAACTTATTTCTTAGAACAACGTATTGTGTTTTTCTTAGATTTTTATACTTATCTATGTGCATAATATATCTCCCAGGAATGTATAATCTCCTTCATGGCCAAAAGTCTAGTCTCACTGAATGAAATGCTCAAAGGCAAAGGTAGAAGCGAAAAAGAAAAGTTCAAATAAAAACAATTCAAGAAACTGTGGTAATGAATACAAAATTATTTTCAATGAGGTTAAACGGATTGTAACAGAAAACATTTACAAGTCATTGTATTCTTTTACTTTGACAATATAGCGGAAAGCATTTAAAAAATAATTTTATGATACAATTTGCCATTTTGATGGTTTTGTTTTCTAATTATATTAATTGAGAACCTTATGTTCTAAATTACTTTTATTCAGAATACAATGGGATTGTATTAGTGATTCTTCAAGTGGTCTGTTATTTCCTATTATTTATCCATAACACTCTAGGTTCCTCCAGACTAACAAAATCAGGGTGGCTGTTTTTTATGTGTGTAGCTTTCAAGAGTGACTCTCAGTCAGCTGCTTATTGCTGTAAGTTAGAATTGTTGCCTCAGTTTCCTCTTCTCAGATTTAGAAATAGTGAGAGCTTTCATTGTGCTCTGACAATTGCCTGTATGAGTCTCCAAACGGCTCTTGGGAGATTCTCAGGCTGATACAGAAGTTTGCTACAGTGTGAAGGTTCCTTGTTCCATAGCTGTAAGTAGGCACAGTATTTAATTGTTTCACAGGTTTCACATAGCCATCTCCAAGTATCTGTAGAATGATTTTCATTCATTGAAGCTGAAGTAAGCATTCTTTGGCCAAATATTTGGCCACATTGCTGAACAATTTAAAATAGGGTTTACATTCATTTGTAGCTTTCTTTTATTAGCTTACAAACTTAAATTACATACTTATTAAGAAGATTGTGTAAGTTGTCTCTTGTTATTATTACTTAGTTGGCTTATAATGTATTTTAAATAACTGATTTCTCTTAACTTCCTTAGTGAATTTTGAAATGTCTATTTGACAAGAGTGAAAAAAGTCTTATACATTTTTAAGATCTATGATCTTTTGAGTAATTTTGGTTATTATACAAATAGAAGAAATAGAACTCAGTGGTTTTCCATTTCTGCACACCAGTAAATGCATGCAATACTTCTCGGTAAAAGAGTTTTACATTTGAAGTAACAAATTACTGCTTTTGGATTTTCCTCTATTCATCTGGGTTTCAGTGCCTGTATTTATTGTTAGAATTCAGCAAACTCTTGTAAGACTTGGACAGCACAGGTTGTAGTTGTGCAAAAATTTGTCATCTGAGATTCAAGAAACTTTTTATTGTTTTCTCTACTGGTATACATGCTGCTGGGTCTCATGCTGTGACTAAATATGCTGTAAAATTTAAATTACAGCAATTGTAGAAAAATAGGCTATGTGTATTTCCTTTTCCACAGGGAGTGATGGATACTTGGATGGAAGAATTTAATCTAAAATGTAAAACATTCCAGGAATAGTTTAGCATATTTGTTTGCAAGCATTGCTACTTTTCTGGTGCCTACTATCTATTAAATATACTCAGTACTGCTGAATTTCCTAGGAACGAAAAAGAGGTATACTGAATGAAAAGGCTGGCTGTTTAATCTACAAGAAATCAGTTTTCTGATTGCCCAGTGGAGGCTGCTTTTCAATAGTCTGCCAAATAGCACTTAGTGAAATCTTGTGATCTATTTTTAAGGAACTGTCCTTTTTAGGAATGCAGCTTTCATACAGAGGGATTACTCTTGTGTCATGTGTGCCTGCATGGTTTTCTCTGTAGCTTTTTTAGTGAATTTGTTTCACTGCTAGTCATTTAATGTGTGTCCTAGCTCTTCCACAAGAATATGCATTTAAAATAGTTTTGTTTCTTCTCTATAATATTCCCACTGCTGAAGAGGCTATATTATTTCTGATGGAGTTTGCTGTATGACTTAATGCAAGTTTTAGATCAGAAAGAAGATAGAGAAATGCAACACTGAAATGCTGTATTCATGTTTGGGAGTGTCTCCATGAAAACAGAATTGGTGGAAGTATTTATTGCACGGGAGTTATTGAAGTGGAATCTGCACTTATATAGTTTTTTTCTAGGGGATGACAGAATAAATACTTTGACATATTTGCTTTGTTTTTTTTTTTTATATCTCCTGGCCTTCCAGGATCAGGAGAATATTCTTCCCTCCCCGCTCTTGAGATAACAGCAAATGTTCATGTAGGTTAAGGAGGAATGACAAAGAAATAAAGGACTAGTTGTAAGAAGTAGCTAGCTAATTAACTGTTGGCAATATGAAGACTTTGACTCACAGTACCTTTTTTTTTTTTGAGTTTGAGTTTGAGTTTGAAAAGAGAGATGGCTGTTGATGGATTGGATTTGCTTTGGTCATATACAATGATCAAGACTTTCCTAGTCAGAAGTGGTACGTGATTTGCTTATCGACCAGTATATGGGTCCTGTGTAAATTTGTAAATTTCAGTTCTGTGGTATAAAAATGTATGGAGGTAAAGAGATCCAGCATTTATGGACCTCTGTGTTTAACTGACTGTTACATCAAAATGAATTTTGTGATCTGATGAGTTCATCACTTAGGTACTTTATTCCTGATTGAAGAATTTCCTCATATGATGAAGAGTCTCTAAAAGAGTTAAAGCAACTTAAACTTTATCAGAATAAAATATTTTACTTCCATAATAAAACTATGGCAATATGGAGACTCTTAAAGAAAAAAAGAAAAATGAGAATGTGTTGTAGCTTCTTAATGTTTTGTTTTGGTTATAGCTGAAAAATCAAAAACATTGAGTCAGATAAAACGGTGTTCCTATATGGCATAATCATGGTGGTTCCAATTAGCTTAAACTGGCGAATTATGGATGAAGCTCTAGTTAAAGAATTTTAATGACCACAAGGGAGATTATTTGGAGTGTAAAAAAGCAAATGGAAATGGTTAGGTACTTTTTACAGTTCATACCTGAGGTTCAGCTTCCAAATTTATCTTGAAGGGATGTGCTCTGCCATCTTCTGAAACTTGTGGGGACCATAATTTAGTTCCTGCCCTAGAAGGAAAGAAGGAAAGGCAGAATTGAAATAATTTGAATTCCTATAGAGTTGTGTATGTCCCCATAACATATAATGCAGCTTGGAAATCTGCAAGTTTTTTCTACGCTTTTTTAGTGTTTTGACATAAAAATACTTCAGTGATATGTAAATAATAAATGTAAAATGTACCTACTTAAAAAAAAATTATGTATGCTATTAACAATGGGAAATAGGTTGTTAATAGTTACCGAACTCAAATGGAAAGGGAAATTAGTGCCTTTCTGACCTGAGCTGACCAAACTTTTTTTTTTTTTTTAATGGTTCATAGAATGAATGTTGGGTCCCCAGAATATTTTGTATGAATAATTGAAAGTATTAGCAATAATCGTAAACATCAACTTCTTTTCCTTTAAAGACCATAATTTCCACTTAAAGCCTGCTTTTCAAAGTAGAAGTGCAATCTAGGTATGCAAAGTATGTGCAAGGGGAAATTGAAGTTGTATAGATGATTCTTTCGGTCCTGTAGGCAGAAGTAAACATGAAAATATCAGTTACAGTTCTGTTTTCATTGACAAAGTGAAATGTGGCAGCTAATTTTAAAGCAGCATAATAGTAATGAACCTTGAATTAACGGAAGGAATTTTTCACCATGACGTGTTGTCTAGTAATTCAACAACACTCGTTAAAAAAAAAAAGAAACACTTTGTGTATTTCCAGAGAAATATCATGGTCAACTACAATAAAGAGCTGTGCCTCCTTGAGAGCCTCAGGTCAGTTAGGCCTGTCAATTTTGGAGACAGCTGAAAGAGTGTGCTAAGTGATTCTGATTACAGGCTGAGCAAACTCAGCTGAAGATGTGAAGCTGCAGGTTGTTTCTCTTCCTGGCTCTAGCTGAGAGAAGTGAATACAAAAGTTTCTGGATTACTGCAGTTTGGGTAAGACAGAGTTTCTCAGTTTTGTTTTGAACATTGCTTTGAGAATCCTGTATTAGGCTTAATATGTTGTGACCAAAGACATTGATTGGCTTTAAACTCACTCCTTTGTCACCCCCCCATCAAAGTCTGACACGATGTTGTTTTCCCTGGGTGGGATGATACAGCAGCAGCTTTATGTGTGGCTGGGAGAAGGAGGCAATGATAAGCACCTGTGGCTGAGGGAGTGTTAGAGCACAGAGGTCACTGAACAACTGACATTAAATGCGGATTTTATTATTTCCCGACAACATAAAGGACTGCTTGCTTACTGACAGTAAACAGAGGACTTGTGCAGTCAGCAGAATTACCTTGTGAGTAACCTGAGGGAAGCTGGTTTTTTGTGCCTACAGAGAGTTCTGGGGAGTCTTGCTTGATCCGGAGTTTAAGAGGTAGGTCTGGTTGCTTATAATTTTAAGAGTCTTGTGAACTTCTTCAAAATATTCTAAATAGTTACACTATATAATAACTGTACTGTTGATTGAGTAGTATCTTCTTTCAGAAATAGGCAGACATGTACACGTACCTCTCTATTTTCAAACAAAGCTGATGTGTAGCTGCTTTAATTCTCTCCTGGGCATCATTATGTGTCATGTTCTCTGTGCCTAGACCATCAATAGCTACAATAACATCACCAGGGCACAGGTTGGCAGCTGAAGCCTTGCTTCCAGGTGTAATCTGAAAAGATCAAAATGTAACTGCTTAATCACCATACATGCCTGAAAATTGATAGAGAAAATAACCTTCACCACACTTCCCTATTTCTTGTTGGAGGCTGGAGGTACTTTGCCAGAGGCTCTGTAGTTCTATTGTGAGGTAACCACATAAATGTTTTATTCATCATAACTCCAAATTAGATAGAAATTATCTTCACACTTCTGCATTAGTTTCCACTCTGATTTCTGTAATTACTGTAACTTTTCTTTAAATCTTCTTCCTCAACTGCCATTATATAATTTGCTTGAAAAAGAGTTGTATTTTCCCTTTAACAACACCAGCAGAAGAAAAGAACAAATTGTGTTGCTGAGCTCCTTAAAGTGCTTAGCTTTAAGTCCCATGGCATTTAAGTGACAGTGGCCCTGATCCTTCATGGTGGTCTGTGGTGCAATTTATACCTTATGTAAATGTACCACCATCTGTGACATTCACAGAAATAGCCCTAAGCTTATCTTCTTCCTATGCTTGCTTTTTCTTTTTGTTTGTTTTTGTCTAGTTGAAAAACTTCTGTATGGATGTTAAAATAATTGATATGCAACATAATTTTGCTTTAAAATAACTATTGTAGAGAGGCCATGACCTCAGATGCTACTGAAGCTTGTTCTAGAATTGCAGGCCTCTGTTTGCAAAAGGTGACTTCTCCTGCCACTGCACTTACACATACCACATGCACAACAGGTCTTAGGTCACTGAGTGGGATTTCGGTCCCTTATGTGTGTATTGCCATTTTAGGCACCTCTTGATTACCTAGACAGCAACATGAAATTGATGCATGTAGCACATAAGCTTCTGAAATTCAGCTCTCAAACAGCAGAAGGGACAAGTTGAGTGATGCAAAGTAACATTAGCTGCTTATTTGTAGGTAAATGAATCCCAGTGTGAAGGAGAAAAATGTCAATATAGTCTTGCTTCCAAAAGCAGTTCTTTTGTCTGTGGCATGTCTTAAATGAAAAAACTATTGGAGAGAATTTTTCTCACTATGGGCTCTGCTACAGCAAAAGCACATGTTATCTCAACTGGAAAACATGCTATGGAGACATTCTTCAGCTGTGGTGTTTCACAGTTTTCCAGGAAAGGAAGAGAGTAAGCTGCCCAGTACTTCCAGCATGTTCTGAACCCTAACTTTGGTGAAGCTGGCAGACTTGTCTCTGAAGGGGACGCTACTGTCAACATAAAAGCCAAATAGAAATTCTTTTTGATATGAGTTGCACTGTATTAGTAGTGAAATAATGGCAAAAATCAGTGAAAGGGAGTAGTTCTCTCCTCTTTCCATCTCCATTAGGTAGGTCTGAATGATCAAAGAGATTGTTTTGTGAGATCTTTTTCTTCATTCCAGCATGTAAACTTATTTTTTATGTCACTGTGACAAACTGCAATGCATTTGTTATTATCAAGTCAGGCAAACTTTCCACGTGGGTGCTTGTAGCCAGCTGCAGGCTTTTACAGCCTAACCCTTCAAAAGAATGGTCTAGTGTATTCTGTGCTTAACAAAGTGTTAAGGTGCCTGAATAATCTGTTTGAATATGAATCAAAGAAGTTGTTCACAAATTCTAAGTCTGAAATCTCAAAAATTGTCTGCTTCTCGACCTTCAACAGCTACAAGTGTAAATGATCAACACTGAGACTGCTTATACCACTATAATAAGACAGGGGTTAGAGGTGCATGATCGTTCTTCTCCCTTCAATGTGGAATTGCTCCTGACTTGGCTTAGCATGTTGTGAATATGTCTGCAGTGACAAACTGCAGCAGAATTCCTTGTGTTTCAATGTGACTGTTGATGCTCTAATACCTAGCTGGGCAAACCCAGCCATTCTTGGTTCCCTCTCAAGAGTAAGTTAGCTTGTATAACCCTTATAGAGGTTACTCTGCAGATTATGTTTTTTACATGTCACAAAAAATCATCTGCTGTACCTGTGACATACTGCAGCAAAGCACTGAGATAATGATCCTGCCTTGTAAAGTAGCATATCTGTCTAGCACAGTACATTCTCCTGCAGCTGTACTGCTAGAAGAACATGCCCTGTTCTGTGCTGCTGCTAAATCCCTTAGGTTTTTTAAGTTGTCAGCAGCTGCTGTGATACCACTTACACTTTTGGATGGGTTTACCATCATTTGGTGGGAGCAAGGATGGAAAGGGAGTCTGTATTTCCTATTCCTTGGCTGAATTGATTATTGCCAAGCTTCTGAGTTGTGTCTCTTGGGCCTTAACACCTTGATTGGGGTGCTGAGCTCTATGTACCCAGGCCTGATAGGGTGCAGAGAAGGCACCTGCCCTGCAGACTAAATTTTATAGAAAGGGATCATGTTGTGCAGTGCAAGATATCATGGGTATGATATTGATATTGTCGGTACCTCAATAATGTAAGTGATACTCTTTCTTAAGGACTTATTAGTGACACATTAAGTGTATATTTTGGACACTTAGAATTGTGTTATGACTGTAGTGTTTGTTGCTTGCTCACTGTGGCTTCATGAGGTGGATTCTACTGTCGCTTTGGGAGAATTTTTGCCTTGCTCTTCAGGCCATATCTGCATGGTGTTCTTACTCATGTATCCTGGGTATCCTGGATTTGGATAAATACAAGAATATGTGTTGATCATTCAGATGTTGTTGTGGACTAACTATTTAACTGTGTGAGGGTCAATGTCTCCAATGAAACTTTGAAGAAAACCTCTCTGCATCTGATAATAGACTTGTAAAGCTTATCACGTTACAGCATCATAAATATTTCAGGCTCTGTGTTTTCTGAGGAGAGCTATGAATGTCTACAGATGGAGCGGCTAAACATAAAATTGAATTAATATGAATACTTGCATTGTGATTGGTAAATGTCTATAAAATTAAATAGAACTTAAATCTAGAGTTAATAATATTTTACCATTCTCTCCAAACTGCACAAGTTTCAATGGTTCCTGTAATCAGCTTCATTAATGCAATTTCTTTGCATCTTTGCAAAGTTCCAAGGATTTCAATGTTTTCAGTATTTATAGTTAATTAGTGTTTTCTGACCCTAATAGAATTTGAATATGTCAATTTTTAGTCCCCTCCTGTTCTTCTTCTCTCCCAGTGATCACGGTCTGTAGTTTTTGCATTTGCTTGAAACAGTCAAAACAACAGAGCAATTTGACCTTTTGAAGTGACATCTGTTCTTTAGACAGGTGGATAATGGTCTCTTACATCGTTTGTCTCTCATGATAAGTCCTGATAAAAGCTGTCTCTTGTTGAACAAGGACATGGCCAGCCAGTCTTAACACCTGTCCAATTATTTTATTCAGAATGTATTTTAAAATAATTTCTATTTATTGTTTAGTTTTTTCTTGTCAGGACAGTTAAGCCTAATGTGAACGGGCTGCTTATGTTACCTTTTACAAAAGGAACACCTAGGCCCCAAGAGGCAAGACTTGTGAATCTTATGAAATGTTCTCTATTTTTCAAGGAGTATTTCATGAATCCTTATTGAGGGATTCTTCTGAATGCATGCTGTGGCAACAAAAATACTACTTTTAAACAAATTTACTGTTCATATTCCTAAGCCTGAGCTAAGCAAAAGTAACCTTGTTTTCTTCATATATATATATATATATATATTTCATTGTACCACTTGAAATGTGATTTTGAATATTTCTGTAACATGCCAGAAACCAATGGCTTATGTCTTGTGATGCATTTGGTAGGTATGAGTCAACTGCAAAGTAATTTATTCTTTAGAAAGTTGTATTTATAGTAACATCCTTTGTTATTGCAGTTTTAAACTTCATTGCACTTAATCTAAACACAAAGAAAATACAAACCAGACACTGCTAAAATATTTTTCATTAGAGATAATGGAAACTATTTTTCTTTTAGAGGCCCATAAAAGGCAATGAAGGCCCCAAAACACCCAGAGATTTTTTTTTAATACAATGTTTTTGTCTCCTGTTTCTCCAAAGGCTTTGCTATAGTCTATGAGTATTTGTTATATAGTTACATTCAGTCAAATAATAATATTTTGATTAACTTCTATTTAAAATACATAAAATGTTTTATGCTTTTATAAATCTGGCATGAATGACTAAGTTACTTTTTACTAGTTAATATGTGAAAAGATCATCCTTAAACTCTCTACTGATTCTTGTTTGGAAGCATATTTAGTGCAAGACATCACTAGTGATATCCATCCTTCAAGGCTTTTGACGTTTACTCAATACCAGGCATAGTGTATATAGTGAGTCACAGTGTAAGGTTTTTTTAAAAAAAAAAAGAAAAAAAAACAAACAAAAAAGCATAGTGATTTGGAGGCTCATGGAACACACATTTGGTGTGTCTAAGGTCCTGCAAAACAGCAGAAATATAAGGAGAATGAATTCTAGCCAGACGTGCATTGAACAAAATTTTCAAAAATAGAAATTAATGAAATATGTATCCTGTCTTTTGAGTAGATCCACATCTGTAGACGCACGGCAGTTGACAGTGTGTTGTATGCTACATTGATTGAATAACTGGTTTCTTAAATTGCAACTAATATCTCAAAATCCATGGAAGAGATTGAAGGCTCAAATTCTTGCCATTTATTGGGGGAGGGGGGTAAGGTAAACTTTCAGTTTCTAAATATGGCAAAACCCAGTAAATAACTCTCTTTCATATGCAGGACAGGATAACTTTCTAATAACTCAGTCATTTAACATTCATTAAAGTGAAAAGCACTAGATATGTAAAAACAGGTATTGTTGCCTTTGCTGGCAATAAACAGAACTCGATATAATTAAATAATAGTCAGATTAATCTGCAAAGCACAAACTGCCAGACATTAGGAGCTGCTGCCAAGCAGTCTTCTCCCTCAGTGATTAGAGAGGCTAGTTGTGGAAAGCATTAAAGTGAGGTCTTGCTTTTAGTAGGTTTAAATGCAATTTTGAAAGCCTGGGAAATCATGCCAGAGTTTTTCTGCTGCCAAGGCACTTTAATTTTGAGACATAAGTAGAAGTGCAGTTAGTCTCTTACACCAATCAAGAAACATGTCACACAAAACTAGTAAAAACTCTTAGTATTCAGCTGGCTCTCCTCAGAACTAGCAGCTACCTTTTAATCTGCTCACAGCTTTGTCTGCATCTCTGAACTCCAGAAAAGTAAAGGACAAAAATCTACAGCAACTATTAAATGGAATAAATAGAAAGCAAATGGAAAGAGTACATACCCTGGTTATGATTAAGGGTTGGTTAAAATCTATTCCTCCTGAGAGCCTGAATCCCCAGGGTGACGGTCCTTGGAGAATAACGTTTTGTGGCATTGTGGGCAGATTTTCCTTGGTTACTGTTTTTTTTTCCTTGGGTCTGTTTGAGGAGTTGAGCTGCAGGAGGAGGGGTGCTGTTAGCAGAGCACCTGCCGGACAGGGCAGCCGACCTTTTATACCTCCTAAGAAGTTTTACTCATTCCAAAGCTGTGGGCACTGCACTTTATCCCTACTCTTTGGGTGACGTCAGCCAGTCCCTCGGCTTCTCCACCCACAGAGGGGAGTATCAAACTCGGACAAATAAAGCTTGAATGCTGGAAAGTTTACAACAAATGCATCAACTTTATCTGCTGCTTTAGCGTCCCCCTCAGCCTGATAATCAGTAAGCTTCAGGATGCAGCGTCGTTCTGGTTTAAAGCAACCTTGTTGCTCGCTTGATATCATGCCAATTATGTTGCTGGTGTTTGATTCAGCTATGCAATGCAGTGCTTTGGCTTGGTACATGACTCTGGTTCATGTAAACAGAAATATTAATAAGGGGATTTCCCTCTCAAGGTCTTGTTTCACATCTTGTCTTATTTGTAATATAATAGTTTATTGCATTAAAATGTCCTCCCAGCCCTTCAGCTGCATTTTTTAGATAGTCACTTGAGACCATGGCATGCACCAGTCCTAATGCCTTGAAAAATCTGGACTGATGTCATACATATTTCTCATACTGAGGAAGAGAAATGTGGTATTAGATGATGATGTCTTTTTTCCTTTGTAGAAATCTTAAGTTTTTTAAGGTAGTTGTCCTTTATTTGTGGCTTGCTAGTAGATAGTAGCGTTCATCAGAGTTTTTTAAAACTATGTTCTTGTCAAGAATATTTCAAAGATATCCTCTATTATTAAAGTTTAATTCACATCCTGATCAGAACGAAACACATAGTGGTGACTCTTTCAAAGTGAACCATCAGAAAGGATATCTGTATCACAAAGAGCTTGCGGGGTGACAGTCAGCTGGTGGGGGCACAGCTTACATTAGGAATGTGAAGGAAGATAGGCACATTTAAAGAAATAAGGCAGGTGTTTAGGTCAGTGGTATCTCAGTCTTGGTAGCTCAAATACTTTTGTATATTTTGAAGTTGAGGAAAAAAATCCTCTCATTCCTTATGAGTAGTGTATATACTCTGGTATGTCCTAACATGTTTTGAGATTGGTTCAGTACATGCCTTCAATGTATTGCTACTATATGGTTCATCCTGATTACATTGTGTGTGTTCAAGGTCAGAATTTATCACCAAGTAGTACTTCAGTTTCTTACCTTTTCTCCTCTTTCCTGATTATCTGTTTTGAGTGAAAATGCCTTGCATGTTTGGTACTCTTTTTTTGCTCCTCTTTTCCTAGTGAATCCTATAGTGTGTTTTGATTTGTAGCTGGGAATGAATAACATACTAGATGTACTCATTTAAAGAGCTCTTTTGTGTGCAATTTGCATTTTCTTTTTCTCTGAAAACTGGAAATCTCAAATATTGAATCCTGCAATGCACTTTAGTAGAAAATAATTTTGAAATATAAAAATTTCAGTGTCAGGTCAAACAGTATAATCAAGCTCTGAGTTTCCAGTGTCAAAAGTTATGCTTGTATAACTTGTTCACTGGAGAGATTCCTTTCAAATTACCATTATTAAGTTATCGATTTGTATATTAATGTGCAGGCTTACTTTTTGGGTGTGGAGTTTTTTATTTGGTTGTTGTTAATTTTTTTTAAGAAACCCAAGTTTGGGATTGCTTAAGTGTCTGTAAAACTTGTTCATGTTTCTATACTATACTGAGATTTGCTCATATGGCCTTACAAATCTTGATATATATATATATATGTAAGGGCAGGGTAGGTTTAACCTTTTTCTAGGCAGGTGATTGCTCCCAGTTTCAGTGGAAATCATATGCATATATGATGCTGACCTCTTGCTCAAGGAATAATTTTTTTCTGCCTGATTTACTGGAAGGGTGACTTGCTCTCCAAGGTGCTGTTGCTCTGGAGAGCAATTGCTAGATCCTGTTTTATTGATGTTCCCTAGATTCAGCTTTTTTTTTTTTTTTCTTCCCTCTTTGTAATTAGAGAGGGGAAAAAAAATAATAAAATCAAGTAAATTAAACAATAAAAAAATCAAGTCAGGCAATACTGACTTGATGCCTGCCACATAAGGCTGTTTCCAAGTTCCTTTTCAGTGGCTGCTTTCGAGAAAGTCCTTCATCCATTTACATAGTATATGTACTTTTTTTTTGGTTTATCTACCTAGAGCACTTCTGTTTTTACATACTAGACCAAAATGCCCAGCTGAGCTCGATTGAAGCCATAGTCTTTTATCCATTTGACAAAGGTATATTCCTTTCAGTAAAGTAAAGAACATTTTCTTTTTGTCTCTCTGGTTCTAGGGCATCATATTTTCTGTCGTAATAGTTGTAGCTATGAAAAAAGATTTTTGTAAATACAAAGCAGTGTGCCATTTCCTCTTTCTTTTCTTTGCGCCATTGAAGCTTTCATATAAGAAAACAAGTATTTTTAATAGATTTTCTTGTTTTGTTGTACTGTAAGATCATTGGCATTACACCTTTTTTTACCTGCAAATATACACTCTCTGAATTTGATGGCTGTGCTATGAATTTATGTATAAACTAGCCTCCTCAGAATCATAATGCAGTCTTTTGGTTTATAGTATGACTACCCAAATGTTTGAAGCAGAATTTTGCTTTCCAGGTTGATATTTCATTTGATTTTTGGTCCAAATGTTATTTTTCTAGCCAATGCAATCTGAAAGAGTGCAACTACTCTTTTGCACCCGCCTCCTCCCCCAAAAATTGAAGGGAGGGGGAAGCTGTGTGAAATTCCTTTGTGTCGCTCACCTTTTTTAGATTTGGGATCTGGGGTCACAAGTTAGGCGTTGGAATAGTAGCATGGTGCACAAATCCATCATTGCACACCATGCCACCTATCTAACTTTGGACAATCAAACTCCTGTGCCCACGGCATGGCATTGTTTTCCGTGTTGCTAGTAAACGCCGTGCTTCTTACCTCACATCAGAATATTTTTGGATGTAATTTCTAATTTGTCTCCCAGTATGTCTCTGTCTCGATGGAAGAAAATGTTGTTTTCCTGACAACTTGGCAGGCTGAGTGTTGAAGAAAAAAGTTTTAAGGAGCAAATGTTTAAAACCTATTCATCCTTCTGTAAACTCATGGAGTGCTCTGTTTCAGGCTGCAGAAACAGAATAAACCCTGGTACAGGCAGAAACAAACAAAAAACCCCAAACACTTCAAAGTCTGCATTTTAAGTCATAAACCTCCTGTCTTACTTTGGAGCTTAGTCTATATCATAATAAACTATATTGGACTAGGCCACCGTTTGTGAAGTTTAGATAGTAACAGGCTAGGATGCTAAATGGAGCCAGAAAATCACTTGCACATGTGGAATAGCATGTACTGAAACTGGCTGTCCAGAGGTGAAAGGTCAGAGTGTTCCGAACTGCACAGCCTGTTTTCTGTTTCAAAACTCATGGGAAGTCTTTTTATAATAAATATGACTTATTTTAAAAGAGTTCCCAAAGCAATAAGACTGATTACATACAGATTGTAGTTTTTCCTAATGGCATTGTTAAGGAACAGGAATGATTAATAATTTGCATACTGGTGAGCTTTTCTTATCAGCTTTTGGTTAGTGGATGTCTGACAAATTAGCAGTACCCTTAGCTTTTCCTGGCAAGAGAGAAATCCTCTCTGCTTTTCCTAGGTGGTGTGACAAGCAGCTCTGTTATTCTTCTCATGGCTCTGGCAAAGAAGGGAGAAGTGGGGCTCTTGTACCATACCCCTCTCCCAGGCATTAGAAATTCCTAGGCTGGAAATACATGTGAGGTGGAGAAGGACATTCCTACAACTCCTTCCTGCCTGCCTCAGCTTTGTAGATGCTTTGAAGCAGTGATTTAGGTCAACTGACCTCTCATTTTGAACTTTTGGTTATCATTTTCACATGACTTTGGTACTTTGCTGTTTAGGTTCTGAGTAGCAAACTGCAACTGATAAGCATTTTCTTAAATTTTTGTGTGCAGGTTCAGGAAGCCAGGAAAGTTTTTTTTTTTTTTTTTTCCCCCCCACTGATTTAACTTTCAAAGGTGGTAAATTTATTCCATGAATATTGCAGGAACTGAAGACTTAAACCTCAATTTTTTTCAAGAAGCTTCCTGCTCAGCAAGTGAGGAGTAGGTGTCTTAGATCCTTTAAAAGCCCACATTAAAGATCTGTTCTAAATTAACAAGCCAAAAAGTGGAAAGTAATTTTTTTAGTGAAATGCTGTTTCAGAGCTGTTTCATAAACTTCTAAGCAAATTGAAAGTAAAAATTGAAATCTTTTATTTTCAAAAGTTGTTTAATTACAGATGTACTTGGTTTTCTTCTTACCTGATATTTGTGCAGTGATTTTTTTTTTCCCCTTGTTTTCCTTTTAATTTTCAAAAAATGTAAAGGAGGAGTTAGGGACATTTATAAAACAATAACTAGAGTTTAAAAAAAACATCTAAAGAGTATATTGAATGGAACAAGATGCTGATGTCACATTAAGGCATTGAAGTACTGCTCAGCTCAATTTTGAAAACTCATGTCTGTACCCTTTGCTTGCAACTTAGTATTTGCAAACTGACATATGCATGTATTGGCTCTCAATCTGCATTGCTAAGATTCTGATTATTGCACTGTTTTTCTGAAGTGTCTCTTCTGTCATATTATCTCAGTTTTTCCTGTTTTACAGGGGGTTAGATATGGTTGCGACTGGGAAAGAAATTTGTTGGCCTTTACTGGTTTCTTGTGCTTAATTGCTGCATTTCTCAAATGTCACAATTAATTTTATGAGAGCTGAATGTTTTCTGAGAGGCTGGGTTTTCCTGTTGTGTATGGAAAAGGGTTTGCCCTTCAGTTCTGACAGCCTGTAGAAGTTCTGATGGAGAATCTTAAAGCTGACTGAGGAAAGAGTTGTTTTTCTTTCCAGCTCATTCCCTCATCAGTGGTTCTGCTCCCTTTAATAGCTGCAGTCAAACGTCATGTCCAAATTTGGCAAGCTGATGCCTTTTTTGTTTAAAGTTAAAGCCCATTTTGGCATTGGAAATGAGATAAGCTCATTTCAAAGGACTAAAGTTGGAATGAAGTTAGCAAGGCTCTGTGCCAGCAGATAAGTCCAGTATGCTTCATAAATTAACATGCTGGCACTTACATAATTTTTTGAACACCATAACCTGGCTGTTACACAACTCTCTGATGTGCTTGCCATTTGACATTACCTGAAAAAATAATGCACAGCAGTTGTTAGATTTATAAAACCTCTTTCATGAGGCATATTACAGAGCAGCATTCAGGAAACAGTCCAAATACTTCATCAGGTGTGCAATGACACGTACCTCCAAGAGCGATAACATACCTCTCTCTTCAGACACCCAGCACTGCCTCTATTAAAAGCAAAGTCTCATTTTTTATTTCTACAAGAATTAGTCCTATTTCTTGATTTAATGTGTGATTTCATGTGTTTAGCTATGTAATCCTTTATTGCTACCTGGAAACTTTAACTGTGTCTTTTCAAGAGAAAAGCTTATCTTTACTAAAGGGGTAGTGAAGAGATCAAGTGTTATCAAGACACTTATCTCTTGTTCTTTCCAAACCTTAAGTGTAAAAGGTAAACATTTACCACTAGATTATTATTGCCTGTGTCTGTGTGGGCGAAAACAGGTCTGGATGTTGTTAGTATGCCAGTGGTATCTAACCATACACCTTTTCTTGTGCTGGGTTGCATGATACAAGTCAAGTATTGGCAGGGCAATAGTTGAAAAGAAGAGGCTATCTGAATTTCTGGAGGAAATAAGGTGATTAGGACCAGGGAAATGGGCAGTGGAAGTGATGGAGGTAGCATAAGGCCTTCCAAAGGGGTGTGTTAAATTGCAATCTAGCAAATAGCAGTAATTTTAGACACTTATAAGCTGTTGGCCAGCTATGTTTCAGACACGACCCAGTCAGCTTCTGCTGTGTACATCTTGCTTAGACATTGCATCCTTTCTTTTCAGACATGTATTTTTTAATTGCTGTTCAAGTCTCATTCATGGGATGTGAATTACTGTACACATTATTCATAGACTAAAGCTGGCACAAAATGCTGTGGTATGTCCCTTCTATGCAACAAAAATTGCAGAGAATTTTGCAAAACTCAGGACTAAGAATAGATCCATAGTAAAACATGTGTGACTAGAGGGACCCATCAGACAGGGGGTAGTAGCAGTGCTTCTGAAATAGCATTGTGTCTAGTAATTATTAGATTACTAGAGAGAGTAATTACTAGATTACTATTAGAACGAGAGCTTGGAGTGGTAAAACTGTCAATAAAGATCCTGTCTATAGTGTATGTCCCTCCCCATGGAAACACTAGTGTGTATGTCCTTCTTCTAGTATATTTTTGTCAGTGAAACTGACATCTGGTAAAAGATCTGAAGTGTCAGAAAAGAACAGTAATTTCTTGGTTAAAAAGAAAATGCTTATCCCTGTGTGATTGTGATTTGTACTTTATTCCTGCTCTAAGATTTAAAAGATTTTTTTCCATCTATAATTTTTAAATTATTATCTTTTGATGTATTGAGAAAGTCATAGAATTCCCGGACTTTTATTATCTCTTATTTACAATGTAAGACAATCTACAAAATACATTTTTGAAAGACAGAAATAAAGTGGGAGGCAAAGCTGCTCATCCTGTCTGGGTCTTCTTCTGAAATTTCTCCTAGTTTTTATTCTAAGCAGCTCTTTTTAACCACATCTTTATCCTTGGTTGTAAAATAGTGCTCTTGCATAGGGCTCTTTGAATATAGCAGAGCAAAGTGCTTATATGCAACTGTACTCCAACTGTGTGAATGCCATTGAGAGTGTGTCTGGTGTTTCCCTGGGGCTGTCTACAGGTTTTTGGAGGCATGTAAGCAACAGGAGACCATAGGATTTGGACTGTGGTCCACAGTGGATCATTCTGTATTGCTGTATTTGACAGGTTTTTCTGTCAACCCCTGTCTATGAGCTTTTGTGCATTTGTGTCTGTGAGAGAAAGATATCCTTGGTAATAGGTATTTACAGTTGTTCTGTGTTAGTCTACTGACCCAAGACCTCTGGGAGGCTTAGGAGGAAGGGAAAACAAAAGTTCGTTCTGCCTTAAGCCTGAAAAAATATATGGATTTCTTTTTTCTAACTATAGAGCAGTCAAGTGCTTCTTCAAAGCGTGTGTCAAACCTCTAGATCAATACCTTGACCTATTTTGTGGTCTCCCAAGAGATAAGACTTCATACACAAACAAATGATGAGATCACATGTGAGATCACATGTTAAGTCACAGTCACTTGTAGTCCAAGTGCCAAAACTTCTGAGTATTTTTCTCTTAGAAGCAGGCATCAGAATGTCTTTTAATATACAACTGTTGTCTTATGTTCCAGAAAGTACTGTATTCAGCATCTGCTTTTCTTTCACTTTGTGGCTTGGGTTTAGCATTTTAACTGCAGTTGCTATGGAAGAGCTAGCCATGTTTATTGGGTCATGACAAACGGCAACAGCTGAAAGACAAATATTGTATTCTGTTTTAAGGATAAGGTGGGCCCTGAGCCAGAGATTAGCAGCTTCAGAATATAGCTAGCCACAAAGCTGGGTCCTCGGGTCCTGACGCACACTCTAGTTACTCAAGCAGAATGCTTAAATGTAGCTAATACTGTAAATATTTTCCCCATTACTATCTTGATTTCCTTCTGCTTGTTTAAAGGACACTGGCAGCTTGTTCGTGTCCATGAATTAGTTTCTTATCAGCAAAAGAAAATACTGGATGAAAGTAATTAATTATGTATTTCATACATTGCCCTGACTGGACTATTTGCTTGGTTCTGTTTAGTGAATGTAGGGGTAAATGCACAGAATTGAGAAAACATTTGCAAAAACTGGCTGTATTGTGAAAAACAGTGAACTGCACCAAGGACAAAACTAGCAAGAAACCTAAGTATGACAAACTTCACATTTTATCAACATGTAATAAATATAAATGAAATGGTAGATGTGAAAACTGTCAGATACGCATATCCACAAAGAGTCTTAAAACCAATATTCTTACATCCACTACTGCTATACTCCAGCACGTGGGGAGTTAATGTAGTTCATGCCATAGCTGGGAATTTTTTTTCTTGATGTTTGCTGGTACTGTGGAAATCCAGGTCAAAATTCCTCCATGGCTTTTCAAAGGGTAATCCTCATTCTACAATGTGAAGACAGGTAAATAATGGTTTTTACAGGTAATGCTTTGAAATGTGAGTAAACTCTCCTAACAAAAATCTCTCTGGAAATAAGGACCTGGAAACAGTTTTGCTTGCAATCGTTACCACCAACTCCCTCCAGCCAAAAAAAATCACCTAACAAACCAAACACTGAAACCCCTGAAAACTAAAAAGTATTCAGAAATGCAAAAAAATAGTCAGGTACCTAAGACTGGGTTTTTTTTCCCACCTCCTGCCTGTCCGTTGCATTTCAGCAATTTCTGGTTTAGCACTTCTCAGAGCTTAAAAGTAACTTGCTAGTCGTCTCACTTGAGGGAACGCCAGAATGTTTAAAGTCGGGATCTTCTAACCAACTCCAGTCCATGTGCTGTGGGAGCTGTTAGCTAACATAAAGTTTTATGGCCTGATGCAGGAGACCTTTTCATCTTTGGAAGTTCTGTATTTCAATAATGATGTCAGGATGCTGAGGTCTTTTTGTAGACCGCTGGATAAGGCAAGAGCCAGAGTGTGAGAGCTTGAACGGAATAAAACAGAATTGCAGTATTTTTCAGTAGTAAATTGATTCATATTCCATGGGTATCTGCTTTCTTTCAATAGTACTTTTGCCTCTGGAGCTGACAGGAACAGAAGGAGTGGTAGAACAGGAGGGAAAAGTAGGATGGGTCACTGCTATAGGGGGGGTTGAGCGAGCGGCTGCATGGTTCTTAATTTCCAGCTGGGCTTAAAACCAGGACAGTCAAATTTCCATCTGGGTTTAGAACCACGCCCTTCAGGGTGGGCAGGCCTATAGAGCGTGGAGAATTTCTTTGGGCTTGCCATAGATATTTGTATCTTCCCTTGTTATCACACTCTTTTTTCTTTTTAGTCTAGTCTGATTGTAATAGTTACCTTCCTAAGGCTTTCCTGGGGACCTATCATTCATGGAAGCACAGGATGTGGGTGGTGAAGGAAGAAGGTTGACAAGGCTGGCTCCATAAAATGGCCAGGTATCCTGTTTCTAGGGCCTGAAACAGTTCTCCCTGGTCTTGTCTGCCTCATAGCAGTGTATTTGGGGTATCATTCTCCACTGGTAACCACTGCACCTCTCTGATTTTGGTGTGTTTTGTTGCGGTTTTAGGTTTTTTTTTTTTTTTTTTTGGTTTGTTTGTTCGGTTTGGATTCGTTTGTTTGTTTGTTTGTTTGTTTTTGGGTTTTTTTTTTTTGAGTGGAGGGGGTTGAAACATCTGCTGTTTTCGTATCTGAGGTACAGGATATATCTGTGAAGGTATGTCTATAAGTGACACAACTTATTTTAATTTAGTGGTGGTTTTCCCCCCTTGCATTAAAGCAATGGTCAAGACCTTAAAGCACCAAGGCTATCTTCATGAATGCTGTACAAATAAGTTGCAGGTTTTCTGTCTTGAGGATTCCTGTCTCAAAGCTTGCACTGTTTGGGACCCTACAATGAAATAGATAAACAAAGGAAGTGTGTGTTGCAAAGAACAGAGAAAGTTTGGATAGTTAGCAGTAATTTCAGGGTACTGTCCACAGAATTTATCAGTGATGTGGGCAACTGAAAAGTCAGTTTTCTGTAACAGCTTAAACCCCAGAAGTTTTGTAATTAAAGCTGTGATCAGAAATTATTATCTGATGCTGATGTAGGTTTGGGCCAATTTCTTTCTTTGACCACTCTTCTTTAAACTCCTTTTGACTGAAATGGTAGGTACAAAAATTTTGTACCCCTCTGTAGTAGTATGCTTGTTTCAGAATGTAAGTATGGATTGGTGGCTAGCAGAGGGTTTTTTTGTGTGTCCTGGGTGTTTCCCTGTGGTTTTGATGGCATATGACTTTCATACTTTCTGCTTCAGATTGTGTTGTGTGCTGCTTTATGTCTCGTACCTCAGAGCTGGCTGCAGGAGCAGATGAAATGAATCTATAAATAGTTCCTTGAACTCTTCCATGGCATATAAATATTGCTCCCTACTACCCCAGACATACTGGGAACATTCATTTGTCCTCTTTTATGGTGTAAGGAGGGAAGGGCTCATTCTCACCTGTTCAAATACTTCCAGTTACGTGTGAAAAAACCCCCTATCTATAACAGATGAATCTGTGGTAGTGTAAGAAAAGCCTCTGGTGGGTATTAAACCAGCTGGTATTTGTACATGTTTCACATTACAGTTTGGAGCACTAACCCAGGGAAGCATGAGTTGGGTCACTGCATGCTTGGGGTTTATCTAGCAAATCACAGAGACAGAAGCAGTGCAATGACCCACTTAGAACAACATGTTCAGTTTCCTCAGCGTTCCCCATCCGCAGCGCTGGTTTCACTTGTAGGCTTAACTCAAGGGTGAGGGAAAAAAATCTCAGTGCAAATGACTGAAGGCTTGATTATTTTAATAGAGCAGTTTATTTCTTTGGTTCTTAAGTGGCACTTGTAGAAAGTCTTGAGATAAAATTACTCCATTTTATATTAATGTAAGATGGCCAAAACAATCTGAAAGGACCAGATCCTTTAAGATATTTAAATAACAACTCTTCCAGTCGCTTGGAGCTGTAGCTCGAGCCCCAAAGTGGACACACGTGAATACTGGGCCCTCTCTTGCAAAGGGAAACATGGGCTTGTGAGAGAGGAGAGGAATCCCTCCTTTTGGAGGCAAGTATCAAGAGCTACTGCATGTAATTTTCTGGTAATTCTTTACTGGTAGAAATAAATAATTAGATTATTCTTGGGATGTTTTTAAAGTGGTTTACTCATTTATCTGATGGATGGAAAATGTAGGAGGATTACTTTGCTATTCGTTTATGTGGGTGATGAAATAATGGCTTCTAAGTTTGTTATTTGTGTGGGCAGCAAGAAACACAAATTTTTCAGATGTGAGTGTCTGTACTGAGGATAGCAACGCATTTCTGGTTGTCAGTCAACACTTCCCCCCCTCCCTGCCCTGGTGTCACTTGTGATGTAATGCCATTCTGATGTAATGGAACCCTCTGTGCTCCTGATTTGTAATTAGATGTGACATCATGATAGGTTTCTCAAAAAATTGGTATGGGATAGTTGTTATAGGCATTAAAGCTATTTTAATAAGAATGATTTCTACTTTTTTGTAGCATAAAACAACCTTTTACCACAAAACTTTGCTCCATTGTGACCCAAGGAAACAAAACTTAAATATCAAAAGACATATTTCTTAATACATATATTAGGAATGGGATTCTTATTGATACAAATGAAACAGGAGCTGGGAATCCTGGGTGCAGCTGCACAGTGTAACTGTTTACAGCACATTTGCACTAGAAGTTTTACCTGCTGGATTGTTCAGGTTCTTCCCTGGTTTCATCACCCCATATTAACTAGAAGCTTCTGCTATTTTTTTTTTGTTTGTTTCAGAGGTGACACAAAACCCATATATGAGAGCCTAGCAGTCACCAGTATCACCTTCTTTGGCCTAAATTGTTTCTGACTCAGGGAAGTGCAAGCAAGAATTAATTCATTCTTTTGTTTCAGTGGATTTCTGTGATATTCTGCATAGATATGTGTAAAAATATTTTTAATTTTCAAAGGAATATGACTTCGCTATGTTGATGAGAACAATAGATCCTATTGGGCAATTTTTAGTGAGGACTTGGGAGCTTAACTATCTGGCCATTACAGGAGGGATAAAAGTAAAATGGCTTTTTTTTTCATCCAGTCAACTAAATGGCATGGTGTTGATTGATTATCCATAAAGTTGCAGAAGAAAGTCTTATTAAATTCAGCATCCCTATTTACTGTGTACAGATAAGGTGCCAATTTCCATTGTGTTGGTCTGGCAGTTCCCCGTTCTGTAGAATGGATAGATTCAGGTATTGGTCTGATTGATATTTGCTGGTTGTATCAAGGGCTTCTGATGGATAAAACCGTTTTTGAAAAAAACCTGATTTTTTTTGAAGCTGACTTGTCAGTTAGGTACTAAAAATGGGAGCTATCTGCTCAGCTCTGTTTGGGGTAGCAGTTAAAGAAGTGGTTTCTGGTCTCCGCATGCACTCATACTTTTCAATACAATAAAACCAACCCAAACTGGACACTCAGTTGCTCTCATGCTTCTCTCTTGTGCAATTTTAGTTTCAAGTTAACACAGAAATTATTACCAATCCTGTGGGATCTGTTGAATTCAAAGGAGTTTGCTTTTAACTGGAGCAAAGGCAGGGTTTCACCCTGTAACTATTAATGCTGTAAGGGACTATACTTAGCAATGACCTAAGGTCTTTCTAGAGCTACTGACTTCATGTTTCCAGCTTCCCATGGGCTCATGCACTGCTTTTTCAAATGCACAGGAAGCACCTCGTGTTCCTGTCAGGGTTCTGTATATCAGCATTTAAAAGGCAACTAGTAAATACCAGGCATCGCAGAATGACACCGTGCTTTGCTTTGGCGCGGGTGACAGAATGTGAGACCTGCTAGGGTGACCCTTTGCTTAGTTTGGGATATAGATCACTACTCTGAACTGCTCATGCATTAGTCTCCCTGGCTTGTTGGTATGTTATGGGCTTTCTTGTTTTAGGAAGTCTTCGCCTCGACAGCAAATATATTCACTGCAGGGTAGGCACTGAGATCAACTGGGTTTTCAGGATGCTGTGGTTACATTACCTATTTGTCTGTAATGTAGTGCAACTCTGCACAAAAGTCTGCAAGTCTGCAGACTTGATTTTATTGCACTGGCACTGACTTTCCTTAGCCTGCAAACCCAGCTGCCAACTCATTAAAAGAAAATTCTAATAGAAATTAAAAATATAAAATAGCATTAAAAGAAATTTCTAATAGAAATCAAGAAGCATGCTACGTATGCTGACAAGAGAAAAGGAAGTTGGTTTGATAAATAATTTTCCAGAAAAATCAGTGAATGTCTGAGGCTTTTAATTGATCTTTTTTCATCTTTTCCTAGATACTAACTGGCTGGCCTCTAATTCTCCAGGTCTCTCTTGCTCTGGCTTTTAGGACAAAACACCACCTAGTCCTGTAGGGTGTCCTTCATGATTTTATAGGGGCTTATACAAGGAAACAAAAAAAATCCTTTGTTTGTTCCTTAAATAGTGTAGTTGGGATTTCAGCAGACTTAGCAGAATTGAGTATGTTTGGTTTACCTGGATATACTTAAATATTTCTTTACGTTTTAACTAAAACATTAAGACTACAATCTTCTCCTGAAGTGTCGACGACTTGCTATTCTCACTACAATGGCCTACATTTTCCCCTTTTTCTTTCACTTTGCAATTAGCAGAGGATTCGATTTTACCCCTTAACCACTCAGACCCTTAACTATCCAGAATTTCCTTATGTTAGTGGGCCTATACTAACCAGCTGGTGTAATTAGTTTTTATAGAAGACTGTTTTCCAGCTCAGCAATTGTAAAGACAAAACAGCATAAATCAGACTTGAGGAAATGGATTAGTCCTGTCCAAATGCAGGTTGCTGTTGTACTGGATTCTCTAGTGGTAGAAGTCCACCATGCGCAGCATTTGGGAAGAAGCAGCCTGGCAGGAATGGCCAGTGTGGCATGCTGAAGGGCTACTCTGAGGCGCCAGCGGTAACTGTGCTACCAGGCAGAGAAAAAAATTCAACAAAAAACCCAACACAATCCCCACCCAAAACCCAGAACCTGCTTTGCTTCTTGTTCCAAGTTTTTTTTGGACAATTTTTCCTTGCCAGACAGAGATGTCCCAAGTGTAAAATGTTCCTCAAAATACCAGTGTTTTCCTTAATTTTCGTTCCTATGCTGTCATTTTACATGGGAGTTCTCATTTTGGTTTTGTTGAAGAATTAGGAGGTAGGAACTTTTGGCATGTATAAAGGGTTTACCATTGTGTGTTTTATCTTTGTGCTTCTGTGTGAAGGGTGGTTCTGGCAAGAGAAAAATCATCTCAAATTGGCACACTCTATGCAGGAAGTCCCTAATGTTGCATTCAGGTGTTTCAGGGATGACACAGAAGTGGACCAACTGAGAGCTGTGTGGGCAATGCCAGTTGCCCATATACCTAACTGGTGTATGCTTGACGGGGGTGTGTGCGTGTGTAACTACAAGGCGTAACTATTTGCATATAAGCTTGAAGAGTTAAGCACTTTGCAATACTTAAGTGGTAAGTTACACGTATTTAGAAAAATGAGGGGGAAACAGTTTTGTACTCCAAGCAAAATTTATTAGAAGTCTATTCAAGAAAAAAAAACCACAGAGACCTTTTGCTTGTAGGAATTCAAAGTCAGTTACCTGAAAGCCAGGTATGAAAAACCTGCATTTTTCTAAAATCAGATACAGAATAGAAACAGTACTTTTTAAATATCACAGGCAACAGATATTTAAGTCTTCAATCATAAATGGCATCAAAGATAGTATTAATCTCACAGCAAAGCTGCATGCAGACCTAGTTTAAAATTGAAAGCCTTTGAATATAAAGCTTTTGCCATGAAATCTGCAATAATAAAGGTATGCTGCACAAAGATGTTTCTTTACCTTTGCCTTAATGACCTTTCTCAGTAATAAAGACATATGTACATTTAGATTTGGCTGGTAAACCATATTTTAATTAATAAAATTTTGCATAAAATGCTATCTTACAGAATTGCACTATCCAGATGTGCTTATGGTAAACAGAGCAAGAAAAGAAAAACACATTGAAATGTTCTGTATGTGAAGAGGGCAAATAAGAAACTTAATTTTTTAAAAATCAACAACCAAATGGCTCTGTACAAAAAAGCAAACTTATGTACAAAATGCTACAGAGACTACATACATTTTGATAATTTTGATCCTTTACCCATGAAAAATGCAGCAGAAGCTTTTGCCATCTATAAGGTGCCAAAGAAACCAGATCTGAATTTTTGTTTTTATAAAGCCATAGCCATTATCATACTGTGCCTTAATGTCATTTGCTATTTATGCTTACCTTTGCTTATGGAAAATGTATGTTTTCAAACACTTGTTTCATTCAGAAAAAAAACCAACCCAACACCTCTAAAATATATCGGTTTTAATACTTGTGACTTTTTGTTCTGTCTAAATTCCTAAAAAGAATGTGTAACTTGGGTTTCATTAACATACATACACATATATAGTGAAATAAATCAGTACATGATGCTTGTGAATATTTTTCAGGTGGCTATGTTAGGAAAGAAAAAAAACCAAAACCCAACAACCCTTTGCACTAACACTGTTTACTTCCTGCTTCTTTAAATTCCTGATAAGTAAAAACACTAACCTCTTAAACTTCATGTTGCTTACTATTACAACATTTTGATTACAACCACTTAATATCAGACATCAGTAGCACATTATTATTGTCAATGCTTACAGCATTGTCTGTCTCTTCCTTAAGTCCTCTTTCCCAGGTCTTTGTGCCTTTTGCACTTCTTACCTTTTAACAGAAAACACTACAGGTTTACTACAGCTTTTCATTAGGGAAAAAAAGAAAAAAGATTTAGCCAATACCATTGCACCCATTCAGAACACTTGCAGTTCTTCCATTTTTCACTTTGCTTGCTTGAGATTTTACAATCACTGTGCATTTGTTACAGCATACAAGTGCAGGCAAAAAAATCTATATTATAGTTTGTCATACATTGTAAACCAGTACAATAGGCAAACCCGTGACACAGCAATGTGGAAGCAACAAATGCTGCCAAGCTAATAAGAATGTGTAAAATCAATTTTTTAAAAAATAGTAAACAGCAACTTTCCCCTGTATTACATGCATGCTGAAAAAAATCCCACCAGACTTCATGGTAGTACCACAAATGTTCAAACCAAGAATACTTTTTCCCCCTTCCCCCCCTAACCCCCATGGCAACTCATCTGTGTACCTGTCATCAGGTTTTTCCTATTGTGTTTCACATGAAAAGACTTTAAAGCAGGGAGTATTTCAGTGTTGAAATGATTCCTCTTGTCTCAGAAAAGCTTAGTTATTCACACTGTGGTCGTTGCTGTAATACTGCTGGAACGGTTTGGCAGGTGGGATGGGATGTGGATGAACTAGATGGCCTCTATCTGAGACTGCAAGCAAGAAAACAGAAGGCCAGCGTAGCATGTTTTCTAGCAGCTTTATGCAGATGTGTTGCAGAGATGCAGCATAAATAAATAGAAAAAAAAATTTCACAGCCTCTTGACATAGTTTCCAGGGAAAGTACCAAAGAATTTGGTTCTTCTTGAGGTTCCTGAAATTAGAAGCAATAGATGAAAGATGGGAATAACAACAGAAAATCACTATGTAAGCATGGCCTTAAAATTTTTATGTTTAATATTGCACAAACAGAAAGTTCTACAGTTCCTTGCACTATATAATTTTATTTGTGAGGTTTAATAAAGTATAACTGCAGGAAGCAAAACGCAAATGAAGAGGCATATTTGATTAAATTGTTAGGTCTGATTAAAAGCTGTGCTAAAATTCTTGGTACAGAGAAATAATTTAATTTCAACAACATCAAGTCTATTGAAATAATTTGAATTTTTGAAGTATTAAGGACTAATCAGATGATTAAGTTAGCTGTTGTGTGCATGAGGGTTTATGAAATGATTAAGCCACCTTATCTAGGCCTGGTTATGAAATTGTTGTTTGTTCAGTAATACTTGGGTTTCACAAGTGGTCAGTGCTGTACATGTATTTGTGTAAGTTTTAAGTTACCTGGCCTTTATAAAGAGAGAAGTAATACACAGTCCCTTCTGTGTCACAAATGACAACAATGCTTTACAACAATCTGGAGGTATGTGCCAATTTGCATCTATCAATTTTAAAAGACAAAAGTGCGAAATCACCTGCTAATTTCAGTGGATTTTGGTTGGGATTTCTCCTGATAAAGCCAGGTTCAAGTTTATTACACTAAATGCCAAATATCAGGTTGTATAACAGACACTACACAAAGAGGACAGCAGAGGTTGGGGCAGGGGGGAAGAAGAAAGCAACCAAATTAAAACATACCCACAAACCATCCATCATCACATTTTTCCATCACATCAATGACATCTCCCTCTCTGAGCTCCAATTCATCTTCGTTCCTAGGAGTATAGTTATATAGAGCCTGAAACCTTAAATAGGACAAATGATGCATTTTAAAAAGAAGTAAGAGTTCCTTGCACTTTTTCTCAAGTAAAGGACATGGTTTAAACATTAATTAAGAAGAAACACTTCTTGCAAATAGAGTGGAAAAGGACTTTTTTTTTGCCTGGTGGACTTGAGGGTTAGGAACTTATAGTCAATAATACCTTCATTAGAAAGGTAACTCAAGGACACTAAAGTCTGGGTTGCAAGGCAAGCCTGATGGCTCCTCAACCAGTTGTTTCAAAAACAGACTTTTTTTTTCAGATTTTTTTTTTTTAAATTTTAGTGCTATTTTATAGTTCAGTCACCAAACAGAGCACTGCTAAAGGAGAGTCCAGATGTGTTAGCTCTGTAACCTTCTGCGATTGGCACCTAAAACTGTGGTTCTGCCTTTAAGCTCTGTGAAGCCAGTAACTCAGCACAAGTGAGGGTACCCAGGACAGCTGCTCACACACACTGTCACTGTGGCTGGGGGGCCTCCCTGGGCTCGTCAGCGGCTACACAGATAAGCCATCTATCTCTGAGAGTGAGGGAGAGGCTTGAATCAAATCAGAATACATATGGATGGAAACTCAAACAATATTCAAACCCTGAACGTGCCTTTCCACCTGACCAGGACTGCAGATTGCAGGATAAATGGCAAGAGGTGTGCAATTACTAAATGCATTGTCTTTCATTCCTTGCCAGCTGTTAATTGAAATTCTTTGAATTGAAAGAATCCACTCTCACTAGGGGGAACTGAAGGTGTTCTTGGGTTGACAGGAAGATTGCTGCACAAGCCCGTGAGTCCTGCAAAGTCAGAATTGGCCTTTTTTTTCTAAGCAACTGTGCCTCAGATATGACTGACTGTGTATAAAGAAGCAGGGTGAAACTGCAGAAATTGTGAAAAGGAAATATTTTTAATTTCAGAATGCTGAAGCAAAACATAATTGTATCCATTCTTTTCTCTTAAACAGTTCACTGAATTTTAAACCTTAATGCCATTATTACACTTTACCCAGTAAAAACAGGATAGCTTGCCCATTGATATGTTAATCATTCTGGCTAAGTTTCCATGGCTTAAATAAGGTGTTTATTTTAGTAAAAAACTCCTACTCCTGAAAGCCCAATGTGAAAATCCTATATACAGACTGGTGCTAGGTTTAGTTTAATGATGGTCGTCTTGAATAAACTACACTTATTTTTCACATTGCTGGTTTGGAGATTAGAAAAGAAGACAATGTTCCAAGAAAAAAAAAAATTTCTCGTGACTGGCAGTATCTTCCCAAGCCCCAAAAATCTATTTTAATATTTTAGTTTTACTAACAAAATGGAAAGAAACTGGTTGTTTAAGCAATTACCTTTAGTAATTTGTGTAGCAGGAGTAAGAACAATCTGTGCAAAAAACTAAGTTGCAATAATATTTTCTGTTATGCTTATCATCATTCCAGGAAAGCAGAGCTATGGTGATATTCCAAAAAATAATTAAATGCAGCTTCCAAGGGGACAGGATTTGCAGATGTAATGTGTCATGAATAGGATTCAAGCCAATTACTTAAGTACAGTAACAAGAACTTCCCAATTAGCTCTCTTTGTACTTCAGAAACTGAATCTTAGTCATTTATAGATAATCCATTTTAAAAATTCCTTTGTAGTAATTTCATTCTCTCTATGTTAATCTAAGACTTTCTTCAGTATGAAAACTCTACTAGCATTTACAATACTGACAGAAAACATATTCAAGAGAAAGAATGGTTAGTTGGCCATTTAAATATATTTCTAATTTTAGGAATAAATTACTTTAGTCATGAAATACTTATACTGTATTGAACAAAATGAATTAGACAATTATTGCTTTCAAAACTGAGTTAGGTGCTCCAGTACACTCAACAATACCAAAAGCAACTTGTGGTTTTAGAGAGACTAAATATCCAAATCTAATTATCTATCTGTGGTATAGGTATTTGGTAACTTTTTGCCCCTCATTTCTATCTTCAAATGACTAAGGAAAACCTAAAAATATTTTTAGACATTACGCCTTAGCTACATTTTATGAAGAATGATCTAATAGGGCATGTGCTGAAGTGCTCTGATGCTAAAGGAAGAATGGCTACTGGTTTCAGCGATCACTGAAGCAGGACCCAAGTGCAAGACTGGCAGCAGGGGGGAAGTCTTGAAACAATCTTGCACTAAACTTGCATTTTAACAGCCAGTACTGAAATATCCCAAGCACTTACAATGTTTGTCAAAATAAGACTTGAGTTCTAGCTTCTTCTCCGCTTTTCAGAATAGCTTTCTTGTATCTCATATTTGAATTGCACTTGTAAATCACACCAAAATGAGTGAGCCTGTGTTCCTGTGATCAACATTATCAAGTTACTTTTTTCCCCTCTATTCACATCCAGAACTGTTTCTGAATTATTGTATCAAGTCAGTAGAACAGATCAGTTGAATCAATGTTAAATCTGCAACTGTCATTTTGCTGAGATGTAAAACTGGAGAGAATAAAAAAAGTCAAAATCCCTTCTATAAATATAGACAATGGAGAACTGTTAAGTTGCCATGTCTGCCTGCACTGAATGTAAAATTAAACAGATAAGGCTTTGCCCTCTGGGACCTTCTTGGACATCTTCCTACATCATGCAGTTATCTATAAATCTGTGAAATCTCTTCATAATTGTACTTGGCAAGTTAAAAAATTCTCTGATGATATGCTGGCTGTTGCTCAAATGTTAGGTTTTCGTTTAGTAGACAAGAAGTATACTTACGGTTCCCCCCCACTGTGTATGTTTTCATGAGAAAGCACAGGGCGCTGTGGCTGAAATGAAATGATTTGAAATGTAATAAAGATTTGCAGTTTAAGGTCCAAGTAGCTGGATAGGGGTGTAACACATAGTTGCTCAAGAGTTCATATTCTACCTTGTGTAAAACCATGGCCCATTCTGCCCCCCTTCCAACGCACAATAAATTCTTAAGAGATATGACAAACAACTGAATCTTGGCATGTTTAAAGATCTGATTTTTGGAGGTGATAATAAAAACTAAACTGTGAACTTCATCAACAGTCCATTCTATTTATAGTATAGTACAAAATTAGAATAGAACCCTGCTGCCTCTTCACTGTGAAACAGAAATAACATTAGAAAAATCAGATGCAACTGATGAACATCATACATTCTTTGGGTGAAATATATTTTTAGATAAGCAGAAATAAAATCTCCTATACATAATGGCAGAATCTAGAATATTCACAGATGAACAACATACCAATTTACATTACACACACAGAGTACTAACTTGGCAGGCATAACATGCTATGCTTTAACTAATTCTGTTTCATCTCAAGCCATGCAGGCTGTTGGGAGGCAAAGAACAGAAAAAAAATTTGAAAGAATACATTTAATTGTGTGAATGTAACAATTAACAATTTTACTTCAACAGAAAAAAGTAGTTTGTATTTCCAGTGCAAAGCTTTGTGAAAGGAACTATGTTCCTTCTTAATGGAGCATTACTGGCCACTGATATTCAATACACCTGGATGCAATGGAAATGAAAAATACTAACCTTCTACAGAAACCATATCCTGCTTAGAAAGTCATTGACTTATATTGATTAGAATCTGGCTGGGGCCAGAAAGTGCAGGAGCAGCTGCTTGGGAAAGCTCTTCATATGAGCAGGGATCATATTCTCTGTTGACTGAGGATGCCCTCTGGTCATGCTGTAGAGACAAGTCTGGGAACCATATCTGTTTTGGGAGTGTGGATATCAAACACTGCTCATAGCACTTTCTTTCATGAATTGAGTAAACTGCAATCTGATCTTTAAGCCATGGAATTTGTCTTATTGCCCCACGGTTCTCTCTTGGTTTGACTATTTCAGTCACTCTTTTATCACTCTTGAAGATGATACAGTCTTCCAAGAGAGGAGGCAGCAGTAAACAATCCACAGGCTGATGGCAAAAATTGAATGGAAAAACACAGGATGCAGTTTGTTAGGTTTTTTCCCCCCCTTTTCCCTCTCAACATCTCCATATGAAATTAGTTAAATTTCTTTTCAGCAGTTTCTATGAATATGTGCAGAAAACATTGTGAACAGTCTGTACTTTAGATTCTATAGAGTATAACTTTTAAAAGGTGCCTAAATATGCAGGCAGGTAGATCAGAGATTTGGTTTTTTTTTTGAATTCATATTATGGAATGCTAGGTGGGAAAGAGTTTTTCAAAGAAAAAAAAAATTGTTTATACTCTTTACTGTCTTCTCTCCCTCACTTAACTCTCCTCTGCCAGTGTACAAGAAAGATGGATAATTTTTACCAAAGAATAAACAATAAAGATTGCAAATTAAACAGCTCTCAGTAAACCTCCTTCAATGGCTGGCTTGTCAAGCAAGAGGAGAATAGTCAGAATGCTTTGTATTTAGACTGGAATCTGACCTTATTTGCTGCTAATCTTTCATCAGGTCTGTAACCGAGCTGAATGCCAAAGATAGTCAGAGATGCAAAAGAACTCAACTGAGGTTAAGGACTTTTCCTATAAACAATGGAAGTAAAAGTCCTAAACAATGCTACAAATGATTTAATGTGTTGAACATAGTACCAAGCCGGGAAGAAACTGGGTAGGCTAGTATTATCTTCTTTTTCTGCATATGCTTCATAAAATGCTCTATTGCTAATTAATTAAGTAGAAATAGATAATAAGAATCAAGGCAACTCATGATTTTCAACTCTGTTATTGCCTCAGAGAAAACAATCTTTTGACAAAATTACAGTCTTGGAGAAATAGGGTGAAGTAATTGGTGGTATGTCTGAACAGGGCAACCTTGGAGCTTGCTACCTCTTTTCCACAAGAATGCATTCCACAATAATGCCCCCAGCTGACATCCAGAAGCTTTCTCCCTGTTTTCTTTCCCTAAGCTCTCATTCCCACATACAGTGGCACTGGCTAGACAGGGGACTATTGCAAAGATTTCTAGTTTTCAACTGCACCTCAGTTTACTAGACCATCCTACTTCCTGGGAAATATTGCAGGACCTAATCCCAAAAACAGTAAAAACTGTTCCAGTTGTATGCCTGATTTTCATGCATGATTGATACTGCACTTGCATGTAAAAGTTCTGTAGAGTCTGGAGCATACAAATTAGGTGCATGGTATGTGCTCTTGTACTTTTGGAACTAAAGTCATAAATACACTACACATTGACCAATACACTCCTCTTAATACATTCCTCTGGAGTAATGTGCAAAATTAAAATAGAGCTTAATCCCTTTTTTACAGCTCTCATTCCTAGTTGGACTTCCTGCGAGATGGTGTTTGTCTGCTACTACAAGAATCCTGGCCTTCCTAGCATTGAGCTGTCTTTCTTCACTGATGAAGAAAGCACAGTCCCCTCATACCTGGAAGCAAACAGAGGCCTGCCAAAAAGCTGAGACTTTGAAAGTTACACAAACCTGCATATCTTAAGCTAAAATTCAAATTTTAAAATTGGAGGCACCAGAAAGATGATCACCTATAATCAGCAGCAACAGCATGGAAAACAATTCAGCTCTTTACCAGTTTTAAGAGCTAAATGTTAAGAAACCAATGCAAAGGACAATTAAATCCTAAACTGAAAGTAAAACATAAGCCATAAATTCTCATTCTCATATGGTTTAGGTTGAGGGTGAGGTTTTTGTGTTTGACTTTTTCCCCCCCTTTTTCATAATATAGATCACCTTTTTGAGCAAAGTCCATGCAAATTCTAAACAACCTGACTTTCTGGCTATGTAAAAATATTAGAGCTGTGTTACAGCTATGTTACAGATAAGAAGGGAAAGATTAAAGAGTATTAAAATCTGTAATGACACTGCTTGGGTAAAGAGGACAGTATTGAGTGAAAAAAATATAGCAGGAGCAAAACATTTTGAAAAGAAGGACACGGATTCAAACCCAAAAATTCAATCTGTATACATGCAAAAGCCTGTATACACACAATAAAGAATAAATGTTTGACTCTTAGAGGCTGCAATTTTAATAAACTAAAAATGCTTTGAAAGAGAGGAGTAATTTTAATAAAACCAGACTAAATATAAAGAACCAGACTAAATACAAGCATCTTGTCGCACTGGAAATACCATGCAGTACTGCAGAGATAGAGAACACTAATAGATTTATATAATAAGTTCAGACACACACAGACCTGTTGCCTTTACTCAGTCATAGCACAGAAGCACAACAGGAAGAAAACACAGCATATGGATAGTATTGAGACACTTGGGTAAAAGCAAAATACTGAAAGACTAGACACTGAGCTCCTTGTCCATGGAAAAGCTGTTGCTGCACACTGGGCATCCAGTACCATACCCTGTGTGAATAGCTGTGACCTCTGACAGGTGAGCTGCAGGATCTCTTAGTCATCACTGGGCTACGAGGAGGTTTACCCATAACAAATATCTCCCTCTTTAAATTAGCCTAGAAGAACCACAAAAACTTTATCAAGTGAGAGTTTAAGAATGAAGCATCATAGGATTTTTGCTGCTTCATTCAGACATGCAAACCAGACATGCTTTTCCTGATGATAAAGAGCAACTGTTACAGGTAGAAGGAAGGGTACTATTAGTATACAATATTTTCATTGCTATCGCTGTATCTTTTTTCCCCAAGGGTTTGCTGCTCTGGCACATGCCCTTACATGTTACAATTAAAAGATTAATCACATATAGCATATGCAGTTGGAACAGTTACTGCATGTGTACCCATGAAGTAGGTCAGATAGCAACACAGAAAAGCTCAACAGCACAGAGCAGAAATGCTACCTTAGAAATACCAATGGCAAATGTAATTCCTTGCTGATAAACAAAACACATCCCTTGGATTTGCATTTAGAAAGCAAGTAAATACTTGAAAATATCCTCATTTTGTTAGCATCACTACAAATCAGCTTCATGTTTGTCAGAATTCAATTCTTAATGGGTGTGTGTGCAGAAAATGTAAATTCTCATGGTCAGGGGTGAGTTGGGGGGAATGTGAGGAGAGTGGAGTGCTATATCACAAACCTTTTTTTAGGTATTTGTGTCTGTCAGTAGAATGTAACTAAACAAAAAACCAGCCCCCTCTTAGGAGAGGGGTGAATAAGAACAACAAAAAAAGATACCAAGAGAGGCCAAGGAGGCAGAAAAACGTCAGCATTTCTCCTTAGGATGTGTCTTCAGACTTCTTTTTTTGGAGGACACATCCCTCCCACCAACATGGTGCAAAGTGACACTTCCCACCTACAGCTCCTTGTATTCCATTTCCCACATCCCTTGTCATGCTTTAGTTTTCAGCCACATACCAAAAATATATACATGTCTACATATGTGTATATATACATACATATCTATGTGTTTTTAAATTAACAAAAATTCCTGAAGTAGAAGAACTCTCTGAAGAACCTCCCTGCACCTGTGATATTTGATTCTTCAAAATGTTTTGTTCTTTCTACTGTGGCAGTTGAGAGCAGAATTTAATCACAGGCAACATGCATAAAGAAAAGAGGATAGGAATTGTCCCATCTTCTCAAACCCAGCCTGTGGCCTAAATAGCAAGAAATGAAGACAGCCAAAACCTGTATAAAATATAGTATAAAGTTATACTTTATACTATATTTTAATCCAGCTCTCTATTCTGGCAATGTAATCAGTGTTGACTGATTAAAACATCTGTCATTGGTAGGAGTGTATCTAATTATTTTGGCAATTCTTAAATAGGTAAGTCTATACTGATTTAAGTTTATAAAGGAACCCGTTCCTTAGATTTAAAAAATAATCTGAAAAAATTTAAAAAATAATTGAAAACAATAATTAAGAGTTAGAAGTCTGTAACAAGACCCCAGACCTGTAGTTCTTCTTGGTTCTCAGGCTCTTGTGTGTGCAAGATGGAGTCATCCCCGTGGTTCTTGGTGTCTTGCCTCCTGCCTTGCCCAATTAAGAGCAACTGCCTTGGAGGTGCCCTGGGGCAGATCTTTTAACTCTCAAAACATATATTCCTTCTACTTATTTTCAGCTTGGATTAACACATCTTCCTCAAATAAGGGCAAAGAATAGAAAAATCACCTAAAAATAATTTCAGTGTAGATGAGGAATATTCTTAATTTGTCTGGTTAGGCTAAGCAAAAGCATCAAAAACACCTATACCAACTGCTAAACTATTAAAAGTTGCAGTAACAAGTGCAGTTCTCTGTTTTACCCCTTTTTGGAGGTGAAATAAACCTAAGGTCATGACAGATTCATGCCCTGGAAAGAAGCCTTATGTCTCTTCCCTACTTCAGAAAAAAACCCCAACAAATCTGCTTATCTTAAGACTTCTTTAAGTCCTTTGTGTCTGTGTTTTCTGTGGATGCACATTGTAAGATGGGGTAGATGTTAAAAAAAAGAAAAAAAAAAAGGAGGGTATTTATGACATAGATGTAATGATGCAATGATCACTTTCCTAGGATAGTTTCTCTTTACATGACTTTTTCTCCTTTTCATGAGCAGATGAATCTTCTGGAAGTCAGCACTGCAAACTAACTTTGTCTTTCTAGAGCAAGTTTTCATTTTTCTGCCACAGAGCTTCAATGCTGACATGAACTGTAGTCCTGAAGAGGGAATAATCCTTGTCCAGTCCTTGACTAACAGAATTGGTATTTAAAACATGACTCTCTGCAGCGGTGCTTTACTGTGAAATTTACAACTGTTCTCCCAAGCTTTGGATTAAAATTGAAAACAGAAACACAAGTGTTATCTAGTTTCTTCATACTTGAAGACAGTTCTGTTTCATTCAATTAAGTAAGTTACACTGGTATCCTGATATGGACCTGAAATTGAGTCGAAGGCTTTCTGCTTTCCTATCATTGGTATCTCCTTAAGCTATTTAATTGTATCATAATGGTTATAGTTTTACCTTGTGTTTAATTTGAAAAAGGCCTATCTTAATACTCCATTCATTATGTTATTTAATATTAGTAAAGAAAACAGTACATCTGAGAAGATCAAACTCAGTGTTAGCCTTGCAGTTATTTAATAGACATGAAGATTTGCAACAATCCATATTCAAGAGGTGCAGTTACCTTTAGCTGTAGTGAATCTTTCTCCTGCTGATGTAAGGGTTTAGAGAGGAGAGGAGGTGAGAGGGAAGCAGTAGGCAGGGATGCTGTAGGAACGGAGTGGGAAGTAGGTGCCTTGGCAGAGGGAAATGGAAGATTAGAAGAAAGGTGGAAAAGAGGATCAGTCTCCTGATGTTCCAGCAGAAAGTGGAGCGGGCTTAAATGTTTAAGAAATATGAGAAATAACTGTGCTATAAAACTGTTATAAAATCAGCTGAACGATGTCAAATGCTCAATAAGGAGACATGTAACTAACCTGAACAATCACAAACCTCATGCTAATCTTATTATTAGTCATCTACTTTTCTGGAGAAATTTCTTGCCTCAGTATAAAAAAAGTTGCCATTTGTGGCCATGGACTTCACCTCTATTCAGTTTTTCTCCTGTGTTTTTCAGGTCATTTAAGGGTAGAGGTAACTTGCAAAATTTAATAATATTTAATAATTAAATAGTTTGACATTAGGCCTAAAATATTGTCCTATGCACCTGACTTGCATGTTGATAGTCAAAGCAACTGTCTGAAATGTCTGCTGAAGTAAGTGCTGGACAGAAAAAAATCTATTCTGAAACTTTGCCTGGAAACAAACTGTGTAGTTATATTGTGGCATTTAATGGCCAGCACACATTTGGGATAGTTCAATGATGTACTGTCCCAAAGAGGAACTGGGGAGGGCTTCAGGAGGAAGCATTTGTCAAACTGCCAAACACAATCTGATCTGTTACTGTTAGTCAGATTCTCGTAAGAGAGGCTGCTATAAATACATCAGCTGGTGAAGTGACACCTGTGAAGCACAAACCGCAGAGTCTCTGCAGGAGGTACATGTCCCTCCCTCTGGAGGCTGTTGACAGCATTTGCTTGCTGGGGCCTCTCTCTCAAAAGGGGCAGCACGTAATGGCCCAGTGAGGGAAATGGTTCACTGGCTTTTCACATCAGAAGCTCCTCAGCAACCAAGGACAGAAGGGAAAGGACCAACACAATTGATACATCATGGAATTCACAATTATGCGTATGCCTGCTTCTGAGAAGGGACTGTCCCCTAACGCTGACAATTTTTCATCATGGAATCATAGAACATAGTTCGAGTTTGAAGGGATCTTAAAGATCATGTAGTTCCAACCTCCCTGCCATGGGCAGGGACACCTTTCACTAAACCAGCTTGCTCAGAGCTCAGTTTTATCGAATGCAATTGTGTAAAATTGTGCCTGTGCACAATACAAACATGTAAATACAAGGAAATGCAGAGAATAGATATACTGAATTATCTGAACACAGAAGTCAGGGTTGTCAGAAATTAAAATACCTTATCAATATTTGGTGAAGTGTATCCTTCATAGCAATCCATAGAATCTTCTCCACTTGCTATTGGGAATTCTAAATTGTCATGTACCAGATCCTCCTCTATATACAGTCTTGTCAGTTCTTCTGTTGTGTCTTGTGCTCCGCCGTAGAAATCTATTTCTTGAGGTTCTGACTGATCCCCTATATTAAGTGGCAGATCTGCAGTACAGATTTCCTCTTCATTTTCAGCACTTGCAGCTAGCACTCTGGACATGGAACCTCCTTCATATGGCGAAGGGATGTTACGGATAGCACCATGTTCACCTTCTCTTGTAGTATCTGACAAATCTCTAGATAATTTGATAACTAAAGGTTCTTCAATAAGTAAAGGTACTTCAATAACTAAAGGGTCAATTATACCTTCTAAGTCTTTATCTTTTCCTGACTTGGTATTGTTGCTGACATGCTTATATGCTATGTCATGAGATGAGCTGGCTGAAGATGAGACAGAGGGAGATACAAGAAAGGACAGAGGAAGAGCTGTAGGAGAGCTGAGAGACACCTCTGTGTTTGGCATGAAGTGACCATCTTTAACATGGCGAATGCTATTACCTGGGGCTACCATTTGGGAGGTAGCTAATGCTAAAGAATTGAGTTCTTCTAAGTCACAAAGAAAACTGTCTGGAAGTGATGGAGAAGTTAAGTTGCACATGTTTGAAGGTGAAAAACCAACAGTCCTTGAAAACAAGTCACTAGAGTCAGCCTGAAGAATCTTTTGATCAATGTGTGACCAAGAGGAGGAAAGTTGTCTGGAAAGTGGGGTCAGTGCTTGGGAAGGCAACTTCAAAAAAGAAAAACACGGGAATTGAAATAGGTAAGTATGATGGAGAATTAGGATATGAGTAAACTGGAAAAGAAAAATGTCTGTGCCATCATCTGGATTACAGGGTAGAATTTCAGTGACCATAGGTGTCTGAAATCACTACTACATGAATCAGAACAGCAGGAAAGACATTTGAAACATGATACTGTATCAGGTTCTGGCTTAGGGCATAAATGTCAAACATTAAGACAGATCTGAATCATTACATTAATGAAGGCAACTGCATTTGATCTGCTAAAGTTATGTTACTTATGGTGCTCTATTAGTGAGCCTGTCACAGGTTATTAAATCATACAATTAATAATAACGAAATTTTCTCAAACCATTACTATTATTTTGAGAATAGCATTTTCAGAAGTACACCTCAGGTGTCATTAAATACTTCTTTCCAAGTATAACAACAGAGGTAATTTCTAATTATTCAAATGTTAATACTTCTACTTTTTCTTAGTACTTCTGAGTAAATGTTTAAGAAACATCTTTAATACATTGCATACTTTTATTAAGGCATGAGCAGCTACAGAATGCATTTGTTTTTCAAAAGTAACCCTATTAGTTCAAATGATGTCTACATTTGTGAAAGGTACACACATTCAATTCAAATTGGATGTAGGCAGTCAACAATGCTTTTAAAATAGTGACAGCACAGTACACAACAGTATGCTTTGAGTACCGTTACACAATATTGATTGAAGTATCCTTCTGGGAAAAGAAAGGTCCTTGTCTAAGAATGAGAGACTGGTGAGTCATACGTACACAGCATCGGTAGATATCCATTGCTTCAGTAAATACTGAAAATGCATTTTTGTTACTATTAATCCTCAAAATAAAAATTGAGTAAAAAATATTTTGATCTCATCGTTAGAACTATCCAAAATAATTAGATGTACACCTCTAAGTTATCTGGACTACTACAGACTTTAAGTATTAATGTAGTAGAGAAAAATAATTTCAAAAGTCTACATTAATGTTGCAGAATAGAGAGGTTAGTTTACTTACCTTCTGCTTGAGTTTTCTTGAGGCAAATAGCTTTATATTTTAGTTAGACAAACCTTTGTTACAGAGTCTTCTGTACTAAAGTGAACAGTATAGACTGATAGAAGGCAGTCTGCTAAAACAGAGCTAGGCTGTTACAGCAATATTCAGTCTCTTTCCCTCATCTTTCCTCTTAAACAAGTGTCCCTAACCTGTGGTTTTAAGGTCAGTAATACTGCTGAGGAGACTTCACCATTTTTACTTTCCCATGGCTATAAGCTGCGCTAGATCTAAAGACATAGATGGATTAGGCCAAGTTACGGAGAGCAAAACTTGCTTATTTATTTTATTGCCATTAGGCCAGACAAGTTTAGTGCAATTGCTCTAGCAACAAGGAGAGATATGTGGTAAAAAACTCCAAAGGAATAGGGAAAGTGGTATCAGAAAGTGTGGTAAACCCTAGAACACCTTCAGGACTGCTGAAATTCTTCTAGGTAGTCAGGAACAACACGTCTTCTTCATGGTATTGACATTTCTGAATACAGCTGAATTCAGGAAAAAGATGTCTGTTTAAGAGTCTCAGTAGAAGTTGGTGGTTTTGGGGTTTTCTTCACCTATCACTGCAGAAGTATCCTGTGTTAAAAGAAGGCTTCTACCAATTTCCTTCCCTCATGAACTAATTTAGTAATAACTAACTTAGTAATAATGGCAGGATAGTTTTGTAATACGGATGTAAATGCTCTGAAGCACCACCTGTGCTCAACAAGGATTATGGAACTTTAGCAGGATACCTTAGAGACAAGCCTGCTCCATAGAAAATAGGGAGAGGCATCTCTGGAATATGGAGCACTTAAGCTCCCTCATACTCTTCACTTGCCTTCAGGACCCTCTGGATTCTTGTAACAGTAAGGGGCCCTAGCTTATGAATACCTCAGTTGGCAGCTACAGAATTTGATGCTACTTGAACAGTTTTGTGGTAATAGAAGAGAGAGGATCTAGTTCTCTGCTGTGACACATTCTGGAAAACCAGACAAGACCTGTTCTAGCAACTGTCCCAAACTAATATTTAGTCCTAAGTAATATTTTCAGAGGCTACCGTTGCATATAAATGACACCTTCTGGTAGCTTTTTACAACCCCAAAGCGATAAGCAAATGTGGAATTTATTTCAAAGTTGAAGCATGTGAATGACCACCAAGTATACAAGTAGACAGAAGTAGAAAAGGGGACAAAACCAAATGAAACATGGATTAAAATCAGGGTAAGTTTATAATTACACACAAAACCTACTGCCCATGCTGAAGAGATAAGCAACAAAGGTGAAGAGGAAGATCTAGAAAAGTTCCCATCTTGACTGTTCAAAACAATTGATAACATGTTAATTCTAAGCATAGTTTGTACGCAGAAGCTTCCTTAGTTTCTTTCACTGCCAAAAATGTTATGTTCTCCGCACAGGTGACTGTGAAGCCTCACAAGTGAATGATAAACCAGAACACAGGAATCTTTCTGCAGCATTGTCCCGGTTTGAGACAAGTCACCCCAAGACAAGCATCCTGTAGCATGATATGTGATGGTTATCTAGACTAGGAAGGAAAACAATTCGGAACCTACGATACACATCTGGTGTGAACAATATACAACCATAAAGGTCTGAATCCAAGTTCATTGACAATGTGATGACAATCATCTATCTCACTCCTAAATGAAACAATACTGTCAGTTTGTACCGCTCCAAAGAATGTACCAACAGCCTCCTCCAAGACTGCGAATGGCAAAAGGAGGAAGGTTTTGGTACAGAATCACTGGCTGTTCTCCTTTGCTTCAAATGGTACAGAACTGCTCTTGGCAAGGTGTGTCTTGCACGCTTATGGAACTGTCGGCTTTTAGAACAGCTGTGCTACGGGAATGTCTTCACATTGTACTACTAAAAGGCTGCTATACATACCCTTAATGCTCAAATTCTTGCTAAGGTTCCCAAATAAATTTTTCTCTATTGACTTGACTTTTCTGCCCAAATTTTGCCTGGTTCTACTAAAAATAATGTAATAGCCAATGAAGAAGAGAGGATAAATCCTGGCAGAATATGAGACACACTTGTCTATTAAAAATAATTTATTAACAACATAGTAATGCAATTCTACCTGTGCAAGAAAGAAAATGTTGTGTACTTAATGCCTAAGTTATGTATTATGTTAAGAAAAAAATTACAAGTCCCTCTAAACCCACTCTAGGGGTGGCAGCTAACATCAGAAAATCCTTACCTTAGTTGAACTTAAATGATGTATTCTGTCACTAGAATAGCTTTGGGGTATTGGAGGGTCGGGATAGTCATCAACACTTTTTGATGGATTCTTTTTGATGACTTCTACATAGGAAACAGGGAAGATGCCTTGTTTGTTGGTTCCTGGTATTTTACCTTCATACCAGTTTTGATCAACTCGCTTAAGAAGAATTACTCTGTCTCCCTGAAATGCATTATGAAAATGAGTTATCAGCACATACATTGGAAGTTAATTCTGTACATAACAGGTATTATTTTACCACATAATAGTATTTTCCCTGCAATTCTGTTTCCCATCAGTCTTTAGCATCATCTCCATTTTCCCATTTTTCCTCCCATTGATAATAACCATATATAAAACTACCATCCCAGTAAAATGAGGGGTTAGGCATGGACTGAAAAGGCTGTTCTTTTATCTGAGGGGAATCTCATGTAGTCCTCTCCTCTTACTTGGGAGATTAACATTAACACTTCTCTTTGGAACATAACCTGCTTTAATTGTTGGTCAAACTGCTAGCTAATGCCCCAGTGATAATATGCAACAGCAACAGCTATGCCCATGTTTTCTTAAGAGTGATAAAAGTTAAACAATGAAGTCCATGCAAGTGCTTTGTTATCAGTAAAACTGGAATAAGTGGAGGTAGAGAACTAAAAAGTGAGTCTACTGGAAATACGAGAGAAAGAAGTGCTTTTCCTGTGTAAAATGGGCAGGGCCTCACTGTTTTTAGAGACACTGTTTTTGTAGAAATTGAAATTTTGGGTTTCTTTTTGTTTCTCTAGTTGATGTGTGGAGTTCACTACAACTGTCTTTAGTGAGATGGAACAAAAGAAAACCAGTGCAAGTCAGCTTTTCAAACGAACCAAAGTTGGGCTGTCAAGATTATGATCACCACAAAAACCACAAAAGCTAATTTTAAAAAGAAACAAAACATCGAATTACCCCAACCCCTAATTTCTCTAAGTTCCTATTCCTGGGTTTTTTTTAGACCTCTTTGACATTTACTACTTTCAAATGAGTAAAAAACACCCGTTACTTTCAGTAGTGCTGGATTAGGCTCTAGGTCAGCAACAAACATCTCTAGCCTTACTTTTTTGTTCAAAATAAAAATAAACCATTGAAAAGCTTCTATGAATTCTAATTCTTAAAAAAAAGAAAAATGTAACGGGCAGAACTTCCCAGTGGATGAAAAGTACACACTACTTATGCTCAAGTATTTAATATCTGCAATAATAAAGTTTCTCTACAGTGTTAACAGTCCAGTGTCTAACAAACTTCAGAAATTAAAGTTATTTTGCTCATGTGCAGTTCAGTATAGTCACCAGGATGTGCACAGGAAAGATAATAGAACATTACAAACAGAGAACTGTTATTAAATGAAATATTTACATTCACAAAAATATATCTGAGGCTTTTTCTTGTATCTATCTTCTGTAATTTTCTATTTATTCTGTATTTAAAACCTTACCATAATAATTGTGACAGCAGGAATAATAATTAAAAACAGGAATAGATAATGGAAGTGCAAACTCAAAATTTAGCTGGGCTGTTAGCAGATAATTGCATATGCTATTCTGCCACAATCCAAATTAAAGGCACAACACATTTACACTATTTGCAGATAGCTGAGACAGACTGCAAGCCAACAAGCTATTATGTCAAGAATTTCCTACCGTGGTATATATAGTTTTGTGCATTGCAAATCTTGCATGTAGAGTGCACCAAAGCACAGTATTTATGCATTTATTGATTCGGTGTAGCAGGAGACACTATAACAGTATTTTGATGGAAGATAGTTCTCAACTGTACCTTTCTAAGCGATAACTCCACATTTGTGTCTGCACTGAAATTATATTTGGCAACAGCTTCTCCAATCTCTCCAATCTGTGCAGGGGGAGGTGGCCTGGCAGGCTGTGCTTTTTCTGGGGGAAAAAGTTTCTAAGGAAAAAGAAAAACCAGATTTTCATCATTCTCATGTGGTTTGTGGACCTATTACCCAAATTAAGTAAAGGAATTAAAACAGAGAACAAACCTCAACATAAGAAATTGGGAATATTCCAACTCTTCCATGGTGCTCACCCTCATACCAGTTTTGATCAATTTTCCTGAGGATATAGACAGTATCTCCTTTCTTAAAGGACAGCTCTCTGTAACAAATTTATTTATATCAGATGTTTATAGCTTTACATTTAACTCTTCTCCCTGCATGGCTCCTGAGATCTTTACAGTTTGGAACTGAAACAGAATGTAACAACTAAACATTTGAAGAAAAAGTGTCACAGCTGTGGTACATTTACCAGTTGATCATACCATATAAAATCAAATTACTCGCATTTATAAATCCCATGCTTCTGCTCTACACTTTTTTTTTTCAAGACAGCAATTCAGAAGCATGAAGAACACAGGATTATGTCCTCATCATTTCTTGATACTCAGAGACTGTGATATGTTAAATGTTAGATATCAAAATAAGGGAGTTTTTAAAATCATTAAGAATATTTTCAGATCCTGGCTTGGGAGATCTTTGCTGTACCATCCATTTGGTTTTTCAAGAGCTGATGTGCTGCTCTGGTAATTTCAGTTGTGAGTTTTGTCCTAGACAGAGCTAATGTAATTCTAGTGTCAATGTTTGGCCATATCTAAAGATTGTTTAAATTTAAACAATCTAAAGAATGTTTAAATGATCATTGTAACAACAGCAGAAATGAAATGTAGACATTCTACTTTGACTCTCTCATATCCTGAATTAGTGGTTCCCAATCTTGTTTTTGTTACGAACCACTGCTTTTTGTGTTCGTATGTGACATGTCACATCCTGCAGAAAGCCTGTGTATATTAAGACACACAGGAAGATGCTGAAGCATTATACAGACCTTTGATAAACTCATTATCTATGACCATATTTTAAGCACTTTACTCTCTGTCACCTTAATGTAATTCACAAGAAACAAAGAGCATTCAGTGGGTGTCCCTCACAACCGGTGCTCTAGAAGGCTGAAGATGTACAGCTATTCATATGTTCAAACAGATGCAATGGAGAATATAGTAATTGAAGACATTTTTATTACAAAGTAACTTCTCACACAGTTTGCTAATGCAGGGACTACTGTGACAGCAAGCAGGGTCCTCATGTCCATGGCACTTGCTGTTGAAACTGGCTCAAACACCAGTTAAGTGGTACAAAGAGTTTGCCTGAAATATGAATTCTTAAATGAACAAAAGTCTAGTACTTACTTAGGAGTTTGAGCTTTAAAGTCATATACAGCTCTAGCTGGCAGTTTCTGAAAAATAGGCAAAGTGATTAATACATTCAGGTAGTATTACTATATGACAAATGTGTTTCAACTTCTAAAAAGGTGACCAAGATCCAAAAAGAAAAGGATGAGCTTTACAGTGGTTCTTGCAGAAAGAGGCAGTTAAATATATGGCTTTCTTTTTTAAGGCAGTTAGGTGTTTGGGACTTAAGTGTTCTAAAAACGGAAATAGCTAAATTTTAATGCAGACTACTCTTCAACTTTAAGAGAAGCACTAAAGTAAATAAAAAAGTTAACTATGTCAATGTGACTTGTAGGCAACTAGATCTCTAGGTACAACATAAATACACATACTTAATATCCTGTAGTATTTTAGGTGCCTTTTCTGTTATCTTTAGGCTAATTTCAATTGCAAATGATGAATTATGTTTATATATATATATATATATATATACTCTGACAGCTGGAAATGGTTGGAATATTTTTAATTTCTATAATTACATTCACAGTTTTAAGAAAGCACAGAACTGGAGGTGATCTGAGTCATCTGTGCAGCTCTCCTGCTATCACAGACAATCACATTGTATCATTTCTTTCATACATTCATCAACTTCTATCACCAAGTATGTGTAAGCTCAGTATCATTTCAAAATTAAACCTGTAGAACAGCCCTAACTCTCCTCACCTGTATGGCTGACACACTTTTACTGTTTTCAAAGCTGTGATGAAAATATGCACTGTGATCTGACCCAACAGCTTCACTCATGGACTGTCTGCATCTGACAAGCAGCCAGGACCAGATACTTCAGAGGAAGGTGCAAGAAGTGATAAGCGGTACCACACAAGGGTATTTGGTAAAGTGATTTAGTCTTCCTCTGCAAGTACTTGCACAGGAAACATTGCCATGTTCTAAAAAATGGCTCTCTAGGATGTACCAGTGACTAGAATGAGCTGATTATGCTATTTCTGAGAGATACTATTTGTAATGATGTAACGGTGCACATCTTTTTATGACAGGAATAAAAAGGGACACTTGTAAATTTTGCATTTTACCTTTATTCCAGAGCAGGTGTTCTTGACTGGGTTCTCTCCCTTCTTGTCATTTTAAGACTAGCTAATCTCACATACCTAGAGTGTTGTCTTCACTACAATAAAAAGTCCCTAAAGTTATTACAGGGATCCTGCCAACTTGAATTTTGCAATACTAAAGCAATTTTCCATTACAGATCTCCTTCAAATAAGATAGCCTAAATTTAAAAGCATTTTTCTGTTTGTTGCTCTTATTAAAAACAGTCTTTTAGACAGGAGGGGGTATTCATATCAACTGTAGCTAAGCCCTTTTCAGTCTTTCCTGATTTTGGTACAGCTGGTACTGTAACTACTAAAGCAAATAACAGAAGAAAGGGGGTAATATTAAAAGAACAGTGGAGCTGTTTAAATACAAAATACTTTGAAATGCACAAAATGTGCTGGAAATAGAGATGCCTTTCCCCTTTCATATTTTTAAACCTTTTAAAGTGATCTTAAAAATAGCCTTTTTAAGTATTTTATGTATTTTCAAATTGAAAGATGACTTTCTATGTCATTAGATTCTTTAAAAGAAACACACAATATGGCTCCTGGAACTTTGTTAGCCTGTATTTTGTAATAAAAAGTCTTTCTTTAAAAAAATCAGACTTTAAATCAAATTGCAGCAATATAAACATGTCAGTGGGGTGTAAATGGATCTGAATTCAGTTCTAACCATACCACCATTTACCATAGATAGCCCAGAGCAAAATCTTAGCAAAATCTTATATATTAGCAATTAAAATATAGTAATCTTTTATGCTGCCATTATTTTGTGCAATATTTTAAAAAAATCAACTGAAATTGTTAACAATCAATGGTCTGTAGATGGTGGTTAATTTAAATGTACTTTACAATTTGATAAAATCCATGAAGCCTGTTTGGAGAGCATTTATAGTTATAGGTCTATAAGCATTCTTAAGATATGGAATAATATACTTTATTTTTCAATAAGTACTTTTCAGTGATACTTTGTGTTCCTTTAAAGGTGGTATGCTTGCTTCCATTTCCTCTTCCAAAGCATTACTACAAGCAATCAGTATCTAATTACAGTCACCAACTGCTACAGATGTTAGAGACTGCTCTTAGGATAAGTGGTTTTGTCTAATCCATTAACAGCAGTGGTTTGCCTTCCAAACAAAAATAATGGTGAAATATAGATGTTTTGTATCAGTTTTGAAACTACCAAGGCAGTTTCTTTGGGTAACACTTCGGGTTTCTAAAGAGCCTTTCCCCAGTCACATCTGTTCTTTTTATCTGTTCCAAACACACACTCCCCTTAGCTTTGACAGAGCTGATCAATGACTAGTGAATTTATGTCCAGGTCTATTTAATAATAAATAGAAGAAAACTGCTTATCTTACAAAGCTTGATATTACTTAATTTCTTGAAGTACCAATCTCCTTAATGAAAAAGGAAGATGCTGATCTGTATGATGATAAGTAACTGTTCCTTTGGTCTGCATTTTTATAGTGTCTTACAACCAACACAAAACTTGTCTCAAATATGTTACCAATTTTCCATGTGGATATTGCTGCGTTATTTAATGTTGTTTCACTACCTCTTTGTCTGTAGTTCCTCTTCTCTCCCTTGGAGTACATCGTCCCACATCAGTGAAAGCAGAAGAATAGCTTCCAGGAGACTCCTGGTCTACTGAAAACAGAAATTATGTGAAACTACAATAAACAAAACCATTCAAATCTGTGATGCTGCTTGGTTTCATTTAGGGGGGTGAAAAGATATTGAAATCTATTGTTTTACGTTTAATAGAAAGCAAAGCACATGATATGATGGTAAAGTGCACCTTTAAAGGAAAAAAAGAATACTAACTTTAAGCAAAGGCTAAGGCTGTCCTCTGATCCAGAGCAGAGGAAACTATATGATAGAGGATTGAGAGGGCATATTTATGCCTCACTGTGAAAAGGAATGCTCCCCTACTGGGCCAAGTGGAAGACATGACAGCAGTACTGGGACTTCATCAGGTTTCATGACACTGTTTTGAAATGCCAACACTATAAACACATAATTACATGCACAACACATGATTCAAGCATGCTTCAATGAGAAAATGTGAAGAAACATTGTTTCCTCCTAAGTGATCTAAGATGCATTTCTACTTTACCAGGGGCACGTTAGGCAGCACAAGGGAATTTAAAAGGATGTTACTTCACAAAAACAATTCTGTTTTAAGAGATGGAATACAAATCATATTACTTACCAATCTATGTGGCAGACTTCTCTAAAGCACAGTTTACCAATGTTTATTACAAGATGGTGAATATCTTCTCATGTTTTAATAAGAATAAAAATCAAAATCTTATACACCCTATAGCTCTGCAAGTTGCCAATGTGAAATGAAAATAGAACTATTTAATGAACTGCCTCTTCTGAGAAGTACTGTTTTAGTCTCCTACTACCGCAGTGGTACCTTCTAGTGGAAATGCGATTTATGTTTGTCTTCCTTTTACTTCACTCCCACAATCTGTTGTTACCAAGCTCACACATTTCTAAAGCAACACAAGTGGAACAAAAAAAAAAGAACTGAAAGCATTAAATCCATTCTAATTGGTTGTTGACTAGGCCACAAAAGAGGCTATTGATAAATGCAATGGAGGCAAAGAGATGAGATAATTTTATTATTTATGCTGTTGATTGCAAGCATGTCATTCCCAACAAGTATATCACAGCCCCACATCTGGACAGCTTTTTTGATATGGTATGTGTTCGTGAATGAAGATGGATGCCCACTGCATAAACCTAAAGATACAACGACTCCAAACATATCTATTTTTTTTTTTTTTTAATTCCTAGCAGTAAGAGAAGGCTATGGGTGGGAAAGAAGTGAAAAGGCAGAAGTTTTAGGACAAACAATTTCCTTTTTTTTCTCTACAGCTCCTTATGCAGTCAATATTGGTAGTTTTCAGTCATCTATGACCTCCAGGTCTCTGTGTGGCTGGCACACAGGTCCAACAAAACACGAAACTTGATTAGAAGTAGAGCTCAGCCATGACCGGTGCTAATGGAAACGAAAGGAATATTCTGCTTTACTCATTCTCCATGCTACTTCAGGGATATTAATGTTGACAGAGTGTATTGCTTTCCTCATGCCAGGCTCCTTCATAGCTGCAAAAGCTATTAGAAATCCACATTTACTTTACACTATGGATTTCCTCATTTTCACGGACTGGAAAATTCTCATTTAGCAACTATAATATGTGACCAGCACATTTTTCAACAACTGCAGTCTCACCATGTAGTACTATCTGACAGGGTTAATCATGATCAGGCCTCAAGTATGACTAATTCAACTCTGAACTGCATTTTATAGCTGTTTTTTTACCAAATTTTCTATTGTAAATATGTCTATTCTAACTAGCTAAGAAGAGATGGTAACAGCTTCAAAAAGCTACACAAAAATATGTGAGAATAAGGATAAGATGGGTCTGATCAAATATTGCATAATTTATGTTTTAAAGACATTCTCTCTTACATCCATTTGGGATTGCAAGAATATCTTTCAAGCAATTTTTTTTTTTTTGGAAAAAAAAAGGGAAAAAAAAGAAGCAGAGCAACAAACGAAACAACTCAAAGCAGTAATTTTAGAAACAGATTGGTCATACCCTGACAATTTCATTCAAGTTTTGATTATTGAGAAATTTCCTTCTAAGAGGCTAGGAAATTTCTCAAAATTTCACAGACATATTGAAATTCTATGAAAAGAATTAATTTTGCTGCCACAGAAATTGGAAATTGTATTGTTTGAACAGTGGAAATGGAAACTTCCTAAAATGACCTTCACATCTATTCACAAAAAGTAATACAAAGCAGCAGATTCATAAGAAAACAGAATCAATTTTCTGTGATACTGGCAGAATTAACAGCATTTTAATCACTTATATTTAACAAAATTATGTAGTACAGCACATTTTAGATGCAGATTCTTTTTTTCTTAGTAATAAAGGGAGAGTTATTTGCATATTGTTTTCAGTTTGACCAGCATCTTATGATGCCTGAATTCATTGCTTAATAACATCATTATAATTTATAGAACTAATAATCAATTAACTGAAATGCACTGGTACTTCAGTTGTCCTGATTACTGTACTTTGTGAATAGACAGCAAATTTATCTACCCTCAACACCTATGTGAAAATGATGTCCTTCACTAAGAATTTTGTGGGATGAAAGCTTCTTATAGAAGACACAAAGTGGAATGAGAAAGGGCGGGAAACACAGGGAGTAAGGTTGGATAAGTCAATCACAAGGACAGAGGAAGAAAGTTAATCCACCTTGGAAACACAGTGCACTATCATTGTTGTTAGTTGCATCCATGTCTGGAAAAGAGGCACTAAGAGGTAATCTTCCACAATCATTCTGGTACAGTGGACAATGGATAGCACCATCTTGAGGCAGTGGATGAAAAGGCTGGTGCGTGGGACTCTTTTTCAGAGCTTTAAGAGATGAATTCCTTTCTGGAATGTCTGGAAGCAGCTCAGTAATAAGTCTGTGTAATATACTGTTGTCAGGCAAGCTTCCCCGCCTTTTTTCAGCTTTAATTTGGTCACAGATGTCTTTAAGTGCAGAATCTAGTGCTTCAAACACGGATGACTTGCATTTTTTCTTGTCAGTTTGTTTTTTAGGAGCTGCACTTTTTTTCCTCCGGAAAGGCACTGGACTGACTAGGAATGCTATCTTAGAGAGGCCAGATTCTGCTTCCTGTCTCCTTGGATCTTCAGTGGTTTCTTGCTTAGCCCTTTCATGTTTTAGCATGGTGGTAAAGCGGGTGTAGGATGCTGGGCATCGGCCTTTGCAGGAGCTGATGAGATGCCTGTGGTGGTGGTGATGGTGGTGGTGGTGATGGCCTGATCCATAAAAGCTTTCAGATGAAGTGAAGGAAAAGTGATCAAAGTCACTTTCACTACAAAAGGATGAACCCTCTATCTGGATAAAGTCACTGAGATCAGAAACCACTCCATCTTGATCGCTGTCTGAAAAATCTATATGAGATCGTTGTGGTTCATCACTGGTCACTTCAATATGAATTGGCACCAGGGTTTTAGACTTGTAGCTCCGTTGTACCTGAGAGGGATGTCTGACTGGAGTTTCTTCTTCCAGCAAGGATTCAATAGAAAATCGCCTCTTTGGACACAAGCCATTTTTAGGAGGCTCTAATGCAACACTTGACAACATGTCATCACCAAGGTTCGGCATTGATTTTGATTTCTGAATTAACTTTTCGAACTCTGATATTCTGGTTGGCACCATGTCTCTGGGCACCTCCTCAGTAGAAGACTCTCTCCATCCTTGAAGAATACCTTTGTGCTGTTCTTTTTCATATTGCAGTATTCTGGACTTGACAGAACAAATTACCTCAGAATTCATCAAGTCCTTGCGATTGATGCGGTGCATCTTTTTGTACATCTTCAGGAAACCTGGAGCATCATGTGCAGATCTGTGACGAACTCTTGACCTACCACTACCACGGCCCTCAACATATGGGGAGTTCCAGTTCATTGAGCAAATTTCTTTGGAGTCCTCCTCACATAACAGAGAGCCCATGCTTTCAGCCTTGGCCTGTGCATCAGGATAGCTATCGCGATCATCAGTTAACAGGTCATCGCAGCTACGAGATTTCCTCTTTGGAGAAGCAGTTTCCTCTGTGCTACTCCAGACTTCTGCATTTTGGCGAGTCATTTGCCACCCATTCTTGTAGCTGGTTGCCCTTCTTGAATCATTTGGAACAGCTAAATGTTGTCTGTAAGTGCTACAGTAATCTAATTCATTTGAGGTGTTGTGGTTGTGCACCGAGTAACTTAAAAGGGATGGATATACTTTGCTAATATCCCCACCTTTATAATCCATAGAGCAGCATGGTAAAAAAGAGACATTGCCAGAAATTAAAAGATTCAGAAAGTTGGAATTAGCATCAGTATTAGAAAGACTAGAAAAGAAATAGCAATTAGTGCATCTATCGACTTAGGTCAGTACATAGTTTGTTACAGCCTAGGACAGCAGAGCTCATAATTAAGTTATTTTCCAGCTGCAAAAATGCCCTCATGATAATGTGAACAACGAAAAGAATTCCATATTAATTATGGAGATGTTATCTCCTCCACAGCCCCTGCCATCAAAGCAACACAAGAAACCAAGCATTAGTTGGGGATTAATTGGGAGCTTTAAGCAGGTCAACAGACAATAAAAGCTGCAAAGGATTTAAAGATGAAGCCAAACAACAAATCTAGACCTCAGGAAAATACTGACTTTTCCACTTAGGCATTCTGAAAAAGTTGTTTAGGATTTTTAACTTGTATAATGCTCAAGAGTTCACTGCACCTGCATATTCTAAGTTAAAATAAAGATAAATATTTATATCAGATCAAATAGGAAATTTCTCCTAGTCATTCACAGGTAGCCTGCTCCTCCCCTGTGTGACAGCACTGAAGGGAGTGGTGTTTTGTACAGCTCATGCAGGGCAGAACAAGGCAGCTCAGGAAATGCTATACAAGTGTAAAGGAAGGTGCATCAGTTTACTGAGCCTAACCAGAAAGTAGAAGTAAAAATAATCCTTAGATTGACTTCCATAACAAAGGCCTGAGTTTCCAAGCTTTAAGACATTTTTATGCACATGGTAGATCTAGAAGACACTATGAGACAAATTTGGAAAGGTGGTCTTTAATAATTCCACTGAACTTTCAAGAATGGTCTCAAGTGGCAACACTCAGTTCAGGAAGGCTGCTTCAAACAGCTCAGTCTGCTTTCTACAAAAACTGAATCTAGATCTGAAACAGAAACACTTGAGTTCAACATTCATGCTGATCAAACAGTTTATAATGTGCTCCTTCTTTAACAAATTGGTTAATTTCAAGAAAAATTCTACATTCTACAGGGGTCATAAAGCTGGGAGAGAACAGAATGTCACCTTCTGAAAGCTAATTGGCTGTGGAAGATATACTTAATGAAAGGATTTTCAAACACAGGAAGTGTTTTAAGTCATGCTTAGTGCTTGTTATTGGTAATGGAGTCAAAGGCACATGCAGGTAAATGGAGTTTATCAACCTTGTACTGCCTGGCCTGGTACACCAAATAGATGAGTTTATCCACTGTTAAAATTGCTACTGTAACACTGGGTTTAAAATACATTTGCTTTTCAACCACCTCACTCTCAATATTCTTCATTGCTTTTCTTTGACACATTCTGTTGCAGCCTGGATTTTATGTTCTTTTCACTGGGAATTTACTTTTACAGAGGTTTACTGATTAGTATAGCTACAAAATAGAGCAATTGAGTGAATAATAATTTGAACAGAAGGAGACATATTGTACACAGTATTACTTTATATATTACTTCTAACGTATGTTTTACTGGAAGCCTTTTGTCTTTGTAAAAAACCCATCTCCAAATCCAAATGAACAACTGACTCTCTGATCTCTTTCCTGGAGAGATGTGGAAAACAGTAACAGGATGGTGATTTACTTGCCAAAAATAAGCTAGTTAGATTGCATCAGCTGTACTCAATATTTCCAAGGATTTAGAAAGTAAAAAATCAGACTATAGATGCTTTCTTGATTAAATTAGGTCCTGATAACTACGGATATTAATTGATAACTATGATTACATTAGGTCCTGATACCTGACAATGTCTAAGACATCAGCTATGGATTTAAAAGGTCTACTGTCCTGGAAACACATCTTTAATCTCATAGGTTATTTGTCTTGATTTACTTTCTCAATATAATAAAACTAGTTTCAAAATCACAACAATCTAATAAGAGAGAAGTAGAGATAATAAAAATGTTAGGGTTTATATATTGTGGTGGAATTAATAGTCCTCATTTAGTCAATTTTCTTTTTAGAAAGAACAAGTTAGAACAAGCAGTTGACACTGGAAAATCCTTGTTATAAATCCAGCTTTTCAGGTGAAAATTATGCACATAAGAATAAACAAGCCAGCCTTTCATGAAAGATCCAAAGCTGTTGCTTCACATCACATCCCCTGGGGCAACACACCAGGTGATAGGAGGCAGTTGCTACCAACATATTGTACAACACATCATCAGCAGTTTTCTGCCAACTAATATGGTCTCCTCTTACCTTTTGCCCTTGATGGAGAAGAAGGAGATGAGCTAGTTAAAGGCTTCCTAAGGGTGGTACATGGGCCCTGTGTGTCTGTACAGCCCAGGTTAGGTCTGTTTGCGTTCTGATCACTGTGTGCCCTCTGATGACTTACAGCAGGTTCTGACTTCCTTCGCTTTCTGTAGTCACTCGCAGTACTTGCAGAACTACAGAAAAAAAGCAGCATCAGTAGCAGTCTGATTCTGAGATCAGAATTCAGAACTTAATAAGTAAGCTCATAATTATATTATTGGTTTATAGATTTAAAAATGCCAGAACAAATAGATGAAAAACATGTAACAGGAAGAAGCACTGGTCTCACACATCTTACAGCCTACTTCACAGGGAAAAGATGAATTTGTTCTTAACCTGATTGTTTTAAAGTTTTACAAAATTACAATGCCATTTTCTCTGAAATATATGCATCAAGTTTCTTTAGACTATTTTTTGGAAAGCTAGAATTTAAGTACAAAGATAGGAAAAAGACAGAGATCAAGAACAGTCAGGGCAGCATGCTTAGGAAAACAGCACAGAATATGCTGCAGGCAGTAAGGGTAAAGGATAAATCACTGCTGTTCAGAGAGAAGCTCAGGGATGGTAGTGGAAAGACACAGAACACAATGTGGTTTATTTTGAATGTAAACACTAAGTCCTTGTAAAACTATAATAAAATTATACATCCATATCAAAATCAACACCCTCTCCAAGCATCTAATTTGCCAGTAGCTCACAAGGTGAATGCTAAAATCTGACTCTTCACAAAATCTGCTGATTTCAGGTCCAAAAGAAGACCCTCAGGCTGGATAAGCTGTGTCTGCTGAAATAATAGATGGTATTTCTTACCTAGAGGGCCTGTCCAGGCCTCTGTCTGTTGAATAGTGATGATATAAGGAAGCCTGTGAAAACAAATACATGGTTTGTTATATGTTTGTATTTGAAAAAAGAGTGACAATTTTTGCTTATCATGTTTGATGACTCTTTGTTACTCTGTGACAAATCCTATAGCAACTGCCCACAATGATTAACATCCTGGGCACTCTGTCATAGACACTGCAACATTTCATGAGAATAAATTATCCAGCTTTTAAAAAGCATCGCTAGATTTCATTTCCTATTCTACTTCAGTAACAATTTTTCCTTTAAAGCACTACTAAATAATGATCCAAATCATGCTTTTCTATACACTTTTCAAAACCAGATATAGAACAGCTGAAGCAAATCTTTACTATAAAACCATAAAAATCTGAAAATAATTCCTTCATGTACATGTGAGGTCTGCAAAGCTTCTCCTCATCCCCCAGTTACTCACCAAAATCCCACAATCAATTATAGCCAGCAACTTTTGTAAATCCCATTATGTTTGTGGTCAGCAACTGGCCTTATACACCTTACAATCCTGGTAAGAACAGTTCTCATCCTAGAACATTAGTCATTTCTTATGGAGTTACAGGTGTAGCTACTGCACGAACACTGGGAGATGGAACTTCCATAATTATATTATTAATACAAAGTCAACCTTAAATGACCACTAATTTTAAATTAACCATTTCAAGCCTTTGGTCAGAATTAAGTGATACTACAATTCTGGTAACCAGGTATGAATCTACAATGAACTGCATGGTTCCTGGGGTATTTCTTCATGGGTACAAAGAAGTGAGTTTCAAGAATTAAACTTCTTTCAAGTTCTTGGCATATCGCTTCAGTTAACCCAATGGACTAGAAATAAGACTATCATAAAGATTTCTAAGATGCAGGAAATATTTTTCCCCTCTATAGAGAACCTTCTTGGCTTTTTCCCAGCGTAGAAAAATCTTTGTACTGAAGCACTGCAGTAGTAATGGCACTCACGGCCTGTAGAAGTCCTTTCTTTTGTTAGATTTTTTTCCCCCAGTGATTTGATTTGCAAGTTCATGAATAGAACTTTACCCAGGTTTGTTAACTGACACTTAGGTATAATACCTCCAGAAGTCACCTGTACTCTTAGAATATTTGGGAACAGATTTTGTAGGACTGTGCACTTTAAAAGACATTCTAGAGTAACTGTTTAAACTGCTTTTACAGGTGGGACACTATAAAGACAATATGGTTGTTCCCTTAGAGTTCATTTGTCAGTTGGCTTTAAGACCTGAATCACATACGAAGTGATCCCATCACGACACTAACTGAAGCTTTAATTTTTGTATTATACTAAAATTCACTATACTGTGGGACAGGGAGAGTCACGCAAACATGCCCCAATATGAATCAAATGTTATCTAAAACTTGAGCTAAGAAAATTTCATTTTTTAAGTACTTTTTAACTCTAATGTAATTTAATCACATCAAAATCAGGTTAAAAAAATCTGACTTTTGGAAAGAATGGCTGCTGAGGTTAATAATTCAAAGACTTTAAAGCTACTTTCCAGAGAATATAAGTCTTCTAGAACATATTTAAAGTGACTTCTGCATAAGGTTAAAATATGTCTATTTTTTCTTAAAAGTAGGTTTTTTGATGTGTGGGCCAGTATTCATGTATTTCTCCTGTGTTACTACTTATTACTACTATTGTTTTCACTGTTAAGTACTGTTATGTTCCTAAATTCCAGTTTGGATCAGAATGACATGCTGTATAACCTCAAAGGTAGAATCCCTCCTCAAGTCATTCTTCACCTGCATCTCAGTTACAGCAGAGAATGACAAGCATGCAACCCTGAGCATGAGCACTACAGGAGGAAGGAGAAAGTAGCATTAAAAAAATACCAAAGGCAATTTGTCCACCTACTAGGGATTCCTATTATGTTCATTCTTTGCAAATTAACATGTCCTCAAGCCACGCTCATCTACTATTTCCAGGCTGTGCATGAGAGATCTTCACAGAAACTGGGAATTAAGCTATCCAAGTTACCCAAGAAGAGCAAGGTGAGGTAGAGGGACATGTATCCCATTCTCATGGAAAGGGAAGTGTGCATCAGTGGTGTCACAAGGACGGCTCTCCCGCTAGGACACATCTGTTGAAGACAGGCCCCCAGCATTACTGATTGTGTGCCCAGCTTCTCTCATGTTTCCATCAGTAAAGGTTTGCCTCATTCACACAATGATGTACGCTCTGCCAGGTGGTTTTCTGTGCAGTGGTGTCCCACATAAGTGTTTTTCCATGGTGGGAGAGCACACAAGACTGTGGCATATGATCAAGCCTCTTATTTTTAGCTGCTAAATTTTCTAAAACCAACTTATTTTTCTGCAAATAAAAGTGAAGCTATTTCTTATAAGTTTTAATTTCCTATCCAAACATAGATTTCAAGGTGTTTTTTAAATCTGTCATTGCATTGTTCTTAGATGATAAATAAACTATTTATGATATCTTAATATGAAAACTGATCTGAGGATGTGAATGTGAAGAACAGAAACAGACACTTCTAATATTTGAAGTCCATAACCTAGCTCAAAAAATCAGTGGATTTAAACATTAGAAAGAAGGGGCACAGTAAAACCAAATCCGTACTATCTGCTGCAGGAAAGGAGTAAAGAATCAAACCTCCTTTCCGCAAAGAGATTAAATACAAGCCTTTTGTATTAAATATAAGCTTTTTGAAGCCAGTTGTGTTATGGAGGTGATGCTGATGATCATCAGATATTCTCAAACAATAAACCTTCCACTAACACCTAGGAAATTATCCCTATTTTATTTCTCAGTATCTGGAATGTGTATTGGGCTCATGATGAGTGTACTACTGATCACCTCTTCTGTCCAAACAAAATATCCTGCTATTTGTCTCTTAAAATAGATTCTGAGGAAGGTATCTATTCCTGAATTTTTAATGTTCACATAGTTCATATTTTCAAGTTTTTCTTTACACCCTCTGAATGCTGAAAAGTACTTTGTGACGATTCTCCCACCACTTCCAAATTCAGTGATTTTAAGGTATATCCAGTACTGTGAGGTCTGTCTGCAATAAAACCATAGAAGCCAGACACAGCGTTGCTTCCACCAACAGCCAGTACAACCACAGTACGCAAAGGCCTCAGGTCTGTGTGCTTCCCTACACTACCAATAAAACACACATTCAGCCTGTCCTGGAAAACGTCCAAATCTCATTTCAAAACTGGCCACAACCATCTTCCTCCTCTTGACCACTCACTGCCACGGTCTGGAACCAGCAGAGGAAGGAAACTCGGGACCACAGGTGATCTCTTAGAACTGTTGCATGAGGTGGTACAACCACTGCAGATAAACTGTTACTGTGGATTCTTTTGTGCAGATGCCAACCACTTCCACTAGTGACCACCGACCACCTGTGACATGACAGTGGCCAAATGGCCCGAGGCAGTGATTGCTTCCCACCACTTGTAGTGGCTCCACAGCTATACAGACCATGATGTCACTCCCAAGGGCGGAGCAGATCCCCACTGTCTCCTATGGAAGGCTATGGGTAAATCACACCATGGAAACCATACCAGAGGGAACTTCCTTATCCACAGCATTCCCCAAGCCATAGACAGTGTGTTAGTGATCAGCCTAAGATGGCTAGAAGTGTGTATCATGCCAAAATTGACTGCTGGGTTACTAGATGGCTTTTGCTTTTCATCCTTTAAGATTCCCTTATCATCGTGAATGTAACTTGCCCTTTTATCCTTTATTTGGTGCTGGCTTTGAGGTTTTTTCTATATGACAGATCCTGTATGCTGCCCATTCTACAACACCAATTTTTACCACAGGCATATGTAGAATGTGTGGAGTTTATACCTTCTCTCCATAGGTAGAGCTTAATTGATGTGACATACAGAGGAAAGGTGAAAGTAAACACTGCATGTGGTTATTTTTTACTGCTTCTTTTACTGTTCACAGCTGTCCTGTCAGGTCTTGGGCATTGACTCACTTTTAGATGGTGCAACTGAACACGTCTCTCCTACTCCCCCATCTCCAAAGATAATTAGTCATCTTGCAGAATATTCAACATTGCTCTATATGAATAAAGGCCACTTGAAAAAATTAATTAAATACTGGAGATGACAACTCCAAACTACCAAATACAGACTTTTTGGAATACTCTGATTTCATTTTTATTAAAAAAAATAGATATATATTTAAAATTAAACAGTATTTTAGCTGTTTTCATGCATCAAGGCTTTAATTATGACTGAAAATGAAGCTAGGGAAAGTAGGCAAAAAATAAAAAGTAAATATCAAATAGGTTTGTTAGCATGATGGTTATAATACTTTATCAAGTTATTTTGAATAGTCTCCCCCTCCAGAGAAATATTAAGTTGCTGTAGTTTTTGAACATGATTTATCATATTCAAAGATTATTAAAATTTTGAAATTAAAGACAGGAGTTTATGTAAATTAATCCAAGAGAAAACCAGTGTTACCTTAATAGCCATTTTACCCAGACCTACTCAACACGGGAATATTTCAAAGTCATGTTAGGGCTTTTAAATTGTCTTCCTCAATGTATTGAAAACCAACAGGAATTAGAAAAGGCCTAGAAGCTTTTTCTTTCAGAGAACTGGCCCCAAATGTCACAAGTATGAGGTTTTTCTAGATACACAGAAAGCTTAAAACCAAACCAGAGTAAATTGCAAGCAATTAACAACTTAAGACCACAATTTGAGTTTAACTTTTGGAGACACTATGGAAGATGAGAGTGAATCGCAAATATGAATGAAGTAAAGCCACCACATGAAGCAAAGTTGCCAGTAGAGGATTCACTGACTTTTGCCCTAACGCTGTAAAAATGGGGAGGGAGTGGAGAAGGAATGAAAGCCTGAATCTCTCCCACTCAGAGTAGGGCAATGACAACCCACTACCTGATCTTGATGAATTTTATTGGGAGTACTGACAGCAACTGTCAATCCTGAGTTACAAATTACAACAGTACTATTAATTGCTGCTTTACCTGACGAGCAACCTCAGTCATAAATACTTAATTGGAGAAATGACAGCTTAGCCACAAAGGCTTCCACTTGACACATAGAATTTGCAGTCAGATATTTTAATTAAAAAAATATACTGTGCTGAAGGATTAATTGTGCAATGCACTTGCCCAACTCTGAAGAGTGGGAATTTGTCAAAGAGTTAGAGACGTATGGACTGTTGTGTAATTCTGGGTGTTAATCTCTGAGAAGTTTTGGGGATAAGGACTCACAGTTCCTAGGATAATAACATCAACATCCAAATGCACTAGTGATCTGGAAAGATATGAAGACAAAGATACAATGATTGTGAATTAGAAATGTCTCATAGCTATCAGAAGGAAACCACTAAATTTTAACAAACTTAAGACATAAATGGTGAGCATTCCAACCCTTCTTCCCAAGAGAATCATCTGAAAAATAACCATTCATTTACCTCATTGGAAACACCAGAAGAACTCTCTTGAACATAGTCCAAAAGCTTTTTAGGTGGCTGCGTCATAAAAGCAGAAGTGTAGAGATGAAATGGAGTAGAAGCAATGGCAGCAAGGAATGAAACGTGGAAAAGGTGACACAGTTAGAAATTAAGTGCTGACAGTGTCAGATACAAAGAGTGACACACATGGGTAGAATGGAAGGATAAATTTGTTATTTTTTAAATATCTTAATAAAATATTAGTAACTTTAGGCGGTAAAATTTACAACTGGGATGTTTGAAGAAATACCAGCAGTTTTTAATACTGAGATAGAAGAGTATAAAGCATCACAGTTATGCTCTGTTGGAGGAATTTCAATATATTTTATCTTAAAAATTATCATTATCAGTATAATATTGTTGAGATATGGTTCATCAGAAGAATTTATCTGTACTGTTTCTGTCTACCTAGAGGGAGGAATGACAATATGGTTTCAATAGCTGGATAATGGACATAAAAAGTAATCAATGAAAATGTGATAACATTATAGACCACTGCACAAGAAATTAAACCCAGATACATTTAACTTCTATTTTTTAAAATTTTCAGTGGGTATTCAATGGATAATGTTTTAAAATGCTATGATTAAAACATTAAGGCTTTAAAAGAGTGTATGTGATTGGCTTTCTCTTCTGCTCTCCCTGAAGTAGCAGGGAGTTCTGATTTTGGCTTATGGATAGCTACAGAAACTGACTAAGGTGCCTGGTTCCAGGATGTCCTCCAAGGCCCTGTGTCAAGTGCTCAGGTTCCTCATGTAGCCTGGCATGTCACTAATTAAAATTCTGACGGGCCTCCAGAGAATTGTTAGCTAACAGGGAAAGAAAAGAATGGAGATATCTTAAACTCTGATACTCTAAAGCTCATGTCTACTTCAGATTTCCTGCCTGTGGCCAGATGCTTTTGTTTTTTAATCTCCAAAAATCTTGGGGAGGACCCTGGGGAGCTATGAGAATGCTCAAAAAGACTGAGGGAATGCTTGGGTTTACTTCCCTCCTTTTTCTAAGGGGATTTTAACTTCTGTCTTCTACCTGGTGGATATTCCAACTATCCTCTTAGACATTCTTCTGGGATGAAGACATTTGCTATCCTTTTTCCTAAAGATATTAGAGTGTACAGGAAAGAATTTGAGCTCTGTGGAGCCAGAGAGGGAGTGTGCAAAAGCAAGAGCGGGTGCATTTCCAACCTAGTTGTTAAGGCATTGTGCAGGGAGGAAGTGAAACCTAGTCCTCAGTCTTGCCTCAAGGACAGTGTTACTGTTTTACCCTTGTAAAAAATATACACACAGCCTTTAGTGCTTAGACACAACTAAGCCTATGGTATTTGCAGAAGAACTGCAAGTGCTTAAGAATTCAAATGTGAAAAATGGAGATATTTCTGATTTTTAGCTGTTTCAACCAGATAGAACTCCTCAGGTTTATAATTTTAAACATGAGTGCTTGCAGTGGGTCTAAACCAGCATCTGTTTGCCAGAGCCCTTTTTCTGGGTAATACCTATTTGTGAAAATTGGAGCAGAACTGAAGTCTGTTGGTTAAAACAGGTGTCCAGCTTGAAAAAAGAGCAAACCTGTATCTCTGCGTTCAGGTACAAATTACATATTCTGTATGTGTGCATATAAGTGATGAAAAAAAGGCAAAAAACCCTCAGTATTTCCTGCCATAAGAAATTTGTCTATGGCTTCATACATTTAAATTTTGATATAGTCCTTTAAGTAAAATACATGATTTGTAACTTAGTATCCCTAACACAAACTGACATGTTTTTCTGTCCTGGAAGATTGTTCAAAATAATGCAGCCAAATGCAAAAATGTAGGGAAACTAGCGAACATATCCCTGTTTATCATGAAATTTGTTATTAAATACTTACACACTACTATATGTCTAATACATACTCTTTCTTAAAGCTATTACTGTAACTACTCTGGCAAGTTAAGAGTCTATTTGAAAAAAAAAACTTATATTCATGGGACTTCACTGCCCTTCCTCAAAAAAAAATTATATTAATTTTACTGGCATATACTTGCTGAATCTGGTAATTTAAATTCCTAATTCTAAAAATATTTTTTCCTAATGTGTAAATACCAATATTCTGTCCTCACTTACCAGACGTCCAAACTCCAGCTCTGAAAAGAATTTATACCAGGGTTCGTTTTCTAAATCTATGTCATCTGGGTTTATGCGATCAGTCTGGAGCAGTTGTGAAGGAAAAGGGAAGGAAAAGGCATACACTGAGCAAAGTGCTAGAAATGCTATATCACTCTAACAACAAACACACAGACATAAAACAAATATGGGGAAAGAAATGGAATAAAATCAAAGAATGAAGATGGTACTTAAGATAGAGAATATTCTTGTTCAAGAGCTGTCATTGAGTGGTAGCTTTAATACTTTGCTTTTTGTTGATGTTCTTCCAAGGACTGGAAGATGTTAAATGTTTTAAAATTACACCTTTAAAGCTAAGAGGGCTCTTTGACCTTTTCTTTAACATCACTGCATTAGTTAATTACATTTAATGCTGCTAAAGATTCCTTGTTAGGAAGATGGTTTAAATGATTGTCTTCTCCAGCATAAGCAAGAAATTGCCCATCTAATCAGCATTAAAGACACAACTTTATCTGTATTGCTTTCGGTCATTCCTTGTCTTCTCAACAAAGCATGTTAATTCTGAATCTTGATGTCTTGAAGCAAGCGCTGAGCAGAGATAAGGAAGTTATGCATCATGCAAGCATCACTATGTTGAGAAGCCACTTCAGCACATGAAAAGGAACTGGTGTATTTTAGTCCTATGGTCAAAACATAGGGAACAAAAAAATTATGCATTCCATAATATTTGTTTCAGTAGTACTGTGAAATGCTTTATCTCACATGGCCTTGTTGACATAATGAAGCATTTTTGTTGACAGTGAAATACATTGTTTTCATCTGAAAATTCTCACAGGCAAGGGATAAAGTAGCAATTGAAGATAGCATTAAGGAAATTCTTCAGTGAACAGAAGAATAATTGACAGATTTATTCAAGTAGCATGAAAACATGACGGTGCAAAACAGTACAGATCTAAATGGGATATCTAATCGACTGTAAACTTGGCTGCATTAATTACTTTCTAAATAGCTTCAGTTTCTTTGTAGCATCTGATGTAGGCTTTCGTGCAGCACAGAATTACAGTGAACTGTTGGGTTAAAGGTCTCTGAAACAGAGAAATCCTCTTGTTAAAGACATTTCTGAATTTAAAATCTGGTTCTCCGAAAGTGTAATTATCAGAACCTAGACACTAATTATGATGTGCCCTAGAAAACAATCATCAAAGAAAACAGGGTCCTGCATAAAGAATGATACTGGTGATCAAGTATGTAACACTTTTTCCTCTGGAGTCAAACTGTCACCAATACACCAGAGCAATCACATAGAGCTACTTCTGCTTTCTGCAAAAGATAACATTGTGCTCATGACTATTTCATGTAATTAAACATCTTACAGGACTTTTCTTGCTGCTTTTGATATTACTGTGACAGCCTGCCAACTCTGCTCTCTTGAAAGGTCAAAACCCCTTCAGAACTACCTTGGTGCTCACATATATATGAGCTGTTCATGCAATATCTGGACCCCGACTGTTCTTTTATACACTTATCTTCACAGTGTCCTTTCAAATAGGGGAAGTAATATTCCTGTGAATGGAAAGGGAAGTGAATGTCACTGATTAAAAATTTGCTGTGCTCCACAGCTGGGTTACGAAGTGAAGCTGTTCTGGAGTTTTGCCCTGAGATTTCCACCATCCACAGCTGTATCTCAGCAGTACTAAGGACAAGGGCTTGAACTCAACTATAGATCCCCAAGTTTTTAGTAGAGGAACACCACTGAAATTAGTTTCATGAACTGACTGCTAAAAAATGTGTGGATTTAATAGAGACTATGACTAATTTAAGAAAAAACCACAGAATTCTCTTCTACAGAGATATGAAGACATGAGGGCAAAAAATGACAAATTCATAATGCAGAAGATAACTTTGCTGTGTATCAACCTGGTTCCCATTACAGAGAAAGCTTGCATATTTAGAGGTTTTTTGCTTACCTTAAAAAAAATTCCACAATTTACATTGTTATATATAATTATATGGATAATCTGAGGAGACATTACTGAACAATTCTTTACCATCCTTTCTCCAAACGAAGTTACCGTATGTTGATATATTGCATGCTTTTACCTTTATATTCTACCAAAAAATTAATTTGCATAGAAATTTTGATATCAGCAAATGGGTGTATTTACATAAAATAAATAAATAAATAAATCACTTGAAATGTATATAGGGCTGGAGTTGTGGAGCTTTTGGCACTAGAAATCCAGGCCTACTGACACTACTTGCTTGGGTAGCAAGTGCCAGCCTTGTGAGCCTCAAGGTGCCCTGAAGAGCAGCAGCCCCACACCTACACAGTGATGGACCCATGTCCCTCCTTGCCGGGAGGCAAGATCAGCTGGGCTCCCCCCAGCCAGCCAAGGAGATAAAAATGAGAATGGGAGTTGCCTCTCTTTTCAACTTCAAATACTCTTGCAATTAGCTGCAAGCTTAAAACCCCTCCTATTTCTGCCGGTAAAGAAAAATCTAGAAAGAGTGTATTTTATCTAGCTTCTAAGTTTACAGTTCTTCTCGTGTAGTAGTTGCAAATGAAATGAGACTGTTACAAAGTATGTACAGCTAACTCCACGCAGACAAGTCCCACTTCAATTTACAGCTTCAACCGCAGAGGGCAGCAAACAAACGGAAACTGAGCACTGAAGTCTGCAAATGCCCTGCTGCCTGCCAGTTCTGGAGGGGACTGCATTCCCTGTTCTACCAAGATCAATGCCCAGGCAATTGATTTGGCTTGGGTTTTGGAGTCAGTTTTGCTGACAGACCTTTTTCTATTATCTCCGCTTCTAAGAGACTTAAAATGAATGAATAATTTTGACTTAGAAGTTGCACTTGGCTTAGTCTCACAAAGTATCTCCCAAACTACTGAAATAGAAGGTAAAAGCAATAAAGGAAAATCCCTTTTTATGGCTTGTCAGTCAAGTAATGTTCCTACAATCTATCCTTCATCTAGTAATTTAGTAATATTTTATTTGTTGAAAATATACTACTAAAGATCACTAAGTAACCTTACTCCTTTTGCCTTTTGCAACAGATGGTCAACACAACACTGCATTGGCACACTCAAGTATAGAACACGGACAATGAAAAAAATTACATCTGTAGTATTACATGTAGCTTTGCCTGTTCTTGATTTGATACACAAATAGACATTCACAGGTAATAATCAAAACTGTGCATCTAAACTCACAAGTTAAATGGTCCTCACACGTAAACCAATATTTTGCATTTGCAGGTTCAGACACCAAACTGAAGCCTGTCTGGAACAGTGGGCTGAGATGTCTGTTGTAAGTTTGAGTTTGTCATTTTATTATCTCTAAAGAATTTGGTTTTGCTTTTCCATTTTTTTTTCTTTTGGACTACTTTTAAACAGCTGTGGTAGCTCCAAGTCTACTACCAGATGGACTTAGTCTATTTCTTTATAAGAAGAAATGTTTTTTTAATGACATATTAAGCATACCAAGCAGAACATTCTGATAACCAGCTTGAGATGGCAAAAGCAACCAAATGTGCATGTTCTAAAGAAAATTTCAATTTTTTCACTACAGTAAAAACCAAACAAAATAAAAAACAACAGATGTACATCATGAAGCAAGCTCAGTCTATTTCTGGCATTTGACAAAACAGTAATTTTTAAAAATTTCTTCTAATCATGAATTCTTCTTGCATATAAACTCAGTAGAAAATTTGTATGCTGAACAGAGATTAAAAAACGTAGAACTATAATTCAACCTCACAGTTTTATTTGACTAGCACATGTAGACTTTTATGCTTAAGACTAAAACAACTAATGAAAATAGAGGCATTGCTTGTACCAATTTTATGGTTTTTTTACAGTAACACTGAGATTTTTCCTTACATACTCTACTGCAGAAATAGATATATGTACATGGATGAAGGAATTGCTTCTCATATACAAGGTAGAAACTCGTAAATAATAAAATTTAATTTCATTTACACATGAGTAAGATTAAGTTGTTACATTGCCCGTTTACCTATTAATGGAAAGCAAACATCCATTTTAGGAAACAAGTCCATGGTTTCGATGACATTGGAGAAAAAGAGGAGTATTTTTTTGAATTGCAGACACTGCAACGTATTAAGTACATAAAGCTAAATAGCATCTTTGTCAACAGTAGAAATTCCAGACTGATAAAACTGTGATAGCTCCCTATTTTTTTCAACTATGTTACACTAGTGTCAGCACAACTTTCATCTTATATTAATTTCCAAGTTTTTACAGCTCTGAATCATACATAAACAAAAAAAATCTCACAATTCTGTACATGAATATTCTTTTCTCAGCTTTTAAAATTTCTGATACAAAGAGATGCTTCCTTGTATGTACATCAGCTAAACCTAAACTTTTAGTCTAAGCTTCAGATGATAAAATATGACCTTACCCTTGATGGATACTGCTTATTAGGTACAACATGACTAAAGCTTTTCTGCATGAAAATATTTTAAGGACCAAACAAAGCCCAAAATTCCATCTCTTGATTTAGATCAGCAAAAGTAAAATGCGTAAGCAAGTAGAAAAAAGGATTCAGGAACAGTCAGCAAACCTCACTTTTTTGTTTTTTCATTAGTTTGCTAGAATTGAAAAACTAGCTCTGATGATATTCATTAGCAGTGCAATTCTTACATGAATTATTTTTGTTCACATTACATTAGAGGAAAATGTAATTTATTAGAAAAGTGAGGCGATTCTTGGAATACACTGAAATCACTATAATTTTCTTATTTGTACTTTGAATCTGCTATTACTCTTTGGCATTGGGAAGGCTGGAAAATTACCTCAGTGTTTATAATGCAGCCATGGGACTTAAAAAGTCCTTGGAACAAATGACACCACCTTTTAAATAAAATTATTTGTTAAGTTCATCTGCACTCAGATACTAATTATACTGATTCATTCCCAGTTCCTACAAAAATGCCAATTTCCTCCTTGAAAAACACATCAGTTCTGAAAGAACTCAGTTTCACAGAAAAAGAGCTTGGTGTATTCTAGCTAACAAAAATTAGATTCCTGCAAAGACCTCAAAAACAAAGGAAAAGGTGCTTGATTCAGGTGTTTCACATTGTTGATATGCTGCATATTCTGAAATTCAAATACTTCCTTAATTTGCTTTAAATTGGCAAAATAAATTCTGTGAACAAGCATGGAATACAGAAGTAAATAACAATCCAGTACTGATTTCATAAAGCTCTTCTTCAAAACTGGACTCCCTCAAACATTTCAACCTCAACGTAAAACACCAAGAAAAGAAAATACTGCCATTGATACATAACAGCTTTCCTAAAATAAAAAAGTTGTTATTATAGCACAAAGCTAAATTAGAAGGGCTGGGTGAATGTGTCTTTCAGCAAATGAAAACTTCTGTTAATTGTCATTTTGCAAGCACTAAGCACAGCTTTATTCCACAATTGCAATCATTGCTCAGAAAACAGGAATAAAGACCTCCAATTACATGTTAATGGACACTCTGTAATCAGAGCATTTGAGGCTGGAAAGGACCCTCAGATGTCATCTAGCCCAACCTCCTGCTAAAGGTAGGTCTAATCATATCAGGTTGCTCAGGGCTGTGTCAGTCCTGTCTGGGCAACCTTGGCCAGTATTTGACCAAAATCTCCTTAGGTATACAATTCAGCACATCCTGAAAATGCAAATATTTTATTTTTACACATTATTTAATCAGGTATCATATGTGCTGTTAATATTACTGCAAATAAGTGCTGGAGATGCATACCAATTAGAAAAAGCTGTTTCCATCTGTTCTGCCTAACATCCATGAGGTTTGCATGGTGGTGATTTCTTGGGAACACCGAAGATGTAAGTTTAGCAAATAAGCCAAACCCATTTTCAATACAGTCATGAGATAAGAGCAAAGACAAATTGCTGCAAAATGTATTTGAAAAAGGATCTTCAATATCCTCTAAGTGGTTATTATTAGTAGTAAATAATAAAAAGAGAACCTCTTACCAAATCTCTTACTGTATTACCCATTTCATTTATGTGTCTTACCGGTCTTTCGTGCTCAAGGATTGATGACTTTCCCGGCTCATATTCAAAAATACTTCTTGGTTCAGAACGGAACTTGCGAGTATCTACCTTTCTGTCAGGAGGATCCCACTCGTTCCTAAACAACAAACACAAGCAACTGAGCTAATTTACTGTCATCACCACATGCTTTACAGCTCTGTACAACAGAAACCTGCAAAGCCAAATCACATTCAGAATGGTTACTCTTTCCAGATCTCAGCTGTGGAATGTCTAGCCTGGCATCCCAGTGCTTCACTGTATCTTCTTAACCTGTTTACAGCAGGTATGCTCAGTACAGCAAGAAAAACACTAGAGATGTCCAGCCTGTGCTCACTCATACTTTTATTTCAACTAGTAGACCAGTTTAAAAACTTCCCTGCATACCATGTCAAAATACCATGGCACTGCAAACCATTGCAAATAACTATACATGCTTCGTGCACTCTACTAATGTAGGCAAGTGGTAGATATTTTTGTCATCACGTAATATGATGATAAGGCCATATTGAAGAAGCTATAAAATTTTCTGAGGCAAAAAATGAGGAATTATTTAAAAAGACAGTGTAATGGTCATTATCCTGATCTGTAGGAGAATTGCTCCTGAATATCCTTGTAAGCAGTATATTGTTTTTCTATCTTGAATCAATAAACAAGAGGAAGAACTTGGCAGTTGAATTCTGAATAGAAATGTATACATTTTCTCTATAATTACAAACTTGCTTTCAATTTAATAGTGCTATCCAAAGAATAAAAACTAACCCATACTACTATATTTTTTCAATCATTTACTATGTCATATTATTTTGGGAGAATACTTAGCTAGTTACAGTGAGAGCTACCTTTTCATGGCAGTTCTTGTAGTACGTACCTCCACTGTACTTGGAAAACTGTAGCTCAAACATATTTTTATTTAACTCTGTGTAAAATGACCCACTGGTAACTCAAAGGTTGGAGGAAAGGGAAGGGGAGATACTACCAGCTATTGTCTGTATTTATGATAAGAAAGACCACACACTGATTAAATTTTATCAGTTCTATTGGTCTTTCTGGTGTGACTTGGTTTGATGTGACCTGACATAATAATGCACATGTCATGTGCCTTAAAAAAATCTATGGGGTAGCTTTTGTTTATAGTATGCTTTCAAGTGCATTTCTGGGACACAGACACCTCTATTTATAAAATGCCCTACATTTCAAGGGAAGTAGCTCTACATGGCTTTATTGTTTATTTTCACTGAGGAAAAAAATTATTTTCAGAGTAGAAAAGGTTGCATTTTTTGAGAATGAACAGGAAAATGGAAATATTCTGATCAAGTTGCAGTATACTGCAAGCCACTGAAGAAAAAAGGATGATACTGAAATTCTGATTCACACTCAGTTCAACTAATTTACAGTGTTCAGCTTTTTATCCTGTGTGGACTATATTTTCGAGCTCAACTGCTAATGCAAACCATATCTTGCCTCTCAGCTATGAAACTGTGATACATGTGGACCTAAGCCTCTTATGTGAGATTTTAAATACTCTGGCTTTATAGGCAATTAAAAAAAGAACCTCTCAATGGCAGGAAAAGATTGACGAGCCATCGCTTTCAGCAGCAGGCAAAGCATAACTAACGTGTTTGGCATCCCCTGGCCTGGAGAACACAGATTTTCACTGCCTGTCTTATCATGCAGGAGATTAAAAGGAGAGGTTAAATAGCCGAGTTCAGTGCTGAGCAGTTATTTCCAAGCTTAAAAGGAACTGCAACAAGTCTTAATTTCTGTGACCAAGGCATTCGGCCTAGCACAGGACAACGTCTCACACGACTTTTAGAGATCAAAGCTAAACAGTTCCACATCTTGGTGTCTTGCTAAAAAAATCTGCACTTCTGTATGACCTGCTAACAAAATTCAAGCCTCATGGCCTCTGCAAGGCAGCCCAACCCTAACCTTTAGCATTTCCTCTTGACAACCTGCCCTCGGCAACAGGGAAGCCAAAATCAGTAACCATCAAGCAATCTCACCTTCCTCTGCAGTGTGTGTATCTACTGAATTACATTTTGGATTGCCACTATCTACAAATTTTTCTAAAAGCCACAGTCGTGTTTTAGTTTTAAACACATACTATGGTCTTCCCTCATAATATTTTATTCAAACTCCTAATTGCTTGAAACTCTTTAATATAATTAAATTTCTACATATAAATATGTTTACAATGTCCAAGCTGACAAAAGTGGTCAAATTATCTTCTGTTGCTTGAGTGTAACCAAGAGAGGTGGGCTTGTAGGCATAGATGAAAGGTAAAATACTACCCTTTTAATATATAACATATAAATACCCACACACATATAAATGCATAAAAAGCATAGTATTACATTAACATGTAGTATTAATTAATGTGAACACTAAAGAAGATTTTTGCTTGAGCTAATACTTACAGATATGCTGAAGTCAACAGAATTTGTGTGCAGGTCTCTTGCATGGTTTTATCAAAAGGATAAGCACTTCTTTTCTGAGTTATTCATTACTAACTTTTTCCAGACTGGACTCTAACCCCTAGGACTTGGTTTTGTGCAGAAAATTTGGATAGAAAACCGTGAGATATCTGAAATGCCTCTTTAATCTGTAAACACTGTCTTGGTCTACCAAAATGAAGATTGAAAAAAATGGGGATATAAAGTACTTCTGAGCTCTGGGGAAATGTGGGTTGACTGCTACACTCTTACATAGTTTTGGTCTCCCTTGAATTTTGAATTACATAATTTTTTAGATCCATTCTCTTTGCTTCTGGATACAATAAATGGCCTTTCCTACTCAGAGACAAACTATTGAAGACAGCTCCTAGAGCACAGACTGTTCTGAAACACAATAAGCAGGACAAACACACTAATGAGAATAAAAATCCTTAATGCTCATGTTCGCATAATGAATAAGAATAAACATTTCTTTATCACACTGAAGAAATGACAGCACCACGCACGATGCCCAGACTCCTGGCGAAGATCACCCCTCACCACCTGACTGGCCCTTGAATAAAGCCCTTGAAGTCATATTATTCCAGAGCTGCTATTTTACCTGTTGTTATCTTCTGCAATTGGAATGTTGTACTTAGCAAGAACACCTTTTGAAAATGCACTAACTTACTTTTCTGGTGTAGACCTTTGCCTCATACGATGTGGTGGTACTGGAGGTGGCACATGGGGTGGCAGAGGGGATGAGACCTTAAAGGCATTGGAGCTGCTGTCAGAAGCGCTTTTGGACAGTGGTCTGTACGTCTGTGTCTTTGCAGCTGGGTGTGCCTGAGCAGAGAAGGATGGACTGTAGCTACCTAACATAAAACAAAACCAGAAACAGTCATGGCATGAGAGTAAGTCTTAAAAAAGCACAACATGGAATGCTACAAAAACCCACAGTAACTCAATAAAACTACAAGGTTACAAAAACATGTACATGCACATTTAAAAGTACATTGCTGTGTATTATGTAGCTCATTGGAGAACTTAGTATATATTTCTACATAAAATTACAAACACATAGATAAAGTGCAGTACAGTTAAAATAAATTCATTACTAATTTGATGGAGGAGCAAATGGGTGTATATATCCATCACAGCTGTTAATGACAGCCTGTAATTAATCTCCAGGCTCATCCTGTGCCTCAGTTGTTCTACGTTCAGAAGGTAGAGAAGAGGCAGGAAACACACCTTTTTTCATTGTTTTAATAATTCATTATTTTGTGATGATAAGGCAATAGTGTATCTTGAAGAGGATCACAAGAGTATAAAGAGATGTCAAACCACTGACCCACAACAAATCCTCTCAACAGCATAGAAAAAGGCACTACTGAGAGCATGTCGAATGCAACAAAAACTGGAATGGAAATATTTTGAATGGCATTTTTGCAGAAGGCACTATGGCTTTTATGCACATAGTCAATTAATGCTTTCATGTCTGCTTTTTTTGGAAATAATTTTACCATATGGCTACAATCTTCTTAAGACACGATTATGTATCTTAGATGAGTATGTCTTTTCTTGCAGCTAAATAACGTCAACATGAATGCCTATAGCAAAAATGGACAAGTTCATAAAAAAATCAGTTTTATTATGCACTCTTGCTGCATATTTTTAAGGTGTATTCAATATATTCTTTTTGTCTTTCCATGTCAGTAATTAGTATTTTAATTTTCACACAGTACTTCCCTTTCCATTTCTGTAAGGAAACTCACAAGGTTACTCACAATCTCTAGTGAAAATAAATGCAATGTAATCAAGAAACTACAGTGTTACAATGTCCCTCTGCAGTAAGAGGTCCACAGCTGCAATTAATTTCTGTAGTAAAAATGCAACTAAAACTTGTTTCATTTGTGGGAAAAAGGCATGAACAACTGAGATCAAGCAAGACAATAAAAAGTGTCTCTACAAGCATTATAAAAGTCAGTGTGAAGAGTTAACTACACCATTACTTGCTGACATTAACAAAAGCATCATTTTGAATAGGGAATAATTCCTACCAGTACCGTATGCATATGCAGTATTATACAAGTCTGTGTCGTCATCTACAAAAAGAAATACAGATGTTACAGTAGTGCCAGACATGCCAGTTCATCGCAGAAACTGAGCTTTGTTTTTGCAAATACAAACAGAAGATTGGTAGGCAATTAAGCACTGTATTTCTTTTCCTCATCTCATAGGTGCTTTTGGAAGACTCTATTTTCCCATTATACTTACCATAGACTGTTTTTACCACCTTATTGTTAAAATGGTATCTTCTGGTCCTATCGCTCATATTGCATGCTTACTAAGTTGGCACCAAATTGCAAATTACTTTTTGTCTGTTCTTTTCCCTTCCTCAAGCTCAATTTCTTCCTTTTGTCAGCTTTCCTCTGCTACAGACTGTTAAGCTGTTGTTCCTATCACAAAAGGCAGCCCTAAATATCTACTATGTGACTAGTGTTCAAAATAGATCTTGTAAGCCAACATTCTCCTGCCTACATTTCTTACTCTCCCACTAACATTCTGTGTGACCATACTGAATGTTAGCTCTACCTCAGATAAATAGTCTCCTTCCTTCCAGAGGTATAATGAGCATAATTGCCATTTATACAGTTTCCTGACATCCTTGGTGAAAATTGTAAGGACATTAAAGCTAGCAATGTCACCAAAACTCCTTTTCAGCAAAACCAAGTAAGATATTCTATGATAACAACTAAATTCAGGCATGAAATTTATCCTTAAACCAGCCTGTTTACTAGCCCATGCTGTTCTAACACTGGAGTTCTCCAAAAGAAAGGCAGTACAGATGGCAGGAGATCTACGGTAGACAATTTCTCATCCCTCAAACTGGACATGAGGAGACAAAGACAAGAACATACTCACCAGGCTTGTGAACCATATGGATTTGCTTGAACATTGTCTTGTACCAATCCTTTGGCCTGTCAACTGTCTAAAAAAACACAGTTTTAAAAATTAACAACAAAATAAAAATACCCATATGTACAGATTGGATCAGACATTTAATGTGATTCTGGACAGAAAGTCTATTATACATTATTCCCTATTCAATTTAGTAATTTTCATTTATTTTGAATGTATTTATGCATTTTATCAAGGAATTCCTGTAACAAATTTTGCAAGACACTGAAGATTGAGTCAGTCTTGGACTCTGACCTTGTGAGAGTACAATGGTTCAGAACACAGGAATTAGTGCTAGATCAAGTAGATCAAGAATTTATCATCTTAGTGCCCTACATCTGATAACAGTGAATGCTAGACTCTTTACAGGAAAATAGAAACACCTCAGCAGTTATGATTACAAGCAGGTAAGAAGAGCTTTTTTTGACCTCCTGGCTTAAATTACTTTCAAAATGTAATTGCTAAATGATGCAGAGAAACTTTGTAATACTACTGAGAAAAGAACTAAGACCACGCTATATTTCAGAGTTAATGTTGGGACTGTAAACAAGGAGTATTCCTTTTACCAGTTTTAAAAGCCCTTTCCAGACAACTTAATTTTAACTTGTTTTTCTCTTCTGAGAAAAGTGAATGCAATATATCTTTCAATAATCACTCATTTAATGATACTTATCCTTACTTTTGCAAACAAAGTAATCCCAAGATTCCCAAACTGCTCATATCAACACCTGCTTGTGCTTCTTTTTCTCTCTTAACCCTTCTGCATTTTCTCTTTTGCTGCAATTTTCTTTGAGGTAGGATGATAGTATTTCAGAAGAGTAAGACAAAGGCAAATATGTTTTCAGTACTATTCTTCTTAGATGCTAAAATTTTACTTGTCCCTCAGTAGTCAGAAAAGCAGAAGTTTTAATGCAGAGAATAATGGAATCATAGAATGGCCTGGGTTGAAAGGCACCTGAAAGATCATCAAGTTCTAACATCCCTTCCATGGACAGGGACAACTTTCACTAGGCCAGGTTGCTTGGAGCCCATCCAGTATGACCTTGAACACCTCCATGGATGGGGCATCCACAGCTTCTCTGGGCAACCAAAAAAAAAATTATCTTCGAACCTCATGGTACACGGAAAATTCGAAGGACCCCTCTTGAAGTGCATTATCTTGCACTAGCTAATACTAAATTTGCAATCACTTTCCTTACTCCTCTTTACCACAAAGAGCGAAATCTACAAATTCTTCCCTACAGAATACGGGACAATTTGAGTGTGTTCACCACACGCTGCCATCTTTACTAAATCACACTTTTGCCACAATTACTTGTTACAGTTTCTGTATATAATGAATATGTTTTGTTTACAATGGTGAGCTCTTACTATAAGGGACTAGACAGAAATGCTCCTGTATTTTGAGGACTCATAATTGAATTCTCATAAAATTGCTACTAAATAATATTAGAACAATGCTTAAAAGAAGAGCTGACATTCAGTTGAAGAACTCGGGGATTTCCCGGGTAAGAAAAAAATTCAAGCAGAGAGTTATGCTTTTTACCTAGACCTGCTAGCAAGATAGAGATAAAGGAGATCCAGTTTTGTCAAGACAGGTCCCTTCCCCCATCTACCAATACTGCTGAGTTCTGCCAAGAACAAGTTATTCAGAAGCAGATTGGGGTAATTTTAATATTGTTTCCTGAAGGTATTAAATATCTATACTATCGGAACTTTGGTTAGAATAATTTAGCTGGACTTGAAACAAGTATGCTGTTTGGTGCTCAGGATAGTATATACTCAAAAGTTTACTAGGCCAGGAGGTCTGAAGGAATTCATGCTGATGGGCATACCCTCCCTGCTTCTCATTTGCCACAGCAACAGAAACCTGCACCAGTCCCATGATACTGAGACTGCCTTTCTGATTGTATTGAGCCAAGAAGAGTCTTCCAACCAGTGGTAGCTGAACGAATTGCAAATAATGCATAAATACTACTGCTATGTTCCTACTGTTCGTCAAGCATCGCCAGGTCCTCCACAAAGTCAAAGGAGGCTCCCACATAGAGATCAGGCATGAAGAAGCTCCCACATGATTAGCGAAGATGCTTTCCCAATATCTTTCCGGACATTCAAATGTTTGTTTCTCTCATCATCTCCCCCTCAAACCACTCCTAGGCGTTTCAAGCCTCAGCCAGTAAGTTGGCTTTAAGTTATAAACCAGATAGGATTAGCTAAGAAGTAGAATACATTAATTTTGAAATACATTTTCTCAACTTATATTCACTAATCCCACACACCAATATAGTTTGAGGAATTGACAGTATTCAATACTATACATTTAATATATTATAATGCACCAAGCCATTCAGATGCCATCCTGCTTTGCATATATTATAGCTGATGCAATTAAATGTTGGAACATAGTGTCATAATATGTGGATAAAAAAATAAGCCAAATAGCACGTAGAGGACATAAGAAGTAACTGCAATTGCTTCCTAGGAGGAGTCCATAATCACTGCAGCATTGTAATCATCCATCAGGAAGTATGCAATTAAAGGAGGCCTCTATGACCCTGAGATTAGCTCAGTTGGTGGGAGCAGGGTGCTAATAATGCTTGGATCCCCGGATCAGCTTTCACTTAAGAGCTGGACTTGATGATCCTTGTGGGTCCCTTCCAACTCAGAATATTCTGAGACTTCCCATGGGCTTTTTTTGGGAGGGAGGGGTTTGCTTATTTTTTTTTCAAGCTGAAATATTACATCACTAAGTATGAAAAAGAAACCGAGTGGGACTTGACTTTTTTTTCATTCTTACTAAGTAGAGGCCTTTTCAGTCTACAGATTAATTTTGATAGTTAGATATAAAGCAATCATTTTGGATAGACTAAAACAGTACAGTCTTACATGACTGCTTTCCATGAATCTGTTTTTTCCTTTCCCAGGTGCCCATCAGTGGTAAATGGTGCTATATTTGATCGAATGCTTTTCTGAGTGAACAGCATTTTACCCTCTCTTTTTCAGAGACTTCACTTCTAGTGTCTTGGAATTTTACCATCTTTGGGGCAGGGCTTGGCACAAAGGCAGAACCTAACAACGATCTGAATTTTCAGACTTGCATTTCCCAGAGCTAGAAGGAGCTAAAGTGGCATAACAGGAACATGCTGAAATGGGATGGAAGGAGCTAAAGTGGCATAACAGGAACAAGCTGAAAAAGCTTTATAGGAGTCCTTCCCTTCTCAGAAGCCTGGGACAGAATAGGTTAGCAGGAATAGAAAGAAGAGAACATAATTCTGTTTTCCTTGCCTAAACAGCTGTGACAAACCATGTTCTGAGAGTAAAGACAGACTTGGAGGAGAGAATCACATCTTCCAAAATCTCTCTACTCCTGAAAAGCACTCAAGGTCTGGAACACAGATATTCCTGATTGCTTACTGACAAGCTTGACTTTGAGCAGCACAGCATTTTGGAACACAATGTGTATGTTACCTATCATCCATGAATCTTCATGTACTGCTTTTTTGATAGACTGTTGCCATTTTTGCAAAGATGGAAGAATAAGAAACTTCTAAACTTTACATGCAATGATAAATTGAACTAATTTGAAAAATTCTCTTTTCAGATGGACTGAGGCTGAACTTTCTGGGAGAAGATTCCTATTTGGATTGCTCACTGACCTTGGAGTAAGGGCAGGTGACATACCCTACCTTCTACTATTAATGGAAAATGCAATTTTAGCACTTTTGCAAGGTGCAGCATATTTGAGTCTTTTGCTGACAATTATACCAACTTTATTCTTGCACAGCTGGGGTACACAGGGCTGAAATACACTCATGCACGCTTCAAGTAATCTCAAATGAGTATCTTGAAAACAATTTTACTATCAGCTGTGTCTTAAGGCAGCAGAATAAGGATGCAGAGTACCACATCAGACACACTCTTACACATACACACACTAGCATAAAATTTTAATTTATAACTCATTGTGAGAATAATTTCTAGAAGACTAAGATTACAGGCTATAAGGTTTCTTGAAATTGAAACATAAAAAAACCCAGAAGAAAACCAGCAGCAAAACGTCCTAATTCAAACAGAATTACATTTTTAGGAGAAAATCTCAGAGACTCAGATCATACAATCCAAAAGTTAAATATAGTTTGGCAGATTGCCAGCTTCATTAGGCACACTTAAGGGGGATTTCTGTTATAATCTTATATAACTGATACGCACCTTATTAGAACAATCTGCTACTAAAAAGGCACAAAACCAATTACTGTATCCAATATAAAGCAAAGGGACTATTTCCTTAAAAAGAGGACAGGAACCTAGAGCATTGTTGCAAAGAAATGTCTTCATTTTTAAGAGATTCGGATCGTATTACTATTTATGTCAAAAATAAAGCAAGAAATGCCAGAGTTTCTCCCCCATTCTTATAAAAATTGTCCCTATCTTACCACTTAACCTGATTTTTACCTACTGATTTTCTCCATCAATTCCTGATTTCATCAATTCCCCTAATTTTTCAGTCCCTTGAAGCAGTTCTTGGCAATAAAATACAGCCCCATATGTCAATATTGGCAGACAGGATACATCCAACAGCTGCTACATCCCTGCACCTCACTAAGACTTCACCTGCAAGGGCTCTGACGCTTTCATCCTGGCTCCCACTCTTCTCACTTTCTCCGTCCAGCACAGCAGTTCTTCTCTTGCTGGGAAGGCCAGTAAGTGCTGCCTTTACAGACCTAGTGCAACTGCCTCTGTGCTCTCTGGAGCAGCCAGAAGAGGCTGCCCTGACAGCAGAGTGGAAAGAATGCTTCAGCATAGTGAAAACAAAACTCTTCAGTTTGACATCCTGGGACCACTCAAGCAGTGACCAGCGGCAGATGATCAAAACTGGGCTGGTCACAATGAAAGGGCTCCCCAGCTATTCGTTTACGTGTCACTCAAGGGCACAATGATTATTTACTGCACTGCCACGAAAATGCTACTCCCTTAGACTGCCACCAGAACAAAACTATGCATTTCCACGCTACCCTGATGACATGAGAACACTGCCCCAAGAAATGCAGAAGCATAAGGTTTTTACATATACACACACACATACATATATACGAATATTTGTGCACACACACACACACACACATACATAGTATGCATAAACTTTATTTTAGAAATAAACCAAATGCAATTACCGTGCACCTCCAAAAGGCAAAAACTACAAGAGACACAAGAAAGATACAAAATTTTGGCTACTTCTAATTAAAACTAGAAACATGAGGTTGCCCAATTATGCTCCCATCAGCATTCTTCTTTTCGTCAACACACAATATTATATTCACAAGGCCGCTGATTACGCACGCTGTATTCCAAATTATATAAGAGTAGAAGAATGTGAAAAACCCATTACCAACAATCAGTTCATTGTATGAGTTCATACACAGATTTCCCAGAATTTCCTACCGTTCTAATTGCTGTAGGGATTCCAGATTCATCTACCGGGCCAATCCCTGCATAATGTGGAGCTTTAATTACTGTAATTTTTTTTTCTTCTTCTGAGGATCTACAGATTGGTATTGTACTGGTGGTGGTGGTGCTGCCAACATTCTGAACATGCTGTGAGTATGTCTCTGTGGACTCTGTAAAGATAACATGACAGAATATTGTGTAATGACACAATAATCATACCTGGCAGTTAAAACACACTTCCCCATTTTAGTATGCTGTACAAAGACTGACAATCTTAATCCCACACATATACATTATTTTAAGAAGTATCACCGTAACTAGGGCTTTGCCCTACTTAATGTTATATTAACAGAATTATAAACTTATTTAAGGACTAGACAAGCTATTAAACTCAGAATTAGAGTAGAAGTACTTTTTCACAATGCCTTGCTCACAAAAAAGAGAAAAAAACCCACAAACACAGCAAAATCTATTGAGAAAGGTGCAGCAGCCTTTCTCCTATAAATCAAACTCTTGCACCTTTTCTACCCATTCCTTGGAAACTAGTGACATAATTTCAAAACTTCCACCCCTAAAGTCTAGCAAACTATAGAAAATTGCTTTTCTGTAAGCACAGCAAACAGCCTTGCACAAAAACTTATGTGATACGCGCTTAGAAACATGAAGTTTTGATGCATTAACATTTTTAAGAAACAAATTCTGACATAAAATGTTCTTCCCTTAATGTGTGTTGATATGTTTATGTGACTCTACATATAATCCATAAAAATGGTCTTCGGTAACCCGGCACCTGCAGAGCAATCTGATGATCCACCTACAGTAATTCAGGTGAGCTGTGCAGGCTGCTGCTGTTTTGTAGTGACTTGCAGTATTTCTACCCTTCCCCCTCAAATCTTTGTAACTAATGAAATTAATACATCACTATTACCATTTCCTTCTAAAATGCAGAGTACTTTACTTAACAAAGAACACCTCAGTGCTGGGATGTGACACGAAAATTTGTACTTCTGCAGACAACGCACACTTTCCTGTATACAGGAAAAAGAGCCCTACTCCTTCAGGCAGCAGGTTTCAGTAAATTAGTGGGCTGCTATGACAAAGCAGCCTCTATTTTGCAAGTGCAGGTACAGTGAGACATTTCCACTGCAGGATAAATGAATGCAGGGAGTGAAAATACATGTTCTAACACTAATGGTGACAGTTACAATTTCATGTAGCATTAATATCCACTGATTATTCTGAAGAAAAACAGATGAACTGTAATACGAGTCTGAAAAAGGAGCTCTGGTGACTGAAAGCTCTAATTTTAATTTGAATATTTCTGCTCACTCCCACTGCAGTGCTGGCTTTGGTATGGCTGTTTACTCAAGTCTGAAATCCTGTAAATAATTCAGTGCTACACATATATGGTGACGGGCAACTCGGTGTGGTAAACGTCTGAATATTTGGAACTTTTTCCTAAAATGCATGATGTTAAATTTAGAAAACATTTTGGATTTGATCCTTCATTCCTCACAGGCCTCAAACTAAGACCATGAGAGGGATTTTTGTATGAGCAAAGAGAATTAAATTAGGCTGTTACTGTGGAAGACAGAACTTCAGGATCATACAAGAGTGAAAGTCATGGGAAAATACGTATTTTAGGTATATCCAAACCAGTACTGATAGGTTTTTAGATCAGCAACCTGGAAGCAATCAAAAAACCTAGAATTCTGGGATGTGGAGAAACCCATGCATATAGTTTTTGTACTTATCACTATGATGACAGCAGCATTTTTCTAAGATGTAATTCTCAGAGCGAGAACTGTCACCTAATTTCCCTGCAAGCACAACAAAAATGTAAACTCTGGGACCACATTCAAGTTGTTTTGCATGTATAATCTTATCTGAATATGCAAAACACTAGTAGAAAAAGCAGCAAGGAAATCATTCTCTTGGCGAAACAGGATTATACTGGCAAAGAGCCTAAGGCTGATAATATTTGGTTTGTATTTAATTTTTAAATTAAAAATGTCCTAAAAAGTAACATGGACAAATTTTAGATTGATGTGGCTTTAGGTTTTTAAAAGCCCAGAGCCCCTCCCTTTGCTGACAGTATTTCTGCTGAGGAAATACGGAAGTTGTGGGGAGGAGCAATGTGCAAAGTTGGCCCTTGGTTTCTTAAGGCTAAATCTGAAGGGGCTGGACAGGTTGAGCTATTTTGATAGACATCCCTTCTTTGGTAAAGGCAGTAGAAAATTGGCAAGAGGTTAGCCCACACACCTAGGTAATAAAACTTAATAGCAACTCCTGTTCAGGATCACTACTGTACCTAACAATAAATGCTGTTGTTTTTTTGCACTTACTTCCCAAGGAAGGTGAATAGACAATACCTTCATTATGGACATGAAGCACTTTGCAATTGTTTGCAGTCTTTGCCACATGAATCAGAATATGCTGTGTAATGCATAAAGCAAACATTCTGTGTGAGGCTTACCCATCATCCTGCCATGCTGCATGATAACGATGTTGGAATTGAGTGAAGCTGGTGGAGGGTAAGCTGAAGAAGGGGAAAAAGGCCTTTGAAAGTGACTCACTGGGCTGGCAGCAGTGCCAGAATTCCCATTCACTGTGATCTGAGCCTGAGAGAGACAAAACAATATCCCATTAAACTACACACAAAGCCCTCCGACTGCTATCCCAAAGAAAGAGTGATGCAAGACTGTCATCCACGCAACAATAACCAGTTGTCAGGTACACAGCCATAAGGCAGCTGCATTCACTGAAACACAAAACTTATCACAAAGGGTGCAGAATGTGTTCCTTAGATACCTTGTACCTCCCCTCTTCTCTCCTTGTGTGTGCTGTCTGTGATGCAGGCTGTCATGGGAAGGTGATGGAAAGATCACGGTCAAGGCAATGAAGATGGCACAAACAAGGTTTGCAGATGTCTGACAGCAATATAAAATGAAGACGGCAGTAAATGCTCCTAACATTGTGTGACGAAGGCTGTCTGCCACAGATCCCTCACACCAAGAGACATATTCCCTTAGTGCCTATGCTCAAGCACTACTGATATTAATGGGAACTTCTGTGCAGACTGAAGGGAAAAGTCTCATTAGGACTAGCTGAAAAGAGTGAGCGAAAATTTCTTTAAAAAATGGAAGCCAGCTGGAGTGACCATGGGATGCTGATATGTAATCTATCACAATAAAAACAAACAGCACCAATTAAAAAACCCAACAACCCACAACGACAAAATGACAGAACAAAATCAAAAATGGGAGAGCTATGCAAACTGGCAATAAAGCATTAAGCACCTAAAGCCATTTAGGCTTCAGTCACTAGAGGTACTTCACAAGAGTAAACTACCTGCCCCCAGGTTTAGAATCCCTGCATTGGGGTTGTATCACTTTTATGGGGAGTATTGAAAGAATCAAAACTGAGATACTGACAAAGCACTGAATGAAATAAGAGGGTAGTGAATATTTCAGCAGAAAAGCAAGGGAAGCTCTCTGCAACATCTCCTTTAATGCAGAACTGTTCTTTAAATCTGAATTGGAAGAACTACAAACTTTGCTCAGTTGTATATAACAAATGAACTAAAACATGCTGCAGATGTAAACAAGAGACTACCTGAAGCAGAAAAGCATAAATAAAAACATATTAAAATGCATATTATTTTTACAAATAAAAATCAAATGATTCATGACCTTCTGTATACATTTTTATTTCAGAGATTACTGAATTGATTTGAAATTTTTAACACCTTGGCCTCCTATAGCTGAGAGAAAAAAAATTTCTGGGTCTTATGCAGACATCGTGTGAACTCCTAGATGCATTTAGGGGTTTCTTACTTTAAGGATGCCTGTTTTCATGCGTGAGCTGAAAAGCTTCTCTTGTGGTGATGTCTCCATTGAAAGTTTTGTGTTTAAATGTCTCCTCTCAGTAAATTCTAGAATCAAAACTAAGTTGGCTTTTCTTACATGATCCTCTCCTCCAAAAAACCAAAAAAACCAGCTTGGGAGATGTAAGAATAGAAAAGCTACGTAACTCAAAAACAGCATTTCAAGAAGTATGAAGGCATGTTTTCAGATAAGGTTTTAAGATGAGGCCAGCCATCTCTCCTCTACTTCAGGCATTCACCCATTCTCTTTGCCTACATATTGTCTTCGTGGGAAAGCTTGTTTCTAGGGAAGGCAAGGTGCAACTACGTGCAGAGCCTTACACCTTCTTACTCATTTACTATGGCCTTTGTTTCTCTGAGCAGAACTGGTGTGAGTTCTTTGCAGACTGGAAAGATACTCTTATGAAATTCTGCAATAAAAAATTTAGATATTCCTTAGAAGGATGTTACCAAATAGCTCAGTTAGACAGCAAGGTACTTACACTAAGTAGTACACAATATCATGAAAACAGGACCCACACAAGTAATTGAAGGACATCAGTCATAAATGTGTATGTGGCATGCTCATACATGACATTTTTGGGTTTGCTTCTAAAAGTCTTAGAGAGGATCTCAGCTCAGCTATAATTTCTTAGTTTCTAATGATTTTCTCTTTGTGAAGGTGGCTATTTAATTTGTTTATCTGATGCATCTTGCATGGTTTATAGGGCTAGCTATAAAAGACAGTTTTACGGTTTCAAAGGTCTTTCCCTCCCTTGGAATCATTTGGTAGTTACTGTTATTTCAATCTGAGAATTTTAGGAACTTTAGGTCCAGGTGACAGTTTATTCCCAGATTTTACAAGGAAGTGAAATAATTTAAGATACCTATTCATGAATTAGACATTTTGCTTTCCTAGGTAATCTGTGGGGGAAGAAGACAATATGGAAAAAGACCACTATTCAACCAAAATGCACCTATTTTCCAATTTACTGGGAAAATAATCATTTTTCACGGTATTCCTTTCCCTAGGAACCTCTATTAATATTTTTTTCTCCAGTATACTTAACCTGTCTTCCACTGCAAGCAGAGCCACCTACTTCTAGAGCAAGACAATCAATATCTTGTAAAAATTCCTCCTAGGTATCAGGTTTAAAATTCCTGTCATTTTCCTGAGCATCAGAAAGAGAAGCTCTCTGGATTTCTGAATCAGAACAGAAGAAGACATCCATCTGGGACTGGAGCTGCTTTCTAACTTCCTCTCTGCTGAGACAGGGAGAGAGGTCCCACTATGGATGTCTGAGCAGTTCTCTACAAGAATGCTGCACAACACATGCCTGACCTCAAGACACTGAATTAAGCTTAAACACTCAGAATTGATTGTAGTTTGTGACAGTCATGGAACTCCAGAAAAGGAAAAAATCTAATGTGTACTTCCATTTCCAAGCTTCCATTAGATTCTACAATTTCAAACTACGTAAGCAAGAAGAACGCAGGAAAATTATTTTATAGGGAATATGTTCAGGCTTGAAAATTACAGTATGCTAAAGTATTTGTACAAAGTTTGAAGACTGCTGTGACCCAATAAAACTTTGGATTCAGAACATCCCTCTGTTTTGCAATTCAGCAATGAATTGCTCAATTTAAATGAAGGCTTTGTTCTGACTCATTTTAATCATGTGGATAATCTCAAAAGAAATCAGAAGTGATCTGGGTTTGACCCAGATTCCATACCTTATTTCTCCCCATATATGAGTATACTAAGGTACAGAAAAGTGAATGTATGTATGAAGTGCCTAACTGCATACTGGTTTTTCTCTTGACTTAACCAAGAGAAAAGTAACAGGACACTTGGGTATACAAGGTTACTTATGCAGTTCAGTCCTATAAGAAACTGTGCTTAGGAGAGGAAAAGGTTAATTAGAGGAGAGAAAACCAGTTTTGTGCAGTCAGTCGTCATGGCTGGGGAAAAACCGCATTAAATACTCCCAACATTTACTATGAATTTACAAATCACATTATTGAAATCTGCATCTCAGTGTGAATCAAAAATGGTGGTAAGTCCAGAGCCTACAAACTTCACAAACCTGTAAATTGTTAACAATATTTTAAACCAATCTCTTCAAACTCCATGGAATGCTTACTTTTAATGCGTTCAGAACAGGTATTTCTTGAATTTATTTTCTTTTAAGCAAAGTGTTTGATACACCTTAGCTGACCACAGAACCGTGCAACAATCATTTCCTACTCCCAAATCTGCTATGTCAATGATTTTTTTTTTAAACAACTGTTGCAAAACACTGTGAGATGGTGACCATGGAAAATTACTATCAAAATACTTGTCTGTGTAATGGGATAACAGACAAGGTCGAATTCTGTTCCCTTTTGACAACCTGTTCAAACAAAATGGAGGAGGAAAAAAGGAAGCATAATTACATGAGAAGTGGCAGCAGTGTTGGTTAAGGTGGTGCCATCTGACACAGCAGACATCTGGCTCAAGGTTGGGGAAGGTGTTTCAGAGCAGTCAGTAGTATCATAGCTACAAGTCTGCAGCTCATCTAGAATGGCTGTGGAGGACTCACTCACTGTGCGGGAGGAGCACTCACTCATGGCAGAGTCTGTGCTCACAGAGGCTGTGTCGTTCCTGTGGATAATACTGTCAGGAGCTAGGTATGGGCACTTATATGAAAACTGTGAGAGGGCTGGGGTCTTATAAAAGCGTGAAGGCAAAAAATCATCAAGCGTTGGCAAAAAATATGGTACTAGATGGGTGCCACTGTCTGGTGAGAAAGAGGCTCTGTTAACTGGTACCACAGGAGAAGGAAGAGGCAGTGGAGAAGCTTCTGTTGCTGTTTGTCTGTGTGTCTGTGAAGCATTTACCTCCATCACAGGGGCAGTTACTTTCTGGTTTCCAAGCTGAGATTTGAGGGGAAAAAAAAAATAAGAAAAGAAACAGATTACTTAATGAATAAAGAACTTTTCCCTTCGCCTCTTGCTGGGTGTAGGGGAATTACAAAAGTGTAAGTTTTTCAGCCAACCAAGGAAGTTCACATTCACTAAGATTAGGAAATAAATCAACCACACTTTGTTAGGACAACATGAAAGAAATGAATGCATAAAATACTAGTGGAAGCAATGCCAGAAACCATAGTGTGCTGAGGATGAATATTCATAATGTACTGCATATATTAATGATCTCCATTGTGCATTGAGAGGGTTCACACTATTTTATACCTCACAAAAATATGAGGCTAGAGAATGTCATGTCCATTCAGTTTTCAAAGGAAAAAAATCTATCTGCAAGTCTGATCTCTGTAAATGTTACACTTTTTTTTGGTCAAGGACAGGTATGGTTTTGAAATTAACTGTAATATAAAGATGGGCAGGACTGCCAGCTATACAGAAACACTATTAATGAATGTTCATATGATCTGCAAGTAATCGGCAGTGGAATTTTTTGCCTCTTGTGACTGAATACATCTTCTCCACTGCCTCTCTAATAAAAATATTTGGACGATCTTAGAATTTCCAAGCACCCTGGAAGCACCCTGTCAACCTACTCTATAAGGTGTATGCATAGAAGTCTTTTTCAACATTAGAAGACATAAGGATTGTTAGAGTAACTGGTATAAATCTGGAGAACGAAGACTGGGAGCACAAGAACAGGACACACTGAAAACAAAACATGTTAGTTGTTTGGATTCAGCACAGTTCCTTAAAAGTAGAAGGGAACAGTCTCATGAGAGTGCTTCTGAAAACTGCCACACAATGTATGAGCTTTATGTTCTGTTATTTCAAATCAGCCACAGGGCACTCAGTTTAAACTAGTCCTGCAACTGGCTTTTTGCCTCTGCAACTTCTTTTTGAACTAAAGCATGTTGGCATCTAATATTTGTTAAACAGCTGCACAAATCCTTCTATACTGCCTATTAACCACAAGCTTTCAATCAATTCTTAAGTATTCAAAATACTGCCTACTTCAGCACTAATGGTTTCACTGTTGATAGGGCTGAGGAAATCTGGAATAGCTTCTGGGAAAGCGTTTTTGGGATTTTAAATTTACATGAAATGGAGGACAGTAAGATACTATATGTAGTAAATACTACTTTAAAAAGCAACATTCAGTCATACATATCACATTGTTATTAATAATATGGTTATTCCCTATGCTTAGACTAGGCAGATGTCTTTAATCATTCAAAAAATGTTTCAAGCCATCAGATTAAAATGCCAAAATGGCATTTTAATCCAAAATCTGAAAATATCTTCTAAAGCCCTTATGGAAGACTTGGAACACAACCCAGATTATGCTACTTATAAGAGGTCACTGGGGTTCCAGTTGCATAATTCTTGTTGAGATCAACTAGAATTTACACAAATAACCTTACTGAAGTCAATGAGACCATCCCTATGAATAAGCATTACAGAAAAGAATCTTAAGTATGTGAACAGATACCTATTACTAATTGATTCAAAAGAAATTTTTGGCATCACTGGATCTCTAGGGTACACAAAAATAGACAAAAGCTGTTGTTAAAATCTGCAGCTAAAACAATGAAGGAACTTAGTCAAACAGCTTAAAATCCAAATCTTATTCACAGCAATGTTTCAAATCTACTACTGAACATCCCCTGCCCCTCAATTTAATCTTTTCATAGAGGAAATCTGAACAGATTACCTCTTGATCAAAATAATCAATACGTATTGAGTGTATGACTGTAAAAGGACATAGTATTTACAGACAGAACTAATTTGCCAGTGGAAACTTCAAAAGAACAATGAAATACTATCAAAAATAATTTCATGAGAAATTAAGATGATTATACAGCATAACACATCAGGGATTTAAGATGTGTGCATTCACATACACACATAAGAAACTGTAATTTCCCCTCACAGATACATAAAGGGAAGACAGAATCATCATTCATGATGATTCTCATCATCTGTGTCATCAGATCCTCATGTCAAGATCTCCAACAAAAGACAGGAACCAGGAGATCATACTGTAATTACGAGGCAGAGCCAAAAAGAAGCTCTGAAGTTCTTGAGACCAGATATCCTCTCAGCATCCCCAGAAGAAAAGTTACATATGATTGAGTCAAAATGTGTAAATTAGTCTCTATATTGTTAAAATAACAGGAAATTTTGGAGAGTTGAGAAATCTAGTAAATCTTCTGGCTTTGAACTGAGAAGATTTCTTGCATGCTTGAGAAAAGAAGGGATGGACAACACAAGAACAGATATTCAGGGTGCATCCAGAGAGCTAATGAAATGGAGATTTTAAAGAATTTAATTCATTGTGTTTGGCAAATAACAGCTGATTTCATCAAGCCAAATTCTTAGAAAGAATATAAAGTTTTCACTCTTACAAGGCAGGAGGAAGGAATGCAGCAATTCTAGGTACTGATTCCCAACATGAAGCTTCTTGGCTTTGCAGAGCAGAACTTTTATTTTGCCTGGCTCTAGAATTCTTTTGTATGTATCTCTCTGGGAAAGAGTGTCTGAAATTGGGATTTAAAACAGCATTGTTTTTGAAAACTGATTTACACTGCTTTAAAAAAAAAGAATGTTGGTAATCTCAAACACATACAACTGGCTACTACTTACCCATATTTTTCACTGTGCATGAAATCTCATATATGAATCATATTTTCTTATATTTTTCACAGTGAGAAATATGAGAAAGACAAGGCTGAATGCATTCCAGAAAACTTTCAATACTGGTTCCATTTAGCATGCTTCAGATTAGGTTTGTTATTGGTATAGCCCAAGAAATGCTAGCAGAAGTCAGGCGGATTAAATGCCAAACAAGTACTTAATCAATTAGATTGATGAAAAACTAGCTAGACTATGTGGCTATCTTGGGCTGTGGAGCAACACTTGAGAGACAGAGAGATAAACGTCATCAGTCTTGATGTGAATTGAAGGTCTGAAGAGCAGCTTTCTGCTGGTCTGTTGAAATGCTTCTCTTCCATCAAACAGTAGAATGTCAGGCCTGAAGAACACAGATGCTTTCCAATTCACATAAAGCAGACAGGTGACCCCAGCACGGGTTTCAAAATCAGTCATATTGTTTTTATGCAAGATGTGTGGGGAGTGGTGTGAGGTTACTAATGACACCAGAGTACTGGCCTTGCTTCAACAGTCAAGACACAGATAAGGAGAATCAGAGATAAGTGAATAAACTCATTGTGTTAATACATAGCAGAGTTTAGTAGTCAACAATCAAATTACACCCATACATTTGCATAAATGGGTAAAAATACCTCTATTTTTAATTGTTAAAAGCTGATTTCAAAATCTTCAAACTAATACTGCAAATTATATTCCAATGCCCATTTTTCTACCTAGCTCTCTTATTCTAGACACAGTATCAGGAGGTGGAGTTCAGCCCTTGTCTAAAACAATACTAGTGATGCAGAACTTAAAATGAAAAATACATGCTCAATTTTCTCTGCTTCACATCTGTCTCCAGAATGCTGAAACTGGTTTTCGCTTTCTTCTATATCACACCGTATATTGTCAATACCTAAAACCTGGAAATGTACTAGATGGATTGATTTAGAATTTTTTTTTTAAATTCCAGGTTTATTTTCCTTGATGCGCTTTTCAACAGCTATAAGGCTGTCAAAAGAAACACCTTCATAAACATCTGTTATAGATGTTTCACTCCTCCAGGACATCAGGACTAAACCACGTGTTCAACTCATCTGAGGAATTCAAATAAGAGAACAAATGCTTTGCAATCTCAGTTTTAGAGAGTGGTATCTAGAACAATAGGACACTTAGGAACCCACGAACAAAATAATAGTATCAGGTGATTATTTCTGAAGATGCAGTTCAGAATTCTTCATTGGTTCATAACTTCTAATAAGAAATTTGGACAAGAAAATTTACCTCCATTGGTTTCATACTAACAAATACTAATTTCTCTGTTGAAATAGATGCAGTTATTTCTCCTGCATCTGCAGTATGGTACAAAGAGACTGTAATAATGTAAAAAACCCTAGTATTGAGTAACTTGAATGCTTCTATTTCCATATATACTTTCAAGGAGTTTAACCTTTCTCTGAGTAGGAGTGCTTACAAAATGTCACTCGGTGAGCCACAGCACACTTCTGCTTGCTCCTAAAGTTTCAACAGATAAGCAATGAAATTAAGTGCAAATAGGAGCACAAACATAGCAAGATACATTAACTGGGACCACATAAGCTCTCTCTGGGCTGTAGATTTCCATACTTTGTGACATAATATAGTTGTACATGTTGGCTAGACACAGATACCCCCACGTGGACAGTATTTCTCATTTACCACCTCTCAAGGAGTGTTGATTACCTATCTTACCTCATTCTCCTTCACATACATAAACCCAGATGCAGAAGGAGAGTTGCACCTTTCCAAACGTATTTGTTTTTTTGAGAGTTTCTGTGGCAGCTTTGAACATTGCTGGCAGGCCTAATTTACAGTCTGAGAGCGTCCTTTGAGGACTTAGCTTGACACACAACCTATAAGCTGTATGTACAAAAGTATTTTAACTCATATACAAAGTCCTGTAGTGCTTGCAGATCTAAAACAATTTTTTAAATGAAAGTACTATCCTGCATAGTATACTGAAAATTAATTTTCTATGTGAGAAAAATCATGAACTTTGCAAATACTATGACATATAGCACTAATATTTGGCATTAGCTAGAATAGTTTCAAGGTTTTAAACTGAGATCTGAGTCAGAAAATAAATCTTTTTAAACATATAGCTGCAGCCTTTATTTCTAATTTTAGCTCATGGCATCTTCATTTTGGGACCTCACCTGATGCAGAATTTTACACCACCTCACATGCTGATTTGTACTCTAGTTTTAGATATGTATTTTAGCAAAGAGCTACAAAACCCACTGGTTCCACGACTCAATTGTGATGCCAAATACACCCCTTCATCAGAATTTATTTCAAATTTGAACAGTACAGAAAATTTCAACTCAATTTTACAGGTAAGAGATCCATAAAGGGATACAGCTTGAAAAGATGGCTACATTCCTTAATGATCTCTGTGATCGACCCAAATTTTTATCATTTTATTTAGAGCAACCCAGTTGCCAAATTCCTGATAGTGCTTCCCACATGCTGAAACCAAGGAGAAGGCAGAAAAGTAAGTGCAGAATTGCCAAATAAGCCACAGATACTTTTCTGATTTTTTCAGCTTGAAGTGAAACTAAAGTAGATTCTAAACTAAAAAGAAAATGCAAAATATGTTTTGACTTTTAAAATTCTAAGAAATAGTAACTTGAAGATGAACTATTTTTAGTCCTTCTGATTAGACTTTGAGTATTATTCTTGATCATAAAAGGTATTTCCTGTAATCTTTGTTAGCTATCATACTTTCTGTTTTGAGAAACACTTTGATTTCTCTGACCACATATAATGCATCATATTCTAACAGGCTGAGCAACTATTTTTAAGTGAAAAGATAACAGACACAAAATTTGTACTGGCCACACCTGTTCTGCTGTTTGACAGTATCCTTTGATGCCCATATTTAAAAGACTTGCAAGCCTGTCATCTATAATCTTCATATCTACCCCATCTATCAGAAATACCTCTTGCTCAGCTTTCCTTATTGTTTCTGACATGGATTCTTTACTGTGACTCTTGCTTCAACTGACTTGTTTTAGCTGGCAAAAATCACTGAGTAGCAGACTGGTTCTTCTAAAAGCTAAAGCAACTTGTTTTTCTCAAAATGTTCTAAATTTTATGCAGCCTAAATGAAGAACTTAAGATGATAGTTTTGATAGTGCCTAGTCTTGAGAAGGACAAAAGTGATTAATCCTTCTGTGCTCCTGTTTTTTAACGGAGAGAATTTAAAAGGAGCACTGCGGATTATTGCCATATAATTCCACAGAGCTTTGTTCTGATCAAAAATTTTACTTGGGAGTTGAAGGGGGAGACAGACATATTACAACTTTAAAGCTATCCTGTTTTTAATGCAGTTACTTTTGGCTTCCAGAGTAGAGATGTGGTTGAATGTGATGCTCTGAAAGAACCAGTCTGGAAAAGCAGATGTGTTACTACTGTTGACAATATGGCTGTCAATAGTGCTGTATTTACTTCAGAGCAGCCTCAATAATTCCAGCAGAACTAGATGAACACAAATATGCCATGATGGGATTCTCACTCAGACAAAGCTTTGAGGCAGATATGCCTAGACCTACAGCAATCTCTACCTCCATTTCAAACACAGATAAGATGGTATATTGGCAGATATACTGGAATAATTATCTTTTTAAATAGAAAAATCCTAATGTGGATAGGTAAGGCAGAGTAGAAAGGACGAAGTCTATTCAGAGCTCTCCTTCTGCCTAGTATGTATTCACTGCTGCTTTCTTGTGCCCAGGCTTATTTCATTTGACCCAATGAGTTTCTGAATGGCGACGAATACTGCTCAGACTCCTTGGGTCCTATACTGTGTGTCTGATACTCCCACTTCTCCTACATGAGATCAGTATAGTTAAAGAAATTTCATTTCAGTAGGCATAAAGTATAGGGGAAACAGAGTAGAAGTTCAGTGCCCAGTGATGTTTCATATGGAGGTTGTTGACAAAGATTTTACCAACCTGTTTTCTTTAAAAAGCTCTATTGCACAGGACACATAGGAGGCAGCAGTGCCCAGTCTTGCAGAAAGCACTGACTGACAAAATGTATTTTTTGTGGCCCTAGCAAACTGGCAGAGCTGCATTTAAGCTCCCCCCAACTCAACCTAAATTTTTCTATCCATACTTGATCCTTCCAGCATCTATGGCAGCATAACCCTCTAATGCAATCCTCTCTAGGAAGAGCCACTCAAGCAGATGCATCACCTAGAGTACAATAATTTCTTGTGGTGCATTTGCACTTCATAAAGTGCTAGCAGAAGAACAAAGAATTCTGCCTTCCATCTCAGCTAGATAATTTTATTTTTCCAATAACCTTCCAAAACCTTCAGGTTCTGTTCATTTCTGTTTTGATCCATGTGACAGGTAGTTTTACCCAGAAAACACAAGATCTAACTTTGGTAATGTAAGTATAACTAAACAGATGGTTATTAAGTGATTCATGAAGATCTAAAATAAAAGATGGAAAAATTAAATATACCACATGGCATTCTGCAGCCTGTGAAGAAGGAAGAACTGTAGACTTTTGTCCCAAATCCTTTGAAGGCATCTTTGAAGTGTCTGGAGAAATACTAGGTGGATGATCTTGGATTTCAGGCTCTGCTTTATTGTCAGGGGTGGGAACTATCTGAACGGAAAGAGACGCTATGTGTATCTCAGGCATGGGGTTACAGGCAGGTGAGACAGGCCCTCCTGGAAATACTGGCTCTTCAACAGGCTTGAGCTGTTGCTGTGAATTACAAGGAATGCTACTTGCTGGGTCACGTGTCCGGGTTAATTTCAGGGTAGATATTTTACGTTTTTGAGACTGTTGCCTTTGGCCTTGATGGAGAGTAGTACTAATGCCAGCTACTGTGCTCGTGTCTGTACTGGAGATTGCGGTCAGTGGTTTAATGATTTTTTGTGCATAGGACACACTTGTGTTAGATATTTGGGAAGACATTGTCTCCTGAATAGACGTCTCGCTAGTGTAATAGGCAGTATCTGTGGGGTGGTGTTTAGCTGGATCAGCAGTTACTGCCTGGAGATTAATTTCGTTCTCGTGATTAGTTACTCTTGCTTTCCGAAAACTTTCTTTTCTAGGAGGTGGCAGAGGTGCCTTATTTGCCAAAAGCATCCACACACAGCAAAATAACATTGAAGAAGAAACAGAAAGAAAGTAAATGTTAGCAGGAGATACAGTTCAGTTTTACTTTTATATTTAAATATAGGAACTTGCAAATTAAAGGGCTTCATCTCAACATTGCTCAACTCAATGGACAACTAAATTGGTCAGGTTCCCACCACCATTTCCTGTGCAGCTTCTGTTTAAACAGCCAGATGTTCCATTTCCTTGGAGTAAAGTGGGATCAGAAAGGATGAGAGGGGACCCCACAATTATTCGTTTTCTTTTAAAAAACAATTATTACATTGAATAAGAATTATTGATGTGAAAGCATTCAGGTATGTAAGTACTCCATGATCTTAGATAGGAAGCAATTATTCACACCTAGCACACATATATAAAACACAGAGCCTCTTACACCTTTGAATTAAAATAGTAACAGTGTCTTAAGATTAGTATGTTGATAATTTTTGGACAGATAAAGATGTTTCCAAGTGTGGGGGGGGGCTTCTGTTTGATTTTTTGTTGTTGTTTGTTTCTGTTTTCAGTGTGCTCTAATTACATTGTTCCACAAAACAGGCAGAAGCATTTTATTCTGTATAATTAATAAATTTTAATTCTCAGATATTTTGATGACTGGTGCACTTTTCCAAGTGTAAACTATTAATAAATACTCTTTGAAGTCTGGGAACACTCCTAGAAAGCTTTTACTTGTGTATGACCTAGTTTTATTTAGCTGTCTGTCTTACTCATTGAAAGCAATTTCTGGTAATTAACCGGGGGGCATACAGCCTGTGTGGAGTATGCTTTATCTATGCAGTAAACCAGTCTGTAGTGACCCATATGAACAGGTGATTCACACTATCTGGAAGACATCAGGACACTATTTCATAGAGGTATCCCATCTATATGTGCTCCCCCACCAGAATAACCCCCCCAGCAATGGCATAGCAGTAAATGTGGTGCGTCCAGTTTTACCTGAGTTGGTGATTTTTTATCCTGCAGATTTGGCCGCACACTCCTAAAACCTTTTGCTGAAAGAGATGAACTGCTGGCGTCTCCATTCAGCGTTTCTCTACTTCCATTATTGTAAGATTGCCAAGCTTTTGTAAATAAAAAAGAATGAAACCATTTTTTTTGGTGTGATTAGTACATCTACAGTGCTCTCAACATAGCAACCCAGCTACTAAACAAATTACACAACTGACAATGATGCTGTTTTACCATGGAAGTTACAAGAACATGGCTAAAGCTGCTACTCTACAAAATACTGATCTTTAAAATTTAGAAAATTCAACCATTGCCAAAAGTCTTGGTATCGGGCAGTTTGATATCTTCCCACAGCTTTCATACAGACTATGTATTTTAACCCTGAGAGTCTTTTTGAGATGCTGGTGCTTTGGCCCCTGTATAAATCAGGCTCAAGTTCTTTCACTTTCAGGTTAGGTTCTTGAACTTCACAGCTGTGGTGGATTTTGAAAAACAGCTCATGTAAAGTTAGTTGGTCATGGCAGTTTCACAAAATTTAACCACAGTACTCAATTAGTTGTTCCAATCACGTATCTTATTGCTGAATTTGAATGACATCTCGATTTTCCAACTAACCAACCATGTTTTTTTCTCTATCCTCAGACCTGGAATGCCCTCAAAGCATTGGCCAAACATACAGGGAGATGTTGAAGACAAAATACTGTAAGAGGCTGGGAAAAGTAACACATTATGTGAGCAGGCTGCTAAGTGAGGTGGGCAGAACTTGAAATCCTGAGTAAGACACCAAAAAGGAAATAGCAAGTACCACCGAATGGTGCCACAGTGATGAAGCTAAAGGTGGCAAATTAGCAGTCTGTTTTTTCCCACACAATTCATTTTTCTGACAACATACTCTGTGTTACAGGAAATAAATGCTTTCAAATGAGATCTGAATTTGAGGTCTTAACCATTAACAATTAGGATTATAATTTCAGGTGTGCTTTCCTTGAAGAATGAGGAAGTATGGAGCAATGAAATCAAATAAATAGAAGATTGTTGTAATTCATCAACTTATATGGTATTACACTGATACATAAATAATACAGTGTTTTATTTACCTGAATCTGGAGACTGAGAATCAGACCCTGAAAAAGAAATATCCAATATTAATTTGTGTTAGAAATAAATTAATTTTGCAAAAACCACACAGGAGTACTGATAAGAAGCAGTGTGCCTCTCTAATGAAGATTTAGTATGTTTTTATTGTTGTGAATATTTTTAGGTAAACATGCTTCATAAATGATTTTTTAAAGTTAATCTGGCTTCTGACAATCATTTTACAGCAACACTCAGATTCTTTTCCTTGAGAAGAGGTTTTAAATCAAGTTTCAATAAAAAGTTTGTAATAAACAAAACCTCTTTTTCATGCTTTGTTATCTTGAAAAAAATACAGGGGATGTGAGACCCAAAATACATATCAAGGGCAAAATGAATTTACACATAATTCATGTTTTATTATTTTTTTCATGAATGGCTACTAAGCAGAGGCAGAGAGAAATTATCACCACTTTTTAAAAAGCATTGTAGAAGTAATAGATCTGTCAGTGGAATAGAAAACAGTGTTACCCTTCTCCTCGTTGCAAAGTAATATGGCAGGAATGCACAACTACAAAAAAGCCATTCAGAAGTTGTATCTCAATGGTTAGTGGTTATACCTGAGGCCAATAGGTTTGGAGAACTCTGAACTCTCTTCACAGCTGTTAATGTGACAGACATTGCAGCGCGTTTGCGAGCACACCCACCGCTATCTGGAAGCACAAAACAATACAGACAGCAGCCCCAGACAAAGGGAGCAAGCACATGCAACATATCACAGTGTGAGATATGCCAAACATGTATGAAAGTAAGCATGCAGTTAGGGAACTGCTGCAGAAATGTGTGAATTCGCAAGTTTGGCAGATTTGCAGAAAACATAAAATTTCACAAGCTTTTAATAATAAACCTCATAGAAAATAACTGAAGAAAGCTGTATTTAATATTTAAACCCCTAGGGAAATATATACACTCTGTTACCTGAAAGACTGCTTAATTACAGCTAATTAGTAAAAGCAAACAAGTAATCAAGATAAAGGATTAAGCATTCCAAAATAATATTAATCAATAATCTGCACTGTAAAATGATTTCATTGTATGCATTAGAAAGACACCATTCATAAACTAAGCTCATGTTCGATCAGCTGACAAAGTACTTTTTTTCAGTCTTTTGGATTCTCTATGCTCAAGAAACAAAATTACTAGTGAAGGCATAATTTTTTTTTTTTCATTTTGATGGAACAAACTGGTTGTCCCTCTTCTCCTTTTTTATCTAAGTTTAAAAAAAAAAAAAAGTATGTCTGGAACTGAATAACATTCTGAGGCAATGACTAGAAATCTAGAATAATTAAAAAAAATGAGGTATAGAGAAAAACATTCCTTCAGGATCTTGCCCAGCTCATTTCTTTCTTTATTCTACTTCTCTCTCACTGGAGCTGCCATTGCATTTTATAAATACTCTCTTACTATTAGAAGATAGCTTTCCCACAACTTAGCTTTGTAGCAACTCTAGCATAGTTGTAAAAGAAACTTAATAAATATTTTTCCCAATTATATTTAGCAAGAATATTCTTCTGCTCTTCACTAAAATAATTATTTTAACTTTAATATTTGATACTACTGAAATTTCATTCAGTGCTTCAATGAAGTCAGGAACTACAAGCATGATAAATGCATTTTTTATTTCTGTGACCTATGACAGGGAGTTTTATAAAATTAAGTTCTTAATGAAGACCTGCAACCTATTTGCAGAAAGTATTTGGTAAGATAGAAGTAATTTGAGCCACAGAGTCATCTTTAACCCACGTCTCTAAGAGAAGTGAGCTCCTGGTATTTCTTTGCTCATTCCAATATTCCCCTGTTCCTTCAGTATTTCCAATACTCCCCTGGCCACAGGTCCTGTAGGATATGCACTAAGTAGTTGTTAACACTGGCAAACATCAGAGCCACTGCCTCGATGTAAGTGGTACCAAAGACTCATTGCCAACTTCAAGGCTCAAGGCAAAAGGCCAAATTTTTTCAGCCAGCAGTAGTTGAAAGCAATACATTACCTGCCATTAATTATTGGCATTGTACACGTGAAACTAAGGCAATGGCTATCAAATCTGCACATTTGTTTTAGTTTGCTTACATAAATACAGAATGGCAATGGTAATTAAAATCACATTTTCCATTCTTGTATTCCTTTTCCCCCACCATCAACATACATCAGAGGTAATTCCAATGAGATCTGATGATGTGTTGATACTGAGGTTCTGTTCCAATCTGAATATTGGCAGACTTTGAAAGCATACTACATTTAATATAAGCTAGAAAAAATTTTTATACTGTCACAGCTCTTATTCAAACAAAGTGATACTTTACTTGTAATTTTTCAAGAGCTACCTTCCTGAATTTCATGATAGAGAAAGTGAAGACAACGAGAAGCTGACTACAAATATTTAACTATTTTAACTTCAGGAAATTCTGCTTCAGTTTAGTTTTTAATGTAACTGAACTGAGTCAGAGTTTTATACTTCATGGACCCATAATCTAGCAAAGTGTTTTGGCTTTATACAAGATAAATAAAACAGATTGTACCTGACTACATACAATATTTACCCCTATATATATAATATAAATATATATATTCACAAGTCTGTACCTGCATTAATTATCAGTATCTGTACAACATAATGAGATCCAATTAGCACTCAATTAAGACATAACCTCCCATTTATATGATATTGAGTTGAGCAAAATTTCTAGTAGAATATGAATGTATGTGGGCAAGCACATATTTATGCACGATGGATTCCATCTTCCCATCTATGTTCAGGCCAGGCTCCCATTAAGTGGAGTGTAGAGTATTAAGAAACAGTACTGGAAACTGAATTAATGATCTTCTGCTCATTTCCCTTGCAAACTAAAAGCAATTAATATTGCATAGCTGTTACTTAAGGAACAAATGAGGATATGTGAAACAATCTATACAAAATGCTTGTATATATAAAAAATATGCGCGCAAATATGTATTTACATGCTCCCAACTCTTTTGACCTGAAAAATTCTTCAGGAATGAGCCCTGTCTTACCAGGTATTGTTTTAACATTGAAGCAAAGGAGACCGGAATCAGCTAAGGTCTGCAGGCAATGCTAGAACGTGAAACTAAGCAATAACTCACAATCAAAACAGCTGCCTAAAATGCAACTGCAGCTTCTTTTTCTCTCCCTCTCTTAATTCTGTTTCCACCTTTAACCCCTTCCCCTAAATTCACAGCCCCAACAGCTGCTCCCACTAGAGACAGCATCACCCTGAGTGAGCTGTATCTGTATTTGACAAATAGGCTACTGGTTGGGTCCTGCTCCAAAGCTAGATGGAGACGATTCAAAATACCACCATTTCATTTAAGAACAGGGGGTGGGTTTCTGAAAAGATTGTTTCAGACAGTCCGTAAAAGCAGTGGCATAAACAAAGGGGGCAAAGATGAAAGGATGGTGACCTTGTGTGAAGAGGTGAGAGAGAGCAGCCAGGGGCAAGAAATTCTTAATAAGCTCTTAAAGCTTATTAAAGAAAAGAAAAATGGCATCCAAACATGTTTGCTGATTATTAGTCTATTCACTGTAATTGTGAATGGTACCATTTTTCCCTTTGTCTGTACAGTGAATTCAAGTTTAGAAGTCTTCAGATCAGGGCTTCTTACTCCTTATTTGCATTCTGACCTTCTGAAGCAAATACATACTGCTGGGTCCAACAGTCCAAGGCAGACAAAGCTGCTGCCTCTCTATGTCCCCAGATCCAGCCAGGAGGGAGATTGGAAATGCATTCCCAGCAGACACATGTATACACCCCATCCATACACGGGTGGACACACAGCTCCAAGCACTCACACTAATACAGCACAACGGCCTCACCACCCTTCCCTCTCTGGCTGAAGGTCCACTAGGGAGAATGGCACACATGGACAGAGTGGATCCTTCCAGCAACTGGGCTCAAACATTGAGTCTGCCACTCAATGCATGCCTGGCTCTCCTGTGACAGCCCTGGGAACGCCCTGAATGAGGGAAACCCTTTGTTCCTTGGGTCTTCTCAATTTGTGTTCTTGGCTGCCCTTGTGTCTCTGTGCCCTTCCAGGCTTATGGAGATAGATAGGCATTTGATGGCTCCTATGATGGGCCTGGGAGTATCCTGGCAGGGCAGGCTATTACTTGGGCTTCCTCTCCTTCCACTGTTTCTCTGAAGTCCTTTTTGGATGTGCTGATAAGCTTTTTACCACATAATCTACACAAACCTATTATTTGGTTCTTTCATGCTGCTAAAAAGTCAATTTTTTGTAGAATGCCTGGAACTCAAGCCCAGCTAATTTACTTCAGTGATCTAAAAGCGGCTTAACAATCTATTCAGGAACTCTGCATAGACCCAAGAAGTTCTGTTCTTGTGTCCCAGACAAAATTTAAGAGAACAGTCCATGTAATGGCTTCCATTAATAATTTTAACAAACAGATAATATTTGCAGTCTTCCAGAACTGCATACTTTTCACTCTTGGCTGTTTTTATGTGCTTCATCTAATGCAAACAGCTAACCTGTTTAATAACTTTAAAATTAGATGCATTTATCAAGAATGATCTGTGTGAAATTCAGCCAAAATATTTACAGATGAACACTAAAAATCCGTTTTAACTATTAACTTCTATCCATTTATTATTCCTCAATGCAATTACCTCTCCTCCAACATGAGCTATGCATGCACATATGTATAATGAACAATAAGGACATTTATCCTGTGTTTTAATCTGATGTGAGCTTCGTGGGCAGCTCATGTTTTCTGTAAGTTAGTTAATCAAGCAACCAAGTTAATGATGTTCATCAATCTGTAAAATACCTGAATACTTACTGAAGAAATCCCCTATATATAGCTTAAAATACTTTTCTGTTGATGATTGCTTAGTCTGGGTTTAAAAACACACACAACATTCTATGAGACTACTATTTTAAAATTGTGACATTTGAACTCCAAAAGGAAGCATGAGCCAAAGTACCCTTGATACTTTTGAAAACCTTCTCTATATTTTACCTCTATTTCTTAGCTTTTGCAAAAATGTTTCATTGCCTTATGCTGCTGAATATTCCTTCCTAACATGTGGTACAGAATTAACATCAAATGCTAAAAAATCCCTCCCATATATGGTAGAGTATTGCAAACCAAAGCTCTTCAAAACATTTTCTCTGTAGACAAAAATATCTTCCGGAGGGTTTGCTGAGACAGACTGCCAAGTCTGCAGCCACAGGGAGCACTGGCTTAGGGGAGCCCCCTCTAAGCAGTAGATTTACTTTTTACTTTTAAAGCTGCATATACACCAGCTTTACCACTCCACCAGTTACTGGCATCAGACTAGAGAGCTCATTTACCTACAGGAGTCATTAATGAAACATGTATTTTTAAAAAAAACTACTGGCAAATCAATAGTATCTGATAACCTCCAACTGGACCATGCACAAATTCCTGTTATAAAGCAGTGAAATAAAAAAACCCCCATCAACCCCAAACCAAAGCTGTAGCACTCATGTTCAAAGAAAGCATAGTGTAGAAAGAAAAAAGGAAAAAAAAAAAAGGAAAGAGGAAAAAAAAATAGCTAGACAGGACACCAGGCAGAACAGCTTCCACCTGAGTCACTCTCTTAATGAAGTAACGCTTTAAGTAAGTGCAAGGATAGGTGCAAGATGTCCACTTTTACACCCTACTCGCAGGTTTTTATTTTTTTTTTACAGTCAGAGAACAATCTACATCAATGGAACTGATAAGAAATGCCACATTTTCTGTCAATGCCTTCTTTTACTGCAGCTGATAATATTCACACTAATATCAAGCATACAGAAGATGAAAAAATGTTTTCACTGTCTAAGTGAAGAGTAGATGAAAGTTCAACCTAAAATCATGATATCTCTAAGTAACTGGAGAGGATTTCAGGCATGTTCAGGTCTTTAAGGTCTGTTTTCAAGGCTCCTGTGTGATCAGAAGATTCCCAATCCCCAAGAGAAGTCATTCAGCCACAGATTATTTAAATCTTATGTCTTTTGTCTTGAGAATTCATAACTTACATGAAAAATCTTAGTATAACATTGAAAAAAGTCATACTTCAGGGTTGCAGTAGCACAAACTGGCAATTTACCTCTTTATTCACGTTTTTTGAATGTGAAGCTATAAAATTACCTCTATCATATGATTTTAACTCATATGACAGCAATGCACAATGTAATTATAGTACGATGATTAGCCAAGTTACTTCTGAAATTACAGTTCTATTAAACAAGTCTTATTTTAGTACTATCTTAATTATATAGAATGACATGTTTAGGAAAGGCACCTTCACTAAAAATGAGAGAGGATGGGAAAAATATCAAATAGTATTTTTATAAATGAAAAATACACCACCTTGGATAAACAATTAAGAACAACCAAAACTTTGGGGAACAAAAGTACACACTCAAATGAGGAAATTAATTTCTCTTGCTTGTTCTATTTACAAATGTAGTGGTATCAAGTGAGCTAATATATTTTAACTTTGTATTAAAATGCATGTTCAAAAAATGGCTCCTACTGAGTTCCGAATGTCTGAGACAACAGGAAGTCATGAAGCCTGATTAATACAGTGATCTAGATAACGGCACCTACACCATGGAAAAGCTAATCCCTTTGAGTTAGAGCATGCTGCTGAAAATCAGACTGCAAAGGTAGTTCTGGTCCTCAGGTCCCACATACCATATCATGGTGAAGCACTGTGGTCAGTGACAAAGCCACTGGTTTGGAAAGGATGGATATGTCTATCCTTGGGCCACAGGTTAATCTTCAAACCAGACAGTTCACCTAAAGAGCTGACTGCAACCGAAAATTTACACCTAAATGAGGCCAGGATTTCAGCAGTCTGCTTTCAAGAGACCTATTCCCTCTTCCAGCACAAACAGCAGCACTATCTTACAGGCTTCGGAAGTTCAGGAGCAACTATTAGTATGCTGTCATAGATCATGAAGATAACTTTCTACAGAGTACTTAATTTGGTCAATACATCTGTTACAGCAGCTTGAGAGAAAATACAAAGCACCGTAAGTACAACATATCCTCAAGATTATCCTCAGCTGATATGCAAGTGCAGTTTATAATACAGGGCTGTGTTTATATGCCCCTTAATTTAGTGACAGTACAGAATGGAAATAAAGGATTTTAAAAGCATGCACATTTTCTTAGGAAAATGTGATGCTTTAATGACACTCTTCCATCACTGCTATACCCTCATACTATGCATTTTCACATAAAACATATACACGCACAAAACTGATACTATAAAATTAAGAACAGAAGGCTAAACATGCACTTTTATTTTGTGTATCCATATATATCCATACATAGAAAAACATGTATGTAAATTTTACATATGGAATACAAATGCACATAAGCAGGCACACTACCAAAGTATCTTGGTTATTTTGAGTTCAGCACTCAAAGTACAATTTGTTCATGAAAATTCTAGTAAATTTGGGATTTTCTCTGCTCACAAAACAACACATTAAAAAAAAAATCTCACAGATGCAGCATACCTGTGTTCATTTTGACACTGGAGGATTTGCTATAAAAGTCTTCAGATTTCCTGTGGAAAATAAAACGATCTATTAATTTGCACAGGACAAGAATGTGTGGTACAAAATGGCAGCAGGGCTTTTTGGAGGGGTGGAGAATCACTGTGATACAAATGGCAGTCCTATTTTAACACCGCTTTAATTAAATTGGTACTGCTTGTCCTTCCAAAGTTAAAGATGAACTCTCACTTCCATTATAAGTCACCCTATTTTCAAGTGTTTAATATCTCTGTTGTAAATATTTTCTCTGGCATAAAAAAACCCCTAGTGATTAACTTCTGGTCTTGAAACTATAAACTAAAAATTTTTTCCATACAGGAACATGGAAATATTTTAAAAAGATGTTTATAAGGTTTATTCACTCCTTTGTGCAAACTAAAAGCTGTGAAGAGTAGGTCTCTCCAAATATTTTCTAAGCAGCCAAAGTTACCAAGTCTTTCTTAACAATTTATGAGCAGATGTGGTTGTTTCCATCCAGTGATTTAACGTATCTCCACAGACAACACTGAAATTCTTAATGTTGCTTGATGTATTTCTAAGCACAGAATTGGGATGTGTCTTCGCACCCACAGGAATCCTTATCAAAACTCCTAATGGAATCATTAGGTAGTGAACCAAGTCACTATACGCCAACGCACTTTTGAAAGATAATAATCTGCACCAAAGTAATGTAAAGTGCACACAAAGTTTGAGTCTATTCAGATATCCCAACTCTATACAGTACTTACAAACAAACAAATAGTGAAACACAACAAACCAAACTACAACTGCAGAAAACTCATAGCATCCTACATTAACAGCCTACTGATATCACAGGACAAAGTAGACACTATTTTCCACCTACTGCCAGTTTATGTCACAGCTTTATCTCAGGATGAAGTGGCATCTGCATACTAGCCAGTCTTAGCTGTATTGTTACATATACACTGTCCATTATAATTTACTTTAGAAAATGGGCAGACACACTAGAGGCCAAAATACTGAGGGCTTTAAAAAAAAAAAAAAAAAAAAAAAAAAAAAAAAAAAAAGAAAAAATCATTCTCCCACTGCACTGTTCCCACACCAAGCCCAGGATAAAACCAAGGGGAAAATTAGATTTTGTGATGTAATACAGCTTCAAAAAATAAATTAAAAATATAAACTGCCTGGCTACGTTGGAATAAGTTGGAAGGTATGCATAAGGGACCATTTTTGTGATGGGAGACTCAAGGTACTCATTAATACAAGTAAACAAAATATCAAAACAGAATTCCAGTTCGACTCAACAGGAACCCTGAATTAACTGTACCTCTGAGGTAACATGTATATTGCTGTATTCTCTTGTACTCATAACAAGGCCAGACATTCCACTGCTTGAAAAAACTACTGTTTTTCAGAAACTATCTGAACTCTGCTGCTATTATGCAGTCAGTTTTGTGACAAAAAGAGATGTATGTTAAACTTCTTGAGAACTATGGAAATAAATAACTGGCAGTGAATGAAGTTCTATTGCATTATTTTTATGCTGCAGCTATCAGCAAACTATCCCTGAGAATTTTTAAAAGATCTTTTAAAAATTAAGGCATATTCAGCTTGTAAAAAAAATTTTTTGATATATGGTGTCAGACTGAAACTTTGGATTTCTTTAACTGCTACAGAATATTCTTACAGCCTCAAATTCCCACTGTGTTTTCAGACTGCTAGAGGAGACACCATTTCCAAGCCTTCTTTTAGCTTGGAACTGGATTGCTGATGGTACCACGTATAAGCTATGAAATGCAACATGATATTTATTTTCAGACCCAACAAGTAGAGGACTCTTGGAACATTGCAGAGCCAAAATGATTTCTAGCAGGTGGCTTTGATATATTTACCCAAAGCATGCTTAACTCTTACTCAAGTTTTAACAGACAAAACTCAGTTTCAGCACCATAGCTTTGTCTTCCTAAGAATTTCTATCTGAACAGTTTAGGCTACATTGCTGACACTCACCGAGGGACCTCATAGAAATCACTACCGTTTCTACATTAATCTAATTTTGCTAAAAAACAACTTAGTCTTGCATACCTAACATATGCATGTAAATAAGGCAATCCAAATCTCACGCATGCAAACAGCAGGCCTTGTATTTAATACTAAAATTATTTTGAATTCCCTGCTTCTAAGGAGCTACAGCACCATTCAAATACTTAATGATACTGGGGTAGGAGCCAAATGAATGCGATGAAATTAAATGCCATATGCCTGAAATGACTTTATTCAACATGGTTTCAATCAGTCTTTAAGATCCTTGCTTCAAGGAGGAAGTGGTGGGGGGAGGAACAGGGAGCAAAGGGCTGGTTTTGTTTTGTACTGAGGTTCCTTCTTGATTTCCTTCTGAAAATTTTTCTTTGGGAATGGGTTTGCCCCTGACAGAGGAGAGATGAATGTTCCACTGGAAGCATCAGACACTAACTACTGCCAAAATGCACACCCAAAGATCAGCTACAATACTCAGCTCTCAGACAGCCAATGCTGTGACAGAAGGAAGGCCTGCAAGGACTGTACGGACACAAAGCACCACAGGAATTATTGAGTTTTCAAAATCAGTCACCTAGATTGGGCAAGTCTTCTACTCAGTTCACATCTGATCTTTGATGCTGAGGTAAAAGAATAGCGAGTTTAAGCACAGTAGCAGGCCCAACTTTTGCAGAGGGAAATCCAGGATTAATCTTCGTGTCATTTTCTGTAGCTAGCTTCATTTGGAAGAGCTAATGAAGCAGGAAATGAATGACTGTGCTAACGCACAAAAATGGACCTGCTAGGTTGCATACAACTGCAGTTACCATTGCTACATTTAGTTTCACTAAATACATATCCTTGATAATATTACAATGATTAACTTAGCTCAGAAATTCTTTGCATTGCAAGAGGTTACTGCAAAGTCTTGTGGGAATCTCATTGACATCTGCTCTATTTTCTCCAAGAGACCCTGATATCTACTTGTGATTACTTCTGTTCCTGGTAAGTTCTGAAGTGGGGGGTGCTGAAGGAAAACATTCTGTCACCCCTTCTGTTCCACACTCATATGAAGCTATAAAAAGGGTTAGTGAGAAGTCAAGGAAGGTTTCCCCACCCTCAGTTTATTCATGAATCAAGATGCATGACTTTACTGCTAGAGGTTTAATTCCATTCTTGATCAGCTCTTCAAGCACCTACAACCGTAAGGCAGGAGAACCATCCAGACACAATCCTGTGCCACGTGCTCTCAGATGACCCTGCCTGAGCAGGAAGGTTGGATCAGGTGACCCAATGTGTTCCCTTTCAACCTTACCCATTCTGTGATTCTAAGTTAGCTCTTATTTATTCTTTGCCATTTCACGAAAGATATTATAAAAAGCAGGTTTAAAATGTAATTTTTTGATAGAGTATTGATATTAATTCTAAATCTAATTCTAGTATGTGCTTTTTACAGTTACCATCCTTTTAATGAATTCTACTTCAAGGACCTTTAGTGAGAGAAGCAATTGATTTAGAACACAGAGTGCAGATGGATCAACAGCAGCATAGATATGTGTCTGGCTGGAAAATTACAGATTTTCATTTTCTTAGGTAGAGAGCAGTTCCCAGATATTTGCAGAGGACAGGAGCTGTCCCGACTTTCATCAGAAGGAGTGTCAAACTTTCATTAATGTTGTTTGCTAATTTCACAGTTTGAGCTAGAGAGAGTAATCTACTTGAGAAAATATCTGCAAAGCTAAGAAAACAAGTCAGTGGGTGAGTTTACTACAAGGATTGTTTATTCGGTGAGTTTAAACATTGCAGGTGATCCACAAGCACATATTTATTACCCGGCAGGATTCTATTTTGCATGTGGCAGTATATTCTTTTAACACACATCATTAAGACTCTGCAGAGCATTCCTGCTCCACAACAGGTCAATACTTCATATGCCAACTCATACATTCAGTGATGGAAGGTAAAAAAATGTATGAAGCATTAGTTCTGAAATTACAGTGAAGCTGACTATTTCTCTCACTATTTAAAAGAAATTGTTTCAGATGTTTACTGTTAGCAGGACAACTATGGCAATGAGAATGCAATGGAAACTGATAAACCCCAAAATGTTAGACTGTGACAACAACACTCACACAAAGAAACAACAGTCCTGAAGCTGCCTTGCTAGAAGAAGTCTCTCCTGCTGAGCCTATAAGCAGGTAGAAAGCTTAGATGCAAAGATATTGTTTGTATAAAAAAATGTTTGATGGAGCACAGGTAGATGATGCTTATAATGAAAATGGTTCCCCCATGTTTCAATTTTATCAACATGCAACAAGAAGTCCCCAAAATGGCAGGGCATCTTTACTTAGATCCAACACAGTAAGGCATATGGTCAGCATATGCATAAGCATATGTTTTATGAAAGCCCCACAGAACTATGCTTTATGTTAATCACAAGCATAAATACTGTTTTCCCCCAGACCACACTGCCTCACCCTATAAGGATCTGAACACTCAGGAGCTAGAACTCCAGTTCTACTTAAAGTGTTTTCAGATAGGTAGTCAAAGAGACAAACACAGGGAGACAAGTGACATCGCAGTTTCTGTAACTTTAACTTTTCAGTTTTTCTTACAGGGTTGTGAAGACATCCTCACTCTAAGAAGTGCAGTGTCATTGCGCACGTTACTCATGCACATTATCTGCAAATGCACTGATCAGGTCATTAAACGATTGGGATGGCGGAATAATTGGTACATGGTCATAAACTTCTACTGGAACACAACAGATAACTCACATTGTACTCAGCAGCAGTAAGTGCATGACCAGAGAAATCTCTACATACAAAACCTCTGTTTCCTGGATCATCTGCAGTATTACAAACAATCTTGGGCCGATATCTAACCTACAGCAGATCAGATATTTGAGCCTATTTCCTCAGCAAATACAATACTGACATTGTTATTCAATGTACTGCTAAGATTTTGTGTTGGAAAATCCAAGTGGTTCTAGTTTCCATGTACAAATGTTCAGAGTATCAGATACAAGAGAATCCATCACAGGAGTCTATGACTGAACATTCTCTATAAGCACATCAAGGGATTGGACGTAAGTGGAGGAAATAAATGCACTATTAACCATTTCATGTATCTTAAATTAAGTTGAAAATCATAAGGCAATTTCTATTCATGACAAAAAAGGTCTGAAGCACTTGTCACAAATGCTGTGGTCAGACTTAATATTCTGAATTTGACAAATGTATGTGAAAAAATGTGACTGTCTGAAGGCAGGGGAATAAATCTGATGACACAGGAACTTCTTTCCAGACACTTCTCCTAATGCAATTTTTCTGAGAATGTTAAAAATGCAAGATTAAGAGAAATCAGTATCTTCCTTTCCCATGTTCATTCATGAAACACAGAAAATTTACCAATTGTCTGATAGGAAAAGCAAAGACCATGTTTCTAAACTGCAGGTTTCTAACAGCAATCTTTGTTCTTGCACATAGCATCAGCAGAAAAAGTTCAAACACTTGTATTTAAATTGGTATCAAGTTAAGTCTCTAAAGAAAACACACAAAGCTTAAATTTTTGCCTGTTTGTAGCATGATTTTTACTAGATACTTATTTTGACTTGCTATGTACTGAAAAATGAACAAAATTTCTGCATTTGGTTCTAAATAGGTACTTGCTGTCATCTCAAAACACTTCTCAAATACTTCAGTAGCAGAACATTTTCCTAAAAGGATACTGCAAGTATAAGAGGATACCAAGAAAGTTATTCAAGCTGACAACATTCTGTACATTTTACTGGTTATTTTTACAGCTGCACAAGGAACAAGGAGGACAGACTGCTGCTCTTACATTCTGCATCTCCTCCTCTACTACTACAGAAAATTTTATTAATAATTCCAGTCATGCTTGTGGTGTTTGTGATTTTTTTTCATTATTTTTACTACTTAAATATAAATAAAAAAGGAGAAAAGTTCCATTAACTGACTAAAGGTTAAAAGAAAAGTTCCATTAACTTGCTGACTCCAATTCACATTTCTTAGCCTTTTTTCCAGGCACCTACTACTGCTTTTAATAATACAAAATTTTACATTTCTAGCCTTTAGTGGTGGTTATTTTTGTTCAGTACTTTTGTCTTCTGCCTTTGCTGTTGTTTTACAGGAATTGTATTTGTTCAAATGGACTCATTCTGTAGGCTGGAAATTAGTGCAGATTACTGTATGAGAGCATGTCACTGAAGTAAACATGCAGTGGATCGGTGTGCACAGACATAATTACAAAAAACTCCACTGTAAGACAGAGTGTCTTAAAAGTATTCTGCATGTTCTTAGTACTTCTGAAAGTTTTCATTTTATCACAATGAAGTATTTGTCTTCTACGAATTACAATTTTTAAACAATGGTACCCAGAATTCACCTGTCAAATCTTTTAGATGTTCTTTAAAATCTTATTTTAAAGTTTCATTTCCAAGAAGATACAAATATTCCCAAAATATCCAACTATTTCTCCATCTTTTTCAAGACAAACAAATATCATTAGAACCATGTTTCTGTTAAAAAAATCATCATTGGAGGGTTAAATCTGGGTTCTTTACATTGCAGTAACTACCAAAGTTGTCAGGAACATAAGAAAGTTTTAGTTTCATCACTAATTTCCAGAACTTTGCAAATTACTGGTCACTTGAATACTTCAAGTATTGTCTAATTTTCTGCTTCTATACAGTATGACAAACAATGCATTCTTGCTCTTTTCTATTAGGTATGTAATATGTACCAATTTCAGACTAAATATGCATAAAGTTCCACCTAAATAGAATTCCTTCCAATACAGATTTTTTCCCCCACGAGTCAATACCACTCCCCATAGAATCAGTGGGAATAGTGTTAATTCATGAAAGAAAAGTCCATTTCTGTTTCCCTCTATCGGTTTTGTCTTAAATATAAAAATATACTTCCCTGAACTACTGGGTTATGTCACATATAGCTAATAGAGTTGGACCAATGTGTGAAGTGATGTAAGACTCCTTAACATATTCTTTTAACTATGCTGAAGGAGCAGCATTTTGCTTTAATCTTTTTGTAACATGTGCATAAAACCCGAAAGAATACCTGTAACTTAAAAGACTAACAAAGAGACACCAAGTGAAGGATTTGAATCCTTATTATTTTCTAAGATAATAACTTGAAGGGATTGTACAGAAAAACTTTCAGTACCCCTACTGAGTACTTAAAACCTGTGGCCAATTTTGGCTAAGTTTGACAGAGATGCAGAGGTCTTGGAAACATTGAAGGTTTACAGGTTCTGTAACAAATTCTCATAGGGAATATAGACCTTACCAAAACCAAGTGGGCAATATACTCAGGCATTATTAGATGTAGGTGAATTCATACAGGAAGGAAGACTTAGGAGCCGTGTGTGGATAAATGCATGGACCTCATAAACCCAGACACACAACTCTCTCCCACACCACATCCAGTTTAATTTGCCTTGTTACACACGAGGAAGACAACAAAAACAACCAGAAGATTTCTGCTGTCTAAAAAGGTGGAGAGTTGAACCCAAGCTTTTCCCACTATATTCATTTCAAGCTCTGCATGGGCTGATGACTAATACAGTTGGAACTCACTGAACAGCCTTGGTGTGATTCAGTTCCAAAGCGTGTTCCAGCATCAGCAAGTAGAATTAACTTTCTCCAGCCAAAAGGTAAGTGTCAAAGCCTGACATCCACACAGGGGCTTGACTTCAGATCAGCTTTACTCTGGCTCTGTAGACAGAATACTACTGACACACCTACTTCAGTGACCCCCAGGAGAGGAAGCACTGACAGGCTCCTTCCTTGAGCCACATCTTCCAATTTAGGTTTGTTGGTACATCTGCACATCTATTCTGTGAACCCAAAGTGACAAGAACTAAAGAGCAATGAAATGGGGAAAGATCGTAAGATTTTACTTTAGATTAAGGAGTTTAGAAGCAAAAGCTAAAGTAGATTTATTCACTGTTGATCTGAACAGACATATGGTTTCTTCAGTTCTGCTGCACAAGAAATACTTCTGGCCTTTCAATCTTCATGCTGACATATCATAATGCCTCAATACCTAATGATTCATCAGTGACAGGCTTCAAAGAAAGTCAAGTGCTGTAAACTTCTATCTTCTATCCCTGCTATAAAGCCTGCCTTATACCATGCAGTTTATCTTATTAACTCCTAGCACATTTTGCCATTTCTCAAGAATTTTACCATTGCTTTGCATAAGTGTAGTCCCATTAGACTTAACTGTTTGCAGGAAAGAAGATATTTAACACCAGCAGTACTATGTGCTCTCAAAACAAAGGAAAACTCCTCATGTACAACACATGAAAACCAGAATAATCAGCCTTGCAAGCTTGAATTTGAATATTTTGCTGATATTGTATTTTGCCTTTTCCCATGGGGCACAATCAGCAATTTTCATTTCACATATCTTCACTCCTCCATACAACAGACATCAAAATAATGCCACTACTACTGTTTACAACATGAGTATGTGCACTGTACCATCAGTTGATTTCAGACCTCATGAAATCCAACATGCCTCAATGCTATGTACAACAACAACAAAAAGCTACAATTCTTCCTAATATAAATAGCCAAAGAAAGACCTACCAACCATTATAGTTGGGAGCATAGTTAACTCATGAAAATAAGAAGTGTTAAAGCTAACTACCTGTACCTGCTAGCTGAATTTCAAAACTTCTAGACATCTGGTTAATTTTTAGATTGTTTGCTTATCCTTCTCTCTCCCTCTCAACTCCTTATTCTTCAGCAGCACATTTAAGATTTCTGCTAAACTGTCTAAAGCTAAAAACTCACAAAGATTAAGCAGAATGGTACAGGAACAATTGCGAGATGGCACACAAAAAAATGTTCAGTCTTCACAGAAATGTTGAAAGAAAATGTCAGAGGTTTGTGCAAGGCTTGGACAATGGGACAATGGTTAGGGATCACCCGAGAGGTGACTGGGTGCCTGTACAGCACTGCCACGTGTGGCTATGAAGTGCACTGGAATCTGCCTGCCAGCCACCCACAAGTGAGAGCTTTCCGTGCTCTTCCACAATTATGTACAAGACCCACTACCACAGGAACGAAGAGGGAGGGCACAAACCAGGATGAGTTTTCACTCTCTTAGTTCCCTACTACCAAAGCAAACTGTGTCAGCAAATGGAAGAAGCACCCTAAAGAGTCTACTACTGACTCCATTCCTTACCCAAACCTACTCCCACATCCCATGAGGAGATCCAGTTTGCATTCTGGATGAGGCCACAGATTTGCAGAAAACAAGTGATTATAAAACTACTGCAAGTACTACATCCACACAGAGGGAACAAGCTGAAGCAGTAGACGTAGCATTAGCTGGCATTTCCTACTGCAGCCTTCACAACGCTAAAGCAATTCCTTGTCATCCCTTCTATGTTCCTTCCGGAATTCCTTCTAGATTTTCTTTCCTTCTGAAAGGAAGGGGAAATACTGAAGTTGCATTATCTGGCACCACAGGGACACCCAAATCACTCCTCTAGAGACATCAGAGAAACCTCCGCCTTTTAAGCTCTCAGCCCCAGATCCCTTCCTAGCCAGTCTTGCCGCTCTAACCCACTGAATTCCCAGTTTTGTTGCCACTACTCTCCAAACCAAACTCCTCCTTCCCCCGCCAAAGGCAATTTGTCACAGTCTACTGCTTTTATTCCCTCAGTCTTCAAGCCAGGCAGCATTTTCCTCTGCAAAGACTAGTCTACAGTGGGTCTGAAAGAATAGCAAACACCAGCACCTCATTTTCAGATTGCTCTAGCATTCATTGCAGTACCAACTACGTGAATAGTCCCACTCATTCCCTATACCAGCCCTGGCACTTAGAAGCATTCAAGTACTCAATTCTAATTTTCTATTCATGTGCAATGGGAATAGATTTTCAGATTCTACTTTTGCCAAATCTCTACTGAGCACCTGCAAACAGATTTTTTTGTGAATTTTTGTAATGAGAAGGAAAAGTCACATTCCTATCAAAGCTGTGTTAAAAGTTTGCCACTGTAACTGGAATGCCACTGTATTCCACCCAGTGAGTCCAAACTTTGCTGTAAGTGACCAGAATTTTTAATGTAAACAAAATCATTATATTGTAGAACCATGACCTCTTATTTTGACAAGAAACTTGAAACAGGATCTCAAACCAGAAAATTATGATAATAGTTAAACAGATAATTGGTCTCCTCCAGCTAGTTAACATAGGCTAATAGTGCAGTTCTAAACAAAATTATTGAATATTTTAAAGTTTTAGGACAAGGTTTGTTTCATTATTACAATGATAAATGATAGTATATAAAGCCTGTTCTGCTTTCTAACCACCCATGACATTTTGCCAAGGGTATGTTCCCAGGAGCTCTGATGCCAGCAGGATTGAGTGGGTTTAGTACTGGTTCCAAATGCAGTGTTACATTGAGGTTATCAGATTAGTTCAAATGTACCTGCAACAGCCCCAGTTCTGACGCCACCACCAGTGCTATTTAGGGCTCATTGTTCTGCTTGGTAAGCGTCACTCAACTAACTCCTGGAGTGCCTGCACATGAGATGGTATCTGTTTCAGGAAAACACATAGATCAGTTACATGCCTTGCTGTAATACCAGCTGTTCAACCTCATCAAGTGCAGTATGAATAACAGATAGCGGATAGATGACATAATGCACCATGACAGAATATCTTCCGTCATGTACTACCCCCCAGATTACTTAATGCAATTATTAAAATATGTCCTCAGCTCAACCTGGTGTACCCAGTATCCTAATGTCAGTTTTACAGCACTAGGCATTTGTATTTATTTATTTATTTTAAATTGGCAACAGTAAGTGCCATTCCCTTAGCAGATGTTCTCAGTTCCCACACACTTAATTATAGTTTTATAACTACAGCCACCTACCATACAGTGCACTGCAGCAGTGTGTCATTTCAAAAGCCACTGTTACTTGCTCATTAAATTCCCCTGCTATGTAGAGCACAACTGATTTCAACTGTATGCCAACCCACATGCACGTGACAAGGACACAGGCTTCAACTCCAGCACATGTATTTCACATGAATGTGAACAAGTTAACATGGAGGCATGCAAATTTTGTTTAGGAGTGTTAAGAAGAAGAAAATATCATTAAGGTAAATTACATTCTATGATTTTCATTAATATGCTACACCAATTGTTAAGTGGCATAACAAGTACAGTAATTTTTCCTCTGAAGAGCTATTTAAAATAGCTTGAAAAAATGGAAATTTAACTGTAAACAGATCTTACTGTCAAACTAGGCAGACTGAGAAACACAGGTAAGACTATTACCTTTTGGTTGCTTTCAATCACCACTATACGAAAATCTAAAATTTTAAACAGGATTCAGACCTCATACTGAACAGTGATGGGAACAGTGCATGTTTTAATACTGTCATAGCAGCCTGTCACCTTCTTCTTTCAGCTTAGCCATATGAAAACGCAGAAGATTTTTGTCAGGAAGAAGTGTCAGGGTGCTCTGTCAGTTCTTGATTTTCTCACCAGCTTTCTGGGATGTTTCTCAGCACTTATAAGTTACTTACAAGCTACTGGGCAGCAGCCCAGCTATCCTCAGTGGATCTACATGATTTACATCTACAATGGACTACAGCATCTATAAAGTTACCATTTCCAGATTTTTCTGCAGACAGAAGAGTGATACCAAGATCTGCAGTGGCAATTGGTAAATTTTAATTATCTTACAAATCATGGTCCTATATAGGAGATTGGTAAAATTCAAAAATCTTTAAAAATCATGGGGCTATAGGCATGAAAATATGGTAACTGTGGAATTCATCCATACCTGCTTATTAAGGATTTTTATGTTTAATAGTCTGGCTTATAACGGTATTACTTAGAACTTGTTATTTCACAATCATTCATATCCAAAAATGTATAATTAGTCACATGAAACAGTAAGACAGGACTGTATGGCAGGTGAGTAAAGAAGTAAGCTTCTCCTTTTTTAAAGGATTCAACATTTAAAGGATCAATATTAAATCAGATGTAAGAAATTTAGTGACTCAAATTACTGATATTTATTTCACCTGAACTTTCTGAATGAAACGGAAGAAGGTTTAAACTCACACTGCATTTTTAAACATGTATCTTTCTCCTCCAATAAAGTTATGCTAACTAGTCTTGAAATTTCCTGAAGTCATGAAATGCCTATCTGTAAAAAGCTGTCAAATTAATGAAGTTAATGAACTGAAAACACAATTGCTTTTTCATTCTTTACAGCAGTTGCTGGTGCTGCTTACAAAACACAGCGTACAAGAAACCAGAAGCCTAAAAGAAGGAATAATTTTTAAAATGTAAAAAGCTATTTTAATATCTCCACAAATCCATCACCTTAAATTGGTCCCAGGAGATGAAAATACTTCCCCTGAAGATCAGTAACATTTGAAGTAGCAAGATGTTCTTTCTCCCATCTAAGTGAAATGGTATCAGAGTACTTCCAATCAAAAAATGAGCTAATTCTGAAAGTCCAGGCATAAACAAAGGAATGTATGTTGGAATCAATTTGCCTTTGAAAGCTAATTTTTGAAAAAGACAGATTAGTGTTCTGATTTCTATTTCAAATAATTAAAAATTATCTACTTCTTGAGAAACTAACAGTTTTAGAGAATAAATGACCTGTATTATTGCTGATGAATGTCTAGTTTTTTCTTTCTATTCTGTACTCTTGCTGAATTTCTCTACTTCCCTTCTTTCAGTACCATGATCCTTTTCACATTCAGTATTCACCTGTATCTCTAACCCCACACTGTCTCACTTTCCTGGCATCCTATTCTCATTTCTGAAGAAAATTTTTCTCCTCTCCACTTGCTCTAAGTATTATCAGTGGCATAGGTTCAGAAATTCCTAAATAAAGTCCTTTCATTTCAAAGGTGTGGCTCTGAACATCTCTGCTTTCTGCTATTTTGGCTGTAATTTCATCCCATTCTGTTTTACCTCTTGGAAGCCTCCCCTTCACACTCAAAATCCCATTCTTAAGTATCCCCTCTGTTGCTGAAGAATGTGCACTTCTTTATTTTAATGAACACTATGTGTATCTCTCTTGTAAAACTTGATGAGGTTGTAATTACCATGCAAACACAACGTTTTGTAGGAAAACACTTTTACATAGAAAAATGTTTGTAGATAAGAGTAGCAATTCTGGAAAATGGTGCATAAGTTGCAAAATTGTTAAGAGGTCCTGTTTTGACTTTATTTATTTGTTTGCTTGTTTTCAAATCACATGTTTGATTTTTTGGCTAGTCTAAGCTTTCATTTAGACATAAGTTAATTTACTGTAAATTGTCCCAGAAGAGCAAAACAAACTAAATATTTCAAAAAATTATCTTAATCTGGTCTTTCCACTCACAAAAATTTGACATTGACATTCAGGTTTTGATCTGCTTAGAAAGTCTGGAATACTTCATGTAATTTCAAAACAATTTCTGTAAATCAAAGTAACAGTTTCCCATGCAACTCCACTCAGCTCTTTAGGTCTTCCCTATGAGTCACCTCAGTTTAACTACTGACACAGCAACAGTGCCTTGCCTTCAAGCCCATTTTAATGTAGTATTAGTTACCTTAAAGAAACCACAAGGCAAACATCAGATTTAATTGAAGATAAGGTTCATATTTTTCTCCTATTCCCTTCTGCTATATAGCTATAATATATAAATTCTGCTCGTATTTAGAATAATTTATACCTCCTTGAAACCAGCTGCTCCATGTTCTCATGTTCATACTTCATCTTTAAAAACCTTCTCTACTACTTCTACCTGATACATTATTTTGAATTCAGTATTTTTTGATATAGCACAGTAATCTAATATAACTCATTGTTTGCTCAGGTAAGAGATGTCTGCTTTATATGTACTTTACAACTCATTTCTACGTGTCTGTCGCACTGCTTTTCAATACAATTATTTTATTATTTCTTTCTAAAGAACACTTGTGCTTCCTACTTTACAAAACTAGCGGTCTCAACACAACCACTACAATGAAAGCTGTACAACAGATAAATCACTCTTGCTAGAAATTTTTGTATCACATGGTAACCCAGTGCTAATACCACAAAACAGTAAGCATTTTGAAAATCAACACTGTCACTCAGTCATTCTGTGACTCTGTCTTCCCGTGTCACTCTTATGTGTGATGGGGCCCTGCTCTCCTGGAAATGGCTGAACACCTGCCTGCCCATGGGAAGCAGTGAATTAATTCCCTGTTTTGCTTTGCTTGAGTGTGTGGCTTCTGCTTTCTCTACTAAATTGCCTTTATCTCAACCCACGAGTTTTCTATCCTTTATCATTCCAATTCTCTCCCCAGTCCTGCTGGTGGGGGAGTGAGTGAGCGGCTGTGTGGGGCTTGGCTGCTGCCTGGGGGTAAACCACAACATGCATTTTTAGTCTGCTTTGACAACAGCCATCAGATTTGATCCATTAGTAAAAGCAAACAACACTGCTGCATAAAATTCTTACTGTGGTGTGAAGGCTTTGTATTTTAAAACTTTTATTCCATCTTATCAAAGCCAGGAGAATATGTACCAAATAAAGAGAAAAGACCACTTTGCAATTGTTCAAAAAGTTATTAGGGTGGTAAAGAAGTATACTGCAAAATCAGTGTCTAGCAATGGTGTGTTCTTGAATATGACTTTTGTTTGAGAATTGCAGGCTATCTTACTGGGAGAATAGCTATCAAAAACTGTATTACTAGACAGGGTAACAGATGTGAATACAGGCTTTGTGGATGTCTAAAGAAAGATATAAGCTGCATCTGTGCTCTAGTGCAGGACCATGCTGCACTGTCTTCAGCTGAGTGACATCAGCATAAACAGAAATTAGAGTAGAAGATAAGGCTCTATGAACATATCAGCAGTGAATCAGTAACTAAGGCCATGCCATCCAAAACCACTGAATTTTTATGAAGTGCAGCAACTCTGAAACAGCAAATGCTTCTGAATATTAAATGAACCAGAACTGTAGGTTTCAAAAATGATTAACTGTTCCCTTGTGTCCTTGGGACTCTTATTCTATGTTGAATATCCCATTGTCTCTCATGGCGTCTGTGCTGATTGGCAAATACAATCCATCCTTCCTTTCTAGCCAGCATTTTTAGAGACTGGATGATTTGCTTCAGTTTGGTAGATTTTAGAAATAGTGATACCAGATGAAGCTGTGGCCTGAGTTAAAGAGCAAGAAAGACACAAATACATACCTCAGTCATATCCTCCACCACAGTTCAGTGGCTGTAGAAGGCTGCTCTTATGTACCCCATTTCTAGTGGGTATCAGGCAAAAGTCTTCCAAACACCTGAACTTGTACAAAAGCTGCCCATGTGTGCATAAAGCCTCTTCATTTCCATAAGCATATAGAACTAAATGCTATATGTTATATCATTCCAAGAAGGAACCTTGCACTTAGTATAAGCATGCAGCCCCAAGTCCTCTACTCTTCTGCTAAATGCAAGGAAACTGTGCTTAAACTTGATGACCTCTGAAGTTTTGCACGAGTAGGTTATCAGCTTCATTTAAAATGATACCAAATCACTACCTAAATTAACTGAAAGCAAAAAGTGAGACCTGAGAGTTAATAAATACCTATTTGCATAATATTAGCAATGAAAGAGAGTCCTACTCCAAACTAAAATGTACCATTTTGTGTAACAATCCCTAATTTTTCTGCTTGCCCTCTGGCCACAGCTCTTTTCTCTATGTTCCAGTCTATGAAATAGTGAAGAATGCAAATACTTCCTGCTATTTCTTCAGCTGTTATAAACCAGTGAAGTTCAACTGAGGTCAATGGTGCCCTTTTACTCTATTTTAGGATCCTACCCCTTAATTATCTCACACTTACTAAAAACCTGTTTCATACAAGGAAGTTCTATGTAAACAGACATCACAGCCTCTGGAATTTCTTCCACCACTTACGACATCAAACACAATACAGGCTTTCTTGTTTTGCTTTTTTAAATTTAGAGACTATGTAAATACAAACTAATACTATGCATTAATAAGTCACCTACAAGTAACCACTATATGGATACAATTAATGTTCAATAAATCACAATTTGGAGTGGCCTGTCAACATTAATGGACAATATATACTGCTGTACTACCATACAGCAAATAGAAGAGGACAGAAGAACTACTACAAGACAAAAGTTTTACCTTTCTGCCTCTAGAAAGCAGATACAGAACATAAATGTGATATTCTGAATGCTGTCATATGAGGACTTGGTTGCAGAAGTGCCACAGACCTGCTCAGTGTCTCCAAAGTAATTTTTGGGCTTTCTTGTTTCAATTTTGTTTTGTGATAGATACACTTACAAGGGATCAGCATTTGTCTTCAATTCTCATACACAGACTGTGCTCAGTGATTTAATACAAGTTCTACAGTAACTTCTATCCAAAAGTGTCCAAAGTATCACCTTATTATGAAATTCAAATGACCTTTGTAAAAAATGATGTAACTATCAACCACTATCAAAAAGCAATTCCGTCACCTTTTGTCCCCTATGCATCACTTCAGTTTTTAGTATAGTTTACAAGAGCAAAATTCATTGTACACATTAATGATTATCAAATCCGTGAAATTTTCTTAGGCTAGTTTCATCTTCCTCCATTACAGAAGTCCTATTTCCATACCACCAAGGACATCTAATGGCTTCCTGACTTCACAGCATTAAGACAGCCTCATTCGGGGAAAAACATTTTTGTTTGTGCTATCTTGAAGGAACAAAACCTGTCTCTCCTTTTCCCCCATGAAATATATAATTACACAACTAGAGATTTATATTCTAAAAGAGCACATACAGTGAGCACTGTTGTCGAAATAGGTGCTTGAAGCAAATAAGCAAGATTCCTGCACTGTTGTACTCCATTGACTTCTGTGCTTTGAAAACCTGACCATAGCAGCTTATGTTAAGAACTCCATCTTGATGTTTAAAATAGAAATTATTTCCTATTAAGGGTTAACCATTACCAGCATATTTGAACCAGGTCTTGAGGACTTCACTAGTACAAACATTATTTTACTGAAGTAACCAAGATCAGTGTTGTCACCTGTTACATAAATATCACCATATACACAAGTAAAAAGCACCTTTTTTTTCCCAAGCCTTGTTTCCAAGACATGGGAGGATGAAGAGCCCTCCTCTCCACTAATCTCAGGTTTTTTTTTTGTACTCTGTATGAGATGACATGCTATTCAAGAAAGTCGCTATCAAAAAGCCACACACTATCTACCAAGCTAGAAACTAGAGATGTTGAGATTCACAGAAAAGCCATCCTGCCTTTACTAAAATGATACTTTTGAAATTTGTCTTGTAAGAAATTATTCATCACGGGACTTGAAGTTTGTAATTCATCGCCACTGTGGCTAGAAGGTTGTCAAACCACTTGCTTCTTTCTCCAAGAATGCTAGGCTAAGTGAATATAAACCTAAATTATAGTGAAGTGCCACACTCCAACACGTCTCAGCTAATTATGTTTAATAACTATTTTATTCCACAGAGTTTTGCACGTATAGCTCACACATGAAGATGATGGGCATTAACACCAGTAGTTGTGTTGTTCTCAGCTGCTACTGTTGGGCTTCTGCAGAACATTTTCCACACCCCTGTCCCACACAGAGCAGACTTCCTTGAAGTACGACAGCAGGAAACAAACGTGGGTGTAGCTGGACAGGCTCTAATTGTTTTGAGCTTCCACTGGATGTAGAGTTAGCAAGTCACTCAGAGGTCAGAGCCGTCACAGTGTCCCACTAGACGTGCAGTGCCACTCCACTGCGTGTTTGACTCATCTTTGCAGCTCTTGTAGCTGCTTCCAGGCAGGCAGACATGGCAAGAGTTTAATAACAGAGAAAGCAGGCAGTGGTTTTGTAACAGTAATTTTCTTTGCACTGCTTTTGACAAGTCTTTTTAAAAGGCATTTGAGAGAAGCCTGGAAAATTCTTCCCGGGAGCAAAAGGTGGCAATTTTGAGACATGAACTAACTCACAGTAGCCACAAGGGACACTGTGGAGCACATGTGAATGAACTTTCTGCTATATTAACTTAGACTGCTAAGGCTTCCTTTAAACAAATCATCTGTAAATGATCTCAGAGTAAATTAACCATATGTTTTTAGGTACTGGACTGCATCTCAGGGTACCTGGACTCATTTCTCAATGTGAGAACAAAGAATAAATATGAACTCTGGCAGTATAATTTTGTTAAATAAATGAAACAAAATATTCTGTGAAGGAGCAAGAAAAAAATGCCTGCCAGGAATTTTTGTATTGAGCTTTCTGGAATTTCATGTACATTTGGCACAAAGAGACAGGTTACCAGACTTATGAGTTTGGCTCCTTATTAAAAAAGTAAACATTCCTTGAAACAGTGCAACTGTTCTTTTATGGGTCATTAGTACCAAGCAAATTCAAGTTCATGGAGATCACCAGACTTGGGAAGTTGCTGTTACAATGGAGGGATCCCTCAAATGCTGGAGGAACAGGCTGATAAGAAACTCCTGAAATTCAACGAAGTCCTGCACTAGGGATGAAATAACTCCAGGCAGCACTTACAGTCCAAGGAGCAACTCTGAAAAACAGGACCTGTGGACCTCCAGAGGAACAGAAGTGGATTGCGTGCCTTTAGAGCCATGACGGCCACCGGCACAGGAGCTGCACTAGCAAGAGTATCACAAGTATGTCAAGGGTAATTACAGGTTGGGTCTGCAGCCACATTTTAACTTTTCCACACATTCCATCTTTGTGTTTTGGAAATAGAAGTGGACAGCCTGTCTAAACTCAGTCAGTTCCAGAGTTTTGGATATACTTTGCATATCATGAAAAAACCTGCAGTGGTGAAAAGGGGCTCTTTTGCCTTTTATAAAAAAACAAAAACAAAACAAAGAAAAAAAATAAACCAAATAGAAAACCCAACACATGGCAGTACAGGAGGAAATGACATAAAACGACCTTCATGATCTCACCAAGAAAATGATGGTCAGAAATAAACAAGCCTGGGAAGAAGCATGGGTTTAGCCATTCCCTAGAGTGCATCCTGAACAACTGTGCATTGTGTATCATCAGTGAAGTGAGTAAACATTGCAGAGGTAAGGGAGAATTGCATTTTCTGTACATCAGCTTTAGAATATAAATGTACATATTTAATCTACAATAAACTGTGCTGGGTTCTGTTTATAGTGTGTTGTCACAATTTTATTATGCACAAGGTCATTTTTGGCACAAGCTTAAGTTTCTTGTGGGTAAAATGGTGAATTCTTTTAGATCTCTTTTTGCATTAGCCAACAAAAGTTCCTAAAGAGGTGTCCATGAAAAATCATTACACAAAAGACTCAAGATCTGTGATTACAGACTAACTTCTTGATAAATTATTTCTGGCCTCTGCCACCTGGACCAGTCTGAGCATTATAGGATTTTATATTTTAGCCTTTTTAGCAGAAAGGTCATACAGATGTATACACAATGTATCCATTACTCAGAGTAAATTCAAAAAGATTCTCATTTTTACCCTGTAATAAACATAAAGGCATTGGCAATGTTAACACATTGGCAAATAGCTTTTGAGACTCATGTTCAACAGCTATAGCTAATTTATTACCTGCCAAATCCATCACTCAATGTAAACAACTCACAATGCAAGTAGTAACACAAAGAGGCAAATGGCAACCGTTTTAGCTACCTTTTCACTATACACTTGCACTAGGCATTTGTAATGAAAGAAGCTTGGTTGATTTTTTTATAGTGACTATTTTATCAGTTTCTTAATATAAGTAGTGAAAAAACCCCATCACCCAACTGCAAACTGGTGGCTGAAAATGGATGCAAGGCTTGAGTCAAGGCAAACATGGCTAAAGCACAGCCCTGAAGATGTTCTTTTCATTTCCATAAACACATCTAAAGTAATTATTAATTATGAAGCAGATTTTGTCTCTCTTTTAAAAGAGCCTGCTTTATATGGTAGATGTGTGTGCATAACATTTTCCCAACCGATTAATAGAATGTTCCAAATAAGACTATGGGACAACCTAACACATCAGAGGTTATCACATACATTTGAAAGCATCAAAGACAGAAATAGGTAGTTTACCTATTTTTACTTTCCCTCAGTAGAATTGTCCAACGCTTTAACTCAAAGCTCTGCATCCCCCCCCCCCCCCCCCCAACTGGGATCAGTTTTCTCATCAATGTTTGACCTAATTTGGGGTTTTTATGGGACCTATTTGCTGCTGTGTGTTCAGTCTTTACATTTGTGTTCTTCTGTTGTGACTATCTCTTTTCTGAGAGAAAAATTAACGTCCAAAGGCCATCCCAAATCTTCCTGACATCTTTTATTTACACCTATATTTTGCTATGTAAAAATCATCACCTGTCAGCTATTCCCTGTGAAAGGACCAGGACTTCTCAGGTCCAGACACTGTCCTTGCAATTCCCCAAACCCAGCTCAAGGGGCTGTAACTTGCCTTTCTTATACTGGCCAGAGATGGGAGAATCATGTGTCTTTGCTAGGTCCAATCTGCAATTACCATTTGACTGAGAACCGCTACACCACCTCAAGATATGTATATTGTTTTTCTCTTCCAGCCCTTGCTAAGGCCTTGAGAAGCAGATTTAGTTTCCATCCTATAATTCTGCTGAACATACTTTGAGATCCATTGTCATTCCTCAATCTGGAGGTGCCCATTAAAAAATAAAAATTACTTCAGTAAGCATACCACACACTGAGCAGAAACACAACGTAAGGAGCCCAAACATATTTCACACCATTCTTTAAAACTTCTTTCCTCTTTGTGATACTATTATGTGTTGCCATTATCACCTCACAACATGTAAGGTTTGGAACAGAACACTTTCACCTGTGCGCACTATATTTCTCTCATTCCCTTCATAACGAGGCTACAGCTAAGACCTTACATCTCTCTCTTCCTTCTTCATGCTGACCCAGAGTAACAGATTATTTGAATGTAGCCTATAGCCCTTACACTGAAGCCCTCTGACTTAGCTGAAATTCACCATACTTGTTTTAGGTTCCATCTAAATTTCATGGTAAAAGTACCCCAGTAATCACTCTGTTGGTTGCTCTCCAATTCTGAAAATGTGCAAACTCCTCTTTACCTATTTATCCAGTTTTAGTAACTCACACTGACGTAACCAGTGAAAACAACATTTTAATTAATTAAACAGCATTTTTCACAGTAACTGATGGTTACTCTGTGCTGGGTTTTTTACACATTTTTTGGGTTTTTATTTTTAAAGAGAGCACATTACTCCCACCTAACACACAAACCAGGCTTTTTTTTTTTGATCATTTCCTGTTAAGGGGCATACCAGAGTGGCCAGTGTTCTCTCCCTCCATCAACTCCTCACACAGCTGAACCCAATGGGGTAATGGTGGTGAATAAAAACTCCTAGAAAACGCATCTTAAGAAAAAATAACATTTGGACCCTCCTGGTACAGGTAGCACACACCTAGGTACTGTAGCTATTAACTAACCAGAGGTAGTCTGTCATACCGTATGCAAAATATGAAATAATTTAGCAGTGTATACACCAAACACTCAAGTCTATCAGGATCATCAGATCATAAAACTATAAGCAAAACACTCTGTTTCGAATCTTTCACAACTCCACAGTCACTGCTGGCATGACTAATTCTACTACCTGCAAAAGTAAATCCTTTTTCTATTTTCAGTCTATTTAGATGTAGATCTCAGCACCTAATTAAAAACAGGTTTTTTAGAAAGACCTTGTGCTATGCAATTATCTTTTTAATGGAAGATTTTCAGCAGGGATCCCTTGTCCTTGGACTACTCCTGTGAGTAGTACAAATGCCTACTACCACCATGCATGTCTAATTAGATGGCTGTGGGTCCTATTTAGAAACATCCCCAGCCCATATATCTGAAAATAGCTTTTTGTATGTAAACAATTGTTTCATGAGATTCATTAAACCCATTCATTAAAATCTTTTCATCCTGCTTGAACTATTGAAGAGGAAATGTTCAGATCATACTCGAGAAAGATGTATCAGAAAGTATGAGCCCTACATATTAAAAGTTCATTTAAAATAAAAAGCAGGAAAGCATGTTTTGAATTTTTACTTTCTCATGAAAGAAGAAACTAAATCAATGTAGGGGAAGGACACAAGGCACCAGAAGCAAGATTAGTAGCCATAATAAGGTATGTAGTCATATTTTATAACTTGCTTTCCTTCCCAGAGTAAATACTGCATCACAGAAAAGATATTAAATTCCAAGTCCTACAGAAACTATGCAGTGACACCTGACCTTGCCTCAAATAATGGAATAATTTACAAGTATTGTAGCCATTTCCAGAGTTTTTTGCTTCATGGCATATAATGGCTTCATCAGACATTTTCCATAAGCGAGTACCGACCAAGCAGTGCAATGCTTTCTGACATGCTGGCCAAAGAGAGGTGAGCTGAAGGGAAAGGCAGCAACACACTGCTCCGCCTTGCCTCCAGCCTGCATGGCTCAGGCAGCTTATCTCCTCTCAAAGGCATAGAAGTCTCAGCTATCCTAGTGCTGTGTCTACAGTCATCTTTGCTGAAAATCCAACCTTCCCTAATAGGATAGGTACACAAAGACGGTACTTTGAGAGCTGGATGATAGAAAAGCCTGAAGCAAGTTTCCTCTGCTGTCTTAAGACAGATGAGGCTCTTACACATCTCATAAACCGTATCTGAAGGATGCAAAGGTCCAAAAATAACCTTAGATTTTCACAGGTTCTCAAATGAGGACACTGGCTTCCAGGCTTTGTACTAATACTGTGTCATGCTGCTATGATACATTCTGATGCCACAACATTACAATATCATTACAGCACTGAGGATGCATCAGCTGTGAAGCAAGAGCAACACAAGACTGTCCTGGGCTTTGCACACCCTCTGTTTGGTGTTTTGTGGTCCCACTGCAGCTGTTCAGGCACAGTATGTGGAATCTGCACACAGAAAAGGAAGGCCAAGGGTGAGCTCTGCTCCCAACATGTTAAATAGAATCAGCAGCCCAAGAACTGCCTACTTATCAGTTTTAGCCTTGAATGATAGCATTATTCCATATGACACAAGAGTTTTCTGACATGAAAATCTGCAAGAAGTTGAGAAATGACAAAAATCAAGGCAAAGGAAAACTCCTGCCATCAGATAATTTTTTTTTTCTACTTACAGCAGTGTTGATGTATTCCCTGTAACAGACATTGCTATGGTGCATTTCGTAGACACAGATCTGCACGTACTGTGGAGAAATTAAGCTTTCTGATTTGAGTATCTGAAGCTGTAATTATGGCTAATACCAGGCCTGTAGCAGGCTTCCACTCCTATCTTTCCCATTTAAAAATATCAGGGCTCTGATTCAAAGTCTTTAATATATGCTCATAGAATCCATTGTCTTCTTTGAGATCTACAAACAGGCCTTTCTGTATAAGGATGGGATTATTCCCAAGCTACAGCTAACCATGCACCATAGAAATCTGCTAGACTTAGGCCTCAGAAAAAAAAAACCCTCACATGAAACAGATTTTTAGCACTGATTTTGCATATTAGAAAGCACACATTTTCTACTTGCACACAGTTTGCTGAGCTTATATTAAAAGTAGCCTAAACAACTTTTTGGCTACTGTAAGAACTGAAAAGGTAGCTTTAACTCTGCAGTTTTGCAATGCAGCAAGTTCAGGGATATTTTTATGCTTTCTGCTTTTTATAGACTAATTCTTTTCTTTAATTCATTCCAAGAAAGTCCACTCCAAATATTTTTTCCATATCTAGACACAAGATGTTGTTTCTTTTCTAAGAATAAACAATACTTCAGTTTACAAAACTGTCAGTCAAACTCCTTGACGTGAACATATCTTTATATAGTAAAAGCATCCAAAGCCTTCTTGTCTGGTATGCGGTTACAAAGGGGCAGCCCTACTAGGTGGGAAACTATAAAGTCAGATTTCCCTACCTACCTGATTGGTCATACTTACAGAAATTTCCAGTGGAAACCACGAGATTATTTGTCTTTTGCTTCTTTTCTCTGTTTTTCCTGTTTGCATTAAAAGAGAAGTCATGTATATCTTTGGCCTCTAATATACTGAATATGGTTGCTCATGTAAAAGAATCCTGATCATACCATGTTAAATTTGCATTTCCAGCTGGAGTCAGAGGATTCATCCACACTAAAAGTTACAGCATCACATGTGGTAGGGGGAGGGAGCTTGCAAATTAGCTGTCAAGTTGAACACTAATACGAAGAATCTAAGAAGCTGACAGTTACCATTTGATACTGCATTACTGATCATGCCTTACGGTAAAGATTAAATTATGTTAATATTGAAAAAACTGCAGCTACTGCAAAACTGAGCAACTAAAAAACCTAAAGCAAGCCTATTCACCTCTGAATTCAGAAGGGTACAACAGCCTTTCTCTCAGAGAAATAAAAATGTTACGCATTAAAAAATTATTGATTTATTTTAATGCTATTAAATGTTTGACAAAAAGCACAGACTAATAAATGGTTTCTAAAGCCAGATTATTTATGTGTTTATAGCTATTTTCTACTGACAAATTATTAGTAGTAGTTTTAGAAATGAATCATTTAACATACACAAGGAAATAAAGGAAAATTATACCAAATGTTGTGCAGACTCTTTTATTAGTGTATTTTTCCCAGGAATTCTCAAACACAAAGCCCTTTGTTACTGGTTTGCATGGTTTTGACTCATTTCTGCTTTATAAAGTATCTGAAAGGTTATATTTATGGTAATAGGAAAAGAAGACAGCAGGTCTAGATAAGGGTGCCTTGCTCACTTGAAGAGCTGACAAAAAAAAAAAAATCATTTTCTTCAGAACCTCCCCCCATCTTATTTCACAGTCAAAGTATCTGCAATACCAAGAAACTCAACATCAGTGACAAGGTGACAAAACCTTAGGGCTGAACAGGCATGGCTTGGTAAGATTTAATATTCTCTGCCTTTGATAAATTCCAAATGCCAGACTTGGTTGATACAATCACTTTAATCCAGCCTCTTAATTTGTCCTTCCTATCTTACATATAGGAAATGCTCATTATACATTTAAATGCCGTTAACTATATGTTGACTGCTATTTCGAATTACAAAAAGTTAGCAGTAAACATTTCACTAGAGGAGAAAGCATCTTGATGGCTACAAGAACAGACACCTTCCCAACCCCCTCTTTACTCTCTGCAATGGGTTAAGTAACAATACTAATAAAATATAGATGATGGAAAACTCAACCCTTGAGAGAATAAGATGAAGGCATCATATATTTTTGTGGGAACAATGCACATAAACAAAGCTCATTCTATATATTTAGTATTTTTTTATTGCATACAAGTATTTCATTAGCTGCTCAAAGAAGAGAAATGAAACTGAAAATGATTATTAATTTTAAAAAAGGAAAAAATACCTATAAAGTTAAGAATGAAACATTTTCTTCTGTCAGCTTTTAAAACAATGGGGGGTGTGACTTGAGCTTTTATATACCTTCTTTTGGTGCTGCTTTCTACAACTGATGAATATTATGAATAGCAGATATGCTTTAGGGAGAAACCGTGGGGAACAAATACCCAGACCACTGCAAATCTCTTGCTGAATAAAATCAAATTCAGAACACAATTGTCAACAAAAGTAAACAGACAAATATTTCACTAAACTTTTACTAATAGTAACAGAGGTACAGTGCTATCTGCTAATGAGACAGAGCATGCAGAAGTAAATTCTCCTCATCAAGAGATGTATGTGTGAGTGCCAACACCTGCTATCCAATTTCTTGCAGAATTCCCAGGAGGCCATGCATGTAAATACAGAAACACAGAATTGGGATACAATCTTTAGATTAGGATACCAAGCCAGCTGAAGAACCCAGACACATAATAATCATACTGCTGAGTTTAGCATATCCAGCTTCCTAAGTGTGTATTTGTAAAATTCAATTGCCATTACTTCAAGATCCCAAGCTGGCGTCACTCCAAACTCCCAGGTTTCTAAAGCATAGCACAGCACAAAAGATAATTTAATCCTAAGAGTAGCAAGGATCCAATATTTTCCCCCACACATCTTACTGGCTCAGGTATGGTGCCACATTTACGTATCTGTTCTAGAACCAGCACAATTCTGTGCTGCTTGTTTGGGTTATCTGAATCCTCATTGCACATGCACTTTTCTTCCACGGGCCCTGAAGGAATTTCAGAGATTTCAAGCTCACTGTCCTACCTAGGTTCCTTGTAGAATACAGAAGAGTCTGAATTTCTAAACTGAAGTAAATTCTAACTTGGACCCTGGCCGTTTTGACATTTTGGAAGCAGTTCGTCCTATGTCATTCAGACAGAGTGTCTCTGTAGTCTAAATAATCAGAGCAACCTAAGAGGAGAAAGCATGCAAATGCATCACAGCTAAATTGTAGAGCTCCTTCTTCTCTTCATTTACATTTTTTGTTAAGGCTAATGATGCAGATGTTAAACATTTAGCCAAATTCTCTACTAAGCTTGTAGTATCAAAGGCGAAGCTATGAAGTTGGACAAGAGTTTCTATAACAATCACAATCCACAGCTCATTCATCTTCTCACACTGCATGACTTCTTGAAGCAAGCAAAAATTATGCACCTCCCTGTGCAGAGCAGAAACACTAGAATGTGTGAGAATGTAAACAAACTCTGTTGGATGATTCCATGGATTCATAACAGCAAGATCTCATGTTAGATTTTTTAATTTGGACTCCTTTAAAAGTATAAATGAAACCAGTTTGTGTTTATATGCAATATTCATTGTAGTTAAATATGTGAGTACTGCCTCCACATGAACCCTGCACCTACAAGTATATAAAACATTTATAAACATTTTAGAAAAGAAATGTGCATATAAACAGTATAATAAATCTGTACATGGCATACCAACATCAGACTTGTCTCAAAGATCAGAACCAAGGTCATGATTTACCTACTGCAATGTATCTGGTGTTCTGGTGACAAAGAACATTGATGTCACAATGTTCTGACAGCATTGGAGCAAAGAAACTAAACTCTCCAGTTTCCTTCAGGAAATCTCTGGATACAATTACAAACTTTATTTAGCTTTTAACACTTTTATAGTACGGAATGAATTGACATGTTTTGTATCTTCCAGAATAGGAACAACACACAATCACCAGGACCTGATGGCTTCCACTTACGTGACAGCATTCAAATCTCCTGGCATGGTTTAACCTCTCTTTGCCTCTAAAATGCTGAGAGATAAAAGTGATGAATAATGTGGTGAATAATGTGAAAGTAATAGATCACCTAATGAACTGGTGAAAAGAGTAAGACTCACTTTTCCCTTGCTTTTTTCAGAAAACATGATCTCATAGAGAAGAATACAAGTAGGAGTAAAAAGTTTGCCAAAGAATAAAAGAAATAACCAACTGGAAAACACTGTAGTGTGGAGTCAAGAATTTTATTTAAAATAACATATTTCCACCACAATTAATGTATTAAATCCCTGTCAATTCAGGAACAGAGGCATACATAAGAAGTTCAATATATTTTATTTTAAAACTATCCATATAATTTGCAAGAGTATCTTGGAACTGAACTTGGAGAAAGATCATTTCAGATTTATAGTTTTACAATGAGTCAGAAATTTCTCATGAAAAACAGAAATGAAAAGTTAATGCACTACTCCAGAGTTGCTCCCACTGTTTACTGTAGTTATGAACAAAAGCATGACAGAAATAGGCCTCAATTTTTAACATCAAAGTTGCTTTTTTCCCCCAAATTTGAAGCAACCTCCTTTGAGATGACCAGGAAGTCATCCCACAAAGATAAAAGCCATTTCAATGAACTGTATCTTGTCAGAATTATGCCTTACTAGAATACCTAGCATATCATTGCATCCATTCCATTAACCACTTGAAAAGAGTGTCCAATCACCTCAATGTAAAACATAGCTTGTCAACAAAAGGTATTTTGTACAATAGGAAATGGAAATGTACAGTTTACTTGGATGTATTTAAAGTGGTAAGTCACTTTCCCCTCCAGCTTTTACTTCTCTTTGTGTTTGGGAACATAATGTGTGTTTACTCTGAGACTATATAGGATTACAAACTGTAATCATTTCCTATTGACCAGTTCATTGTGCAGCTCAAACAATGTCAAGGTCATATTTTCATGCCAAGCCACAGTTACAGCCCCGAAGGTAGCATGCAGTGCTTCATTAGCCACATTGAATTATACAGAACATCACTAATAGCTAGATGAACAAACTGCTTTAAATCAATGCAGCATCTGACATACTCTTTCTGGAATACAAAAGAACTGAGAAAAAAACAGTAATTTAAAAAATTGTCATTTGATTGCACTAATTTTGCCCAATAATTTCTTCCATAACCAAAACACATATTCTTTCCAGACTGGAAGGATTGTGTATGATTTTGGGACAGACTTGACTCAGCCTACTGATGAGTAAACCCCGGTGCATACAGCAGTGTGCCCTCATCTTTTCAGATGACTGCATGTGAAAATAAGTGATAAAATTTGCATATGCTCAAAGAAAAGTCAAATGTAAACTCCACAGTTGGGTAAACATGTGGACCAGCATTCCAGAAATTATGTATGCAATTAGTATCACATACATGAAATGGTGCGTATAATTACAGACCATATTTGAAAATGCATCCTGTGTCATCTGTCCCCTTCCATGCTCCCTATCTACTCACCAGGACCTCAAGTGCTGGCCTTTGCACAACACTAAGCATGAGTGTCTATATTCAGTGGTCCAGCTGTCATGAGTGTTGCCTTCCAGCTATCATTCTCAGATGCTCATCAGACATGCTTATTCCAATCCAGCCTACAGAGTCACTGATTCAGCTGCTGTCCGCAGAGTGGAGTTTTTAAACAGCAGCTGTTGGGTATTCATCATATTAAGTCTGTATTTCTAATGGAAAAGATTTTCTTGCAGAAAAAATTGACACATTTGCTTTTGGTTTTACAGAGGTCTTAGTTCTTCTGGTACTAAAGCTGCACAATGCCAGAAACTTTAATGCATACACTTCCCACAGAGAAGGCAGAAAAGTATGTTCACAAATGTGGGATATACTATTTCCTCTTAATTTTAAACAGGCATATAGCATTAATTTGACAGACTGTGCAGTTCCAGTATGTAATTTATATTCTTTTAATGGTTAACAAATACTTATTACTATTATCTACAAAAGGACACTTTCACCATAATAACAGTCTCAATGTTATCTACCTGTATATAATTCTACTTAAAAGTACTTAAGTACTCTTCTGACACTATTTTGTGGTTTGGTTTTTTTTTTTTCTCCTTGGTAAAAACTGCAGATTACTCACATTCTCCTTAAAGGTCAATACAATTAAAGCTACTCACAGGCTGCCATATAATAAGTGTGTAAGTACGCAACTAAACTTCCTTCTGAATTGCTGTCCTAGAGATCATCTCTTTGATCACAGCAATTGCAACTCTGCTATAGAGTAAGTTTCACTTCAGAGGTTAATTAGAAATAAACTGTTTCCAAAACCATTGATAGAATTGGAGGTCTCATAACTAAATGTTCACTTGAAGAAATCAGAAACTGGTAACCAACATAATCAACACAGAAAAACTCTTATTACACTAACTCTGGTAAACATGAAAATGGAAGGTAAACCTGGTTGTAGATAGCACTGGGCAGCCAACAACCCCAATAGGAGATTCTAGATGCACACAAAATATTCTAAGATATGAGGCACAACCTTCATCCCAAAACCAAGGATGGTAGACAGGCCACAGGAAACTTCAAATTTCTATGCTTCTGTTGCCAGGTCCAGAATAGTCCAGTAAATGCAATCCCAGGCTTTATACTGGTCTGTTTTGATTGAACTGGTAACATTGACAGACTAAAAATAAATTCCTGTTTCTGCACACATATATGCTTTCTGGCTGTAAAAGAAATCCTGAGTATGACACCAGGAACCATGAAATATTTGCTTAGGCTTGGAAGAGGTGGCAAGCTTTGGAGTAACTGGTGGTTTGTATTACCCAAATGTAATTCCCAAACAGAAATCTCTGCCCTTACTACCAGAACTCATGCAGCTTCTGCATTTTCTTGTTTTGTCTCCTGGAGAAACTCACAAACACTGTTTTGAGTGGCATGACTGCTAAGTTACAAAGTATACATTTGCTGTTATCACAGGTAGAGTTTGCCAAGTAGAATAATATTTGCACAAAACTTAATAAAAACATTCCCATCCTGTGACAGAACACTTTTTGGAAATACCTTTTCTTCAACAGCCACCAAAAAATTTCCCATGCCCATTTTTTTTTAGCAAGTACCTTATTTGACCAGGTTTATTTCTGAGGACGTCTTCATGAAACTGTAAACAGAAGTTTACAGAATATTCTGAGTTGGAAGAGATCCAGAAGGATCATCGACTCCAACTCCTAAATGAATGGCCCCTATGGGCATCGAACCCACAACCTTGGTGTTGTTAGCATCATTCTCTAACCAACTGAGCTTGTATCAGTAGGAGAAAGTTAACACAATTAACTGGAAAGCACTCCGAAATCGGACACAATGGGACAAAAAGCACTATGCAAAAGCTTGGGTTGGGGTTTCTTGACCATTTGGGAACACTCAATTAAGAAAGAATCCTCAGTGGCTTAACACTGCCAAGCACTTTTGTTGTGCCTTGTTTACAATCACCTTCAGCAAGTAGTACGCCTCTCCCTGTGCTATATCAGTTGCCAGACCCTGTGCATTTGGGGGATCTGAGTGCAAAGTGCTTGGCTGCTGTCACAGACTGCACAAAGCATTTCCCCAGTCAGAATGGTCTAAGAGTTTGTGTGCGTTGATCCATCCAAAGGCAGCAATTACACTACAGTGCCCTTATTAAACTTGACAAACTGCAGTCTCTTCCCACTTGTTACTTAAACGTTGAACAGGGCTGGCTTCTGCTGGGACCACCATTGACCTGTATGGGCTGTTGACAAACAAAGATGTTACCCAGACATCTTAGCCCAGAACTTTGGTGTCTTTCATGTGTGGTCCTCCCCCCCCCCCATTGGTTAAGATAGATTTTTCAGAGTGTTCCCACTGCCAAGCACTTTTGTTGTGCCTTGTTTACAATTACTTTGGGCAATTAGTTGTCCTTTCTGTGTTTTGATTGATTTGCGCGCCCCAGTTCTTTTGGGGTTTTTGATTGCGAAATGCTTTGTGCAGTCTGTGACAGCAGCCAAGCACTTTGCACTCA
>NW_024582084.1:0-10787 GCF_017639235.1 Corvus kubaryi
CGCTCCATCCCCGATCCGTCCCCGCTCCGTCCCCGCTCTCCCCCCGCTGTCCCCCCGGCGCTGTCACCGTCGCCGTAGCCGTCGCTCAGGTAGGGCTGCGCGGGCTCGATGCGCGACACGATCTCGGCCAGGTCCGTGAAACCGGCGCTGGGACAGGTGAGCACCTGGGGGGACACGGGGGACAGGTGAGGGGACACCTGGGGGGACACAGCGAGGACAGAAGTGGGGCAAGGAAGGGATAAATGGGACAAGGGGACAAAGGGAGGGACGGGAGAGGGACAAGGAGGACAAAGGGTGGCAGGGAGGGTGACAGGAACAGGGTGGCAGCGACACGGAGGTGCCAATGAGGGACACGAGGACACCGGGAGGGGACACAGAGGGAACAAGGACAAGGGACATCCCTGAGATGGCCCCAAGGGTGACAAGGAAGGTGGCAAGGCCGGGGTGGCCAAGGGCAGGTCCGCGAGGAGCCACCACCCCTCATGTCCCCAGGTGTCCCCAGGTGTCCCCAATGTCCCCAGGTGTCCCCAGGTGTCCCCAGGTGTCCCCAATGTCCCCAGGTGTCTCCAGGTGTCCCCAGGTGTCCCCAATGTCCCCAGGTGTCCCAGGTGTCCCCAGGTGTCCCCAGGTGTCCCCAGGTGTCCCCAATGTCCCCAGGTGTCTCCAGGTGTCCCCAGGTGTCTCCAGGTGTCCCCAGTGTCCCCAGGTGTCCCCAGCTCACGTCCATGCGTTTGCTCTCGTAGAAGTCGGCCGAGCGCCGGTCCTTGACCATCTTCTCGATGATGTCCCCGCGGCTCCAGCCCTCGAACACCACCTTGCCGTGCTGGTAGCCGACGTCCTGGGGGGCAGCGGGCAGCGGTCAGCGGCACCCCAGGGGACAGCCGGGACACCCAGTGATGGACCAGGACACCCAAGTGATGACCAAGGAACTCAACTGATGACCAAGACACCTCAAAGTGATGGTCAAGGACACTCCACTGATGGTCAAGGACACCCAAGTGATGGTCAAGGACACTCAGTTGATGGTCAAGGACACCCAACTGATGGTCAAGGACACACTACTGATGAGCAGGACACCCAAGTGATGGTCAAGGACACCCAAGTGATGGTCCAGGACACTCAGTTGATGGTCAAGGACACCCAAGGATGATTGGGGAGTCCCAAATGATGACCTGGACACCCCAAGTGACATCCTGGACACCCAACCAATGGCCAGGACACCACAAGGAACAGCCCTAAGACCCCAACGATGGCCGGAGAACCCCAACCCGCATCTCGGAGCCCCCCAACCCCGCGCCTCCCACCCTTCCCAGCCCCCCCAAACTCACGTAGATCTCGTCGAACTTCCCGAAGTCCATGGTCTTGAAGCGGTCGATGGGTGGCCGGATGTACTCGCAGTAGGAGCTGGACTTGACCACCTCCAGCTGCCGGACGCACGACACGTAGGCCAGGCGCGACTGGATCTCCGCCATGTCCGGCACCTGCCGGGACACTCAGGACATTGAGGTTCGTGGAGAACCTCGATGAAGAATCAGAAGACCCCAAGGGTGGCCGGAGAACCCCAAGAAAGAGCCAGAACACCCCAACAATGACCAGAACACCCCAACAATGGCTAGAGAACCCCAATGATGACCGGAACACCCCAACAATGGCTGGAACACCCCAACGATGGCTAGAGAACCCCAACGATGACCAGAACACCCCAACAATGGCCGGAACACCCCAAGAAAGAGCCGGAATACCCCAACGATGGCTGGAGAACCCCAACCATGACTGGAACGCCCCAAGAGTGGCCGGAACACCCCAACGATGACCGGAACACCCCAATGATGGCCGGAACACCCCAACAATGGCAGGAACACCCCAAGAAAGAGCCAGAACACCCGAACGATGGCCGGAGAACCCCAACGATGGCCGGAACACCCCAACGATGACCAGAACACCCCAGCGATGGCCAGAACACCCCAACGATGGCCGGAGAACCCCAATGATGACCAGAACACCCCAACGATGACCAGAACACCTCAACGATGGCCAGAGAACCCCAACGATGGCCAGAGAACCCCAACAATGACCGGAACACCCCAATGATGGCCAGAACACCCCAACGATGGCCAGAACACCCCCAGAGAGGTCACCCCATGGCCTCACCTTGACCTTCTCGGCCCAGGGGTTGAGGCGCTTCCAGAGCAGCCACCAGCCCGACAAGGAGTCGCCGTAGTTGCACAGGTCGGTCTCGTCCTGGCTGCCCACGTCGATGGCGATGACCGTCTTGGCGCCCATGTTGCGCGCGATGTCGGCTGCGGGGGTGGACAGAGGGACAACGAGGGGTCAGCGGCGTTGCGGGGTCGGCCGGTGGCGCCACGAGGGGTGGTGGGGTCAGGGGGGCGTGGAGGGCGGCCGGTGGCTCCAGCGTGGGGGACACCAGGAGGTGACGGAGGTCGTTGGCACAGGAGGGAGGGCGGACACGCTCGGGGGGACGGGCGGTGACGCCGAGGGACGGTGCCAGGAGATGGCTCGGAGGTGGAGGAGGATGAAGATGGTCTGAGGGGGTGGAGAAAGTCCTGGAGGACCCCAAGGGATGATGGTGACAGTGACGATGATGACGATAGAGGAAGGTCATTTCCATGGAGAAGAGAATGGAGATGGTCCTGGAGGACATGAAGGGATGATGACCATGATGATGATGAGGAAGGTGGCCTCGAACCCAAGGAGCCCAAAGATGCCACCAGAGTCACCCAACGTGGTGCCGATGATGCCGGATGGAGGAAGGTGCCCAGCACGTGAAGGGGACAAGGGTGACCTCCCAAGACCCCCAGAGGTGACACAGAATGGCCGGAAGAGGAACATCAAGAGATGGACGGAGGTGCCGGGAGGTGAAGGAGGGCGGAGAGGACGCCTGGGATGGCGACGCGCAGAGCTGGACGGTGACGGGTGAAGGGGCCCCAGGAGGTCCCCGAGGGGACGGCGCAGGACGGAGACGGAGGCGGGTGAAGGATGGAAATCATCCGGGAAACCACCAGGAGGTGACACCAGGGCTGTGACTCCTGGGACGGGTGACAGAGGGTGGAGATGCCCCAAGAGGGTGACCAGCTCCGAGGACATCAAGAGATGATGGAAGAGGGATGGAAGATGGATCCTGACCATGGAAATCCATGGAATGCTCTGGAAGACCGCCCAGAATGGAGAAGGCATCAAGAGACGATGGAAGATGGATGGATCCTGACCATGGAAAACCAGAGAATGTTCTGGAAAACTGCCGGGCACGGAGAGACATCAAGGTGTAACAAAAGATGGGACGGATCCTGCAGGCGAAGGGACGCGGAATGTTCTGGAAAAGCGCCCGGGATGGAAAAGGCATCAAGACAGGATGGAAGAGGGATGCAAGACGGATGGATCCTGTCCAGGAAAGTCCACGGAACGTTCTGGAAAGCTGCCCGGCACGGCAAAAAACCAGCAGCGGCAGCAGCCGGCAGCCGGCCATCCCTTCCCATCACCGCCGTCACCCAACGCCACCGAGAAGCCGCCAAACCGAGCCGTGGCCGTCCCTCCATCCTTCCGTCCGTCCGTCCGTCCGTGCGCCAAACTCCCGCCCCGCGCCCGCGGTGCCACCGATGCCACCGACTTGCCTGGCAGGTTGTTGATGTAACCCCCGTCCATCAGCAAGTTGCCGTCCTTGGGGTCGCAGAGCGGGGGCAGGTACCCCGAGAGGGTCATGCTGGCGCGCACGTAGCGCCAGAGCGAGCCTGCGCCGGCGGGAACGCAACAAACGCCGTCAGTGCCGCCGCCCCGGCACCGGCACCCGCCCCGGGGGCGGCCGCCCCTCGCCGCTCGCTGCTCGCCCTGCCCGCGCCGGGACATGTCTGCGCCCCGAGGGTCACCCAGTGGGGAACCCAAGAGGGCACCCAATGGGATACCCAAGGGGTCACCCAATGGGGCACCCAATGGAGATCCCAACAGGGCACCCAATGGGACACCCAATGGAGAACCCAAGGGGTCACCCAATGGGACACCCAATGGAGAACCCAATGGGACACCCAATGGAGAACCCAAGGGGACACCCAATGGGACACCCAAGGGGTCACCCAAAGGGTCACCCAATGGGGCACCCAGTGGAGAACCCAAGGGGTCACCCAATGGGGCACCCAGTGGAGAACCCAAGGGGTCACCCAACGGGGCGCAGAGAAACCCCGGCACGCCCTGAGTGGTGGTGCGGACGCTCCGGCTGTGGTTTTGGGGGTTTTTTGGTGGTTTGGGGCTTTTTTTTGGTGTTCTAGGGTGGCTTTTGGGGTTTTGCTGGCGGTTTTGGGGTCGGGCCCCGGCGAGCGAGGTGCTGACCTGGGACATTGTTAACATAGCAGCCGTCCACCAGCCAGTGGCTGTCCTTGGGGTCGCAGAGCGGAGGCAGGTAGGGGGTATAGGACGCACTGGCTCGGACGTAGCGCCAGAGGCTGCCTGGGGACGGAGAGGACACGGTCACGGCCACCAGGACCGCGGGGGGTGACCCAGGAGGGCACGGGGGGGAGGGGACGTTGGCAGCCAGCGGCGAGGGAGGGGGGCGGGTTAGAGGGGTCAGAGGGGATTAGTGGGCGTTAGAGGCCAGCGGGCACGGGCAGGGCGAGGGCCACCGGGCAGCGGGGTGGCCGTGGACGGCTCAATGTCCCAGGTGAGCTCCGGCACCGGGCGAGGACGAGGGGCAGCCACCGCAACGTTCCCACCACCGTCACCAGGTCCCAACCACCACCGTGTCCCCACCACCACTGCCATGTCCCCAACACCACCACCGTGGCCCCACAACCATGGCCCCAACACCACCACCACCGTGGCCCCACGGCCACCACCACCACGTCCCCCCCCAGCACTGCCACCACCACGTCCCCATGCTGCACTGGGGGTTACTGGGGTTAGTGGTCAGCGGTGTTAGCGCCTCGTGCAGCCCCCGCTGTCCCCTCCCGCCCCACCACCGACGCCAAGGTGGGGTCAGCAGCAGCTGGTGGCTCTGGGAAGCCAGCCCTGCCCCGTGTCCTCGCCGTCCCCCTCGGGATGCGGGGAGGTGACACCGGTCTGGGTGCCCCGTGCGCCCCAGGGAGCTCTCACCGTCCGTGTGCACCCGCATGGCCGAGGCCGTGATGTCCGTGGTGACGTTGAAGTAGGGCAGCCACAGGTCCTGCGGGGACGGGACGGGCTGGGTGACACCGCGGGGACATCGGGGAGGGGCTCTGGGGGTGGCACGGGGCACAGAGGGGGGGACACACCTCGATCTGCTTGTCCTGGAAGACTCGGTTGATGCTGGCGTTGAAGGCCGAGCCCGAGAACATGGAGGTGATGGGGTAGGTGAGGTCCAGGACGGTCTCAAAAACGGAATTCATGCACTGGGGGGGGAGGAGGAGGAGGAGGAGGAGGAAGAAAAATAAGGAGAGAAAAGGAGGAGAAAGGAGATGAAGGAAGAGGAGCAGCAAGAGGGAGAAGAAGGAGGAGGAGGAAGGAGATGAAGGAGGAGAAGGAGGAGAAGGAGGAACAGCAAAAAGAAAAGGAAGAAGATGAGTAAGGACGGGAGGAGCAGGAAGAGGAGGAGGAGAAAGAAAAGTAAGGACAGAAAAGGAGCAGAAAAGGGACGAAGGCACCCACCTGCCCCTGGCACCCACCCTGACCCCCTGGCACCCACCCTGGCCCACTCCTGTGCCCCCTGGCACCCACCCTGGCCCGCTGCCGTGCCCCCGGCACCCACCCTGGCCCACTCGCGTGCCCGCTGCTTGGTGCGCACGGCGCTGCGCTCCTCGGCGTAGAGCGCCCCGATGAAGGCGCCGATGGAGGTGCCCCCCACCAGGTCGATGGGGATCCCCGACTCCTCCATGGCCTTGATGACCCCGATGTGGGAGCAGCCCCTGGAAATCGCGCAGGGATCGGGGTCAGCGAGGCCCTGTGGTCACCAAAGAGGTTGGGGACAGGGGGACAGACGGACACGGGACAGGGGGACAGAGGGACACGGGGACAGGGGGACGGGGGACACAGGGACAGGGGGACAGAGAGACAGGGGGACAGGGGGACACAGGGACAGAGGGACAGAGGGACAGGGGGACACGGGGACAGAGGGACAGAGGGACACAGGGACAGGGGTACAGAGGGACAGAGGGACGGGGGACAGAGGGACAGGGGACAGAGGGATGGGGGGACAAGGGGACAGGGGGACAGGGGGACACAGGGACGGGGACAAGGGGACAAGGGGACAGGAGGACGGGGGACATGGGGACGGGGGCACACAAGGACAGAGGGACAGGGGGACACAGAGACAGAGGGATGTGGGTAGGGGGTCACAGGGACGTAGGGACATGGGATATGGGCACACAGGACATGGGGACACAGGGACAGGGGCACACAGGGACAGGGGCACACAAGGGGCACACAGGGACAAGGGCCCAGCGCCCACCTGGCGCCGCCGCCGCCCAGCACCAGGGCGATGGTGTTGCCGGTGAGGACGCGCGCCAGGCGCGAGAAGTCGCTGTGGCGGTCGGCGCCCTTCTCGAACACCTTCTCGTACATCTCCCGCTGTGGGACACGGTGGGGAGGACACGGGTGACGATGGCGGCGGCGGCGGCCACCCCCCGGGGCCGGCGCAGGGGAGGGGACGCTCACCAGCTTGGCGGGGCTGCGGCGCGAGAAGACGCGGCGGGGGCAGCGGATGTGCAGGTGGCCGGAGCACCAGCTGCGCATGTTGAGCCACTCGACGGTGCGCGCCGGGCCGGGGCCGTCCTCGCGGTGCAGCAGCACCAGCTGCTTCAGCGCCCGCACCGCCGTGTTCTCCAGCATCTGCTCCAGCTGCGGCGGCCACCACGGGGTCACCGAGGGGCTGCGACACCCCTGGGACACCCCTGGGACACCCCTGGAGCCCTGTGCCGAGCCCCAGAGCCTGGTCCCACCCTGTCCTTGTCCCACAGAGCCCCGGCCCTGTCGCAGAGCTCTGTCCCAGCCCCCAGAGGGGGGGTTATGTCCCATATCCCGTGTCCTTGTGTCCCCACGTCCCCCTGTGCCCACACGTCCATGTCCCTCTGTCCCACTCCCAGAGCTGTCCCAGCTCCCCGTCACACCCCTCCCAGATCCTTGTCCCACCCCCAGCTCCCCCATCCCACCTCTCCCAGGTCCCTGTCCCACCTCTCCCATCTCTCCCAGGTCCCTGTCCTCCCCAGGTCTCACTCCAGGTCCCCATCCCACCTCTCCCAGTTCCCTGTCCCACTGTCCCACCTCTCCCAGGTCCCTGTCCCACCTCTCCCAGGTCCCTCTCCCACCTCTCCCAGGTCCCTGTCCCCCCTCCCAGATCCCCCCCAGGCCCCACCTCGCCCAGGGCGGGCTCCTGGTCGCCCAGCCCCACGATGAGGATGCAGTCGGCCTGGCGGATGCAGCGCAGCGTCCAGGGGGTCAGCGTGCAGTCGGTCTGGTAGAGGACGATGCGGTGGATGTCCTCCTGCTGCGCCAGCCAGCCGGACAGCCGGTACTCCTGGATGCTGCCCGGGGGCACGCAGCGGTCAGCGGTGGCCTGGGGGCACGCGGGGACACCGCGCCCCACCGGGGTTACCTCTCCAGGGCCGAGGAGCCCAGGCGGGCGCGGATGATGTCGCTGGTGAGGAGCAGCGTGGGACCTGCGGAGGGAGGGACGTGGTCATCGGCGTGGGGCTGCGGTCATCTGCAGGCCGTGGCCACCATGCCATGGGGCTGTGGTCATCTCCAGGCCATGGGGCTGTGGCCACTACCATGCTGTGGTCACCATGCCATGGGGCTGTGGTCACCATGCCATGGGGTTGTGGTCATCTCCAGGCCATGGGGCTGTGGTCACCACCATTCTGTGGTCACCACCATGCTGTGGCCACCATGCCATGGGGTTGTGGTCATCTCCAGGCCATGGGGCTGTGGTCACCACCATGCTGTGGCCACCATGCCATGGGGCTGTGGTCACTACCATGCTGTGGTCACCATCGTACCATGGGGCTGTGGTCATCTCCAGGCCATGGGGCTGTTGTCACCACCATGCTGTGGTCACCATCGTACCATGGGGCTGTGGTCATCTCCATGCCATGGCACCACCATACCAATGGTCACCATCACACCACGAGCTTGTGGCCACCGTGCCACCACCGTGCCATGGTCACCCTCATGGCGCCCACCATAACCAAGACCACCCCGTGGGGCCGCAACCACCACCACCCCCAGGTCACCAGGGTGCCACGGGCCCGCGGTCACTGTGCCAGGGCCACGGTCACTGTACCCTGGTCACTGCCGTGGTCACTCACCAATGGCGTTGAGCGCGTGCTGCAGCTCCAGCGTGAAGGCCGCCATGGGCACCTCGTCGCACACGGGCAGCACCGCCACCGTCGACAGGTTGCTGGTGGGGTTGATGGGCTCCGAGCTGGAGGCCATGCCCAGGCCGGACCCTGGGTGGACACGGACAAGTGGACACGCTGCTCCGGTGATGGCCGCCAGCCCCGGAGAGGTCACCCCGTTGTCCCCCACCTGCGAAGGGCCCGCGGAGCTGCTGGAGGTTCCCCAGGATCTTCTGGCTCAGGAGGTGGATGAGGCGGGTGACGACCTGTGGGGACAAGGCCACGGATGGCCACGGCCATCGGAGCTGCAGAGACCGACGGGACTTCCTGGGTGCCACCGCCACCATCTGTCCTTGGAGACCTCAGGTGCCACCACCCCTCACCCTTGGGGACCTCAGGTGCCACCACCCCCATCCATCTAAAGACCTCAAGCGCCACCATCCCTTCACCCGCTCTCCTCCTCCAACAGCTTCGTTAACTCTTTAATTCCAGCTGGTTTTAATTAGAGGTGGGGCCACCAGCCAGGCCGTGGGGCCACCCGGGGGTACCTGCGGGTATCTGCGCTTGATGTTGTTGAGGGTCCCCTCGGGCAGCTTGGCCAGCTCCGTGTCCCTCACCGCGTGCACCGTGGTGGCCCGGGGCTGCCGCGTCAGCGCCTCCACCTGCAGGACGAGGCCGAGGCCGTGGAGGAGCCGAGGTGGTCCCGGAGGTGGCCACCGAGGCGTCCCCCACCCGCGGGGGTGGCACTCACCACGCCCACGAGGTCACCGCGGCCGTACTCGCCCACCAGCTCCTTCTTGCCGCTGCCCTTCTGGATGACGGAGCGCAGCCGCCCGTTGAGCACGATGTAGGTGCAGTCCGACTTGTCCCCCTGCCTGGGGACAGCGCTGGTGGCACCTCGAGGCCTGGGCGGCCCAAGCCGAGCCGAGGTGGACGCCTGGGAGCGGTCACTCACCTGTAGAGCGCCCGGCCGGCCTCTACGGCCATCCAGTCGATGGCGAAGTCCATCTGGCGCACGAAGGGCGACATGCGGGCGGCCACGGTGTGGGCCACGCTCAGCACCACGCTGGGCTGCTCCCGCATGATCCTGGGGGACAACACGCGGGAGGTCATGGGGGTGACCCCAAAACGCCCCCCTGGAGGTGGGGAACCCACCGGGATCACGGATCCGACCGATGGCCTCGCTCGGGACACCCCAAAATCCCACCCTGGGGCTGGGACCGTTCCATGGGGAGATGTTGTGGTGTCCCACCACCCTCGGGGGGAAGAACCTTCTCCTGATGTCCCCACCCAACCTTCTGCTGGCACTTCAGGTCCTGTCACCGGTGCCACAGCAGAGATCGGCGCTGGCCACGAGGAAGGTGAGGAGCTCGAGAACATTCCATGTCCCCTCGGCCCCTCCAGACCCTCCTCGCCCTGGTGGCCTCCTCCGGACACTCCCCAATGGTTCCTCATCTCAGTGACCACCCAGACCCTCCTCGCCCTGGTGGCCTCCTCTGGACACTTCCAAGGTTGAACTTCCTTATCTCAGCGACCTTCCACACCCTTCCTCATCCTCTTGGGACACTCGCCCATGGTTCAATTTCCTTATCTCAATGACCCTCCAGACCTTCCTCATCCTGGTGGCCTCTTTTGGACGCTCCCCAGCCGTTTCACCTCTGTTTTCCGTCCAACCTGAGGCCACCCCACGCCAGCCCCGCTGACCGCCCCCAAAGGAGGCCGGACTCACTCGTAGAAGTCGGACTTGGAGATCTTGAGGAAGGTGCAGTCGCGGTTGGCCTTGATGGTGAAGATGAGGGGCTCCCCGGTGAGCACGGCCAGCTGTCCCACCAGCTCGCCGGGCTGCGTCAGGAACAGGCACACGTCCTCCTCCTTGTCGATCATGCGCTGGTACACGTGCAGGCAGCCCCAGAGCACGAAGTGCAGGCTCACGTCCTGCCGGGAACGTCACTCGTCACCTCCTGGGGACCTCCTGGCACCCCACGGGGTCACCGGGGATCCAGAGGGCCACCAAGCTCTTCTGGTTGTCACCACCCCGGCGGCTCTGGGGTTGTTTCTGCCTGGAAAGGAGGTGACGGTCCCCAAAACCCACCTGGTCGCCCTGGCGGGCGATGACCGTCCCGCCTTTGGCGTGGTGGAGCAGGACGCGGTTGTTGAGGAGAGAAGGGTCCTGGAGGGAAGGACGGGACCGTTGTGGGGTCAGCAGGAGGACAGAGGGTGACCAGGAGGTCATGGGGGCCACCAGGAAGCGATGGGGACCACCATGAGGAGAGGGGAACCCACCCCAAAGTGATGGGGACCACCCCAAAGAGACTGGGGACCACAGGGACCACCCCAAAGTGATGGGGGACCACCCCAAGGAGACTGGGGACCATCCTAAAGTCACAGGAACCACCCCAGGAAGAGCAGGGAGCACCCCAAAGAGACTGGGGACCACCCTGCAGTCACAGGGACCACCCCAAAGTGATGGGGACC
>NW_024582084.1:10797-11542 GCF_017639235.1 Corvus kubaryi
ACCCTGCAGTCACAGGGACCACCCCAAAGTGATGGGGACCACCCCAAGGAGACCGGGGACCATCCTAAAGTCACGGGAACCACCCCAAGAAGAGCAGGAACCACCCCAAAGAGATGTGGGATCCCCCCGGGCTCACAGGGACCACCCCAAAGAGATGTGGGATCCCCCCGGGCTCACAGGGATCACCCCAAAGAGATGTGGGATCCCCCCGGGCTCACAGGGATCACCCCAAAGAGATGTGGGATCCCCCCGGGCTCACAGGGAGCGCCACACGGTGACCACCACGAGACGACGGCGACGCACCCCAAAGTGACCAGGAGCCAGCAGGAAGGTGACCACCGGTGACCACCAGAAACCCTCCACGACCCCGCAGGACCCCACGCAAAGCCCCGCTGACCCCGGGGCCGCCCTCACCTCGACCTTCATGAGCTTGATGAGCTCCCGCTTGGCCTCCTCGAAGATGTCGCTGCTCTGGCGGCCCTGGTAGGGCCCGAAGGGACACGTCCCTGGCCCCGTGCCCGTGCCCGCGTCCTCCTCGCAGGAGCTGTAGCGGTAAATCCCCGAGGGCTGCTCCTCCAGCGTCACCGACTTGCGCTCCTTGGGCTCCTGAGACACCGACTGGGCAGCACCGACGGCGCCGGGGTGAGGCGGGAGGTGGGGGGATGTGGGGGGGATTCAGGGGGGATTTGGGGTGGATTCAGGGGGGATTTGGGGTGGATACAGGGGGGATTTAAAGTGGACACCT
>NW_024582085.1:0-240285 GCF_017639235.1 Corvus kubaryi
TCCACACCACTCTTCCCAGACCGGCCTCTGCCTTTCCATGCTGCTCCAGTTAAGAAGGCAGGATAGATCTGCCAGCATGGGTTAAGTCCTTAGCATCTTTGACAAATCCTGAAATATTTTATGTCTGCATCTCAGGAAGCAAACAGCAGCTTCCTTTTAGTCCTTGGAGTCCCCTTACATCAATTTCAAGCTGATCTTCACCTTTTACAAACATAATGAACAGGACTCAGTTACACAAAGAAAAGAATTTATTATCGTGTATTTGCTTTACACACACAACCCAGTGCCCAGCTACTGCCAGTGTCTGCAACTCCCTAGGCCAGGAACATATCAGCTGCTCCTTAGACACAGAATTTTTCCACAGGCCTCTTTAATCAGCTGTGTCTTCTACTTCAAGTTCTGGTTGAGAACCAAGACAAACAGGTCACTAGCAGTAAAGGGTCACAACTGCTTTACAGCCCAGCTCACCACAGCAGCAGTACTGTGACTGAACTGGGATGGGAAGGGGTGAAAGGCAGTGAGAATTCATCAAGCAGCTTTGAACATGATTCAGTATTTCCTGAACTCCTTTCTTTCTACTTTCCCATCATCCTCAATTAGTTGGAATACATAAGTCACAACCGTGGAGGCCTGGATATCCATCAGCACAAATGAAGGGTTGATGTTCCTGGAAAGAGGACATACTTCTCATACTTCTCAATTAGATTACACTTACACTGCACTTCTTGCTGTTAACATACCTTATGCTTATGTGTTCTGATATACTTGGTTGCCCAGGGCTGCAGGGGTGTGAGAAGCACTGCAGGGTCTGCAGGCACTGACAGCAATGTCTCAGGCAGAGCTGCACTTAGCCTAGAACAGCTCAAGCCATGGCAGATCCAGACATTTAAGGTGACAGGGCTTCCAGAAGTCAAATTTCCTACAAAATATGCAGATTCTGGGAAGACACCAGAAAGCAAAACAAGAAGCTGTTGGAACTCACCCCTCTCCGGGCACAGGAAGCAGCCCCAGACACACCAGTGCTGGGCTGTCATGCCCAACATGTGGGCTAAGAAAACTCTGGTAACAGGGGTCCTCCCTGCACTCCCCAGCAAGGGAGTGAGCTGGCCTTGTGCCCCTCATGGCACCCTGCCAGCGCTCTGTGGCACAGTGGCCGGACACTCGCACGTGTTTCAGGTGACATCCAGGGCTCTGTTGCACTGGGCACCTCAGGGCTCCCCTCACTCACCTTTCCAAAGCACTGCAGGCTCCTGTAGCTGACCCCAGGTTGATGAAAAATTTTTTCCATATTCAAATGCTTCAAATCTGTGTGTGTGTCCCAAGAGGTTGATGTCCACATCCAGCTGCCTCTGCAGCAATTCCAGGCTGGCCACATCACCCCAGGGAATTACCTGATAGCCATGAATCAGCCTAATTCTGAACTGCCTGACAGTTACAACATTCTCTTCAGGATAATTCAGGCTCTGAGAAGGGGAAAGTCATGGACTGTAAGTCAGTGAAGGACCCCACGCCTACACAATGCAGCTTCAAAGCCACAAACCTGCCCTTCGTAGGGCAGGAGGCCTCTCTCAATGTGCAGAGCCAGTGGATGCTTGTACCACACCCCAGCAAGAGCAGCTTCAGAGCAAAGGGTAAGGAATTTGCACCTTTTGGCTACCTAACAGTAAAAACATACACAGAATTCTTGCAGCTACACAGCCAGCTGGGGCACTCCTGTGGCCTCATAGCAATCACAGGCTTGTGCCAGAGTTCCTATGAATCAGGAGCAGTTATTAATCCCTCACACCCAGGTGCAATGAGAAGGGTCTAGAAAATAATTCTGTTTGTCCACTTTTATTAATTCCTACTTGCCTCCTGGTGAATTACAGTTTAGGAATTGCTAATACTGAGAGACTCCCCAGGATTCATCAAGATGAGCACAGCATGGGGGAAGGCAGGCTGAGGAACTGGCGTTACCTCAGAGTCCCCCCTAACAACGTGGATGTCCCCAGCCAGCGTCCTGAGGCAGTCATAGCTCTCCTTGGTGAAGAGGTTTCCCGTGCACAAGATGTGCTGAATCTTTCTTGGAACCAGCAGCTCCTTGAACTTCGCTGGCAGAGCACTGCACCGGTGCAGGATGTGAAGGTCCCTAACACCAACTCCGCACACACCGGGAGGAAAGGGAGACCTTTAGCCCAAGTTACTTAATAGAACAGCACAAAACCTCAATGTAATAAATGGTTTTTAAAAAGTTCCTTTTTTTTGGTTGAGAAGTTGTTAAAAGTTGCTTGTTAGAGGAGTGGGGGTATGCAGTTAATGAGTTGTTATTGCGATTGTACGGGTGTAATGCCGCCGTGTACCCACTAGATGGGGACACCAATGGGGGAAAGTAGTGGCTCTACAGGAAGGAGGGGAATGCTCTAGAATGTTCTCAAGACAGCCCAATAATCATGATGTAAACACTTTGAAGCATTATTGGTCAAGGGGCTAACCAATCACTCGATGCCCCAGAGACTGACAGAATTGAACACTAATGAGGATCCTAGCAACGAGCCATCAGAGGGAGGATCTGAGCTGCACCAATCACAGCATCAAAAGAGACTGTAAGAACTGCTCCGGGGCTCAGCCCCTCGTGTCCTGAGGAACCTGGGTCTGGCGGTGCAGTGTTTGTTTTTCTGGGCTGTTGAGTGGGACTTGGGCTTAACCCGAGTCTCCGCTCCTGGTTTTCTTTTTAATAAACGAGCAGACTTTTATTCCACCCAAAAACTCCAAGCCTCGTTTTTAACACTCAACACCACACCTCTGCAGGGCTCCAGGGCACTCACAGTCTGGCGAACCATTGCGAACTGATAGGAAAGATGGGTGCTAATGTCTTTGCAAACAACTCGAAGGGTGGGGTTCTTTAGGAGAAATGGCTGTTAGTATCTTTGAAATGGGCCTTAATGTCTCTACAAACATCAAGCCTCGAGTTTGTCACAAAACCCTGAACTTTAGGGCAATAGGACAAATGGGTCTGCGCAAAGTCTATGGCGGAACCCAGACAGCCGGAACTTCTGTACTTTGGGGCGAAATTACGTGTTCAAGGAGGGAATATGTGGTAGGCGCTTCGGGAAGCCAATGGGGAAGGGAAGAGGGCAACATGCGGCCGTGAATTTCGGATGAAAGGAGGCTGCGCCCTCCGAGACCTCGGGAGACCCCACGGACGTACGGCACAATTGACTCTCTCCCTTTATTGGAATAAAGCTGCAGGATTCCTCTATCTCCTTTGTGGACACTGGCTTTTCCGCACACGCTGAACACAGGAGCAGGGCAGGGGCTCAGGCGGCCCATTCGCCACTCACCGGCCCGGCGAGAACCGGTGGCCGCCGGGCCCTGACGGGCACTGAGGTAACCAGGAAGTGACGCGCCGGATTTTGTCTTCCCCTGAGCCAATGGTAGCGCCGGCCGCCCTCACGTGACATCAGCGCCCGCCGCTGGGTCCTAACGGCCGCCTCGGCACGCGCGCCGCGCTGAGCATGCGCAGTGCGGCCATCCCGGTGTTCTGAGGCCTGGGGGAATTTTGTGAGAAAATCCTTCCGCTTTCTGTGTGTGAAAAAGTCCTTAAAAAGTCCCCAGAGGTGCGCGCGGGGTTACGCGTGTCCCTGTCCCCTCAGGAAGTGTGGCGGGCGGAGCGGGCAGGGGGACAGGGCGGTGTGGGCGGCGGGCTCTGCTCCGGGGGTGGGTGAGGGCTCCACCCTGCCCGAGAGACCCCGCCAAGGGCCACAGCCCCTCCTGCTCGCCCTCCTGACCCAGGTACACATGACACGAGCCGCGTGGGTGAAGATTAACCTTTATTACCAGGTGAGCCAAACTCTGCAGAAGCCCCAGCCGGATCAAGGCTGCCTTGTGCCAGGTGCTGGAAGAGCCCGGGAAAGCCAGGCCACAGCCGAGCCCTCCATCCTCCCGCTGCAGCAGGAGGCCTGGCCGGTCTCCTGCCGTGTCGGGCTGTCTAATGCCTTATGGGGGACGCCTGGGGACAAAGAGGAGGTTGCCGCACTTCCCAGCACGAGGCAGCGCTGCTGGGCCTGCTCAAGCATGCAAGAGGGACTTTTCCCGTCTCTCCCAGGGCTGCTGCTCTCCCTGCTGAGAGCACGTCAGAGTCGCCAAGAAAAGCGCAGAAAGCTTTTGTTCTCCATTTCTAGAACCATTTGAAGGCAGGTGACAGGGAACAGTAATAGGTGCCGTTGTCGTCCTGGCAGGCGGATGCGATGGTGAGGATGCAGGCGTTGCTGGCGAGGTCTTTGGTGGCAGAGAAGCGGTCAGGAATTTTGGCAGGCCTGTGCTTGTCTCGCTCGGAGTTGTAATAGAGCAGATACCTCAGGGAGTGCCCTGGGCGCTGCTGGTACCAGGAGATGCCGAACTGGCTGATGTTGTACTGGGGGCTCAGGGTGCAGAACAGCCGAGCCGTCTGCCCAGGCAGCACGAACACAGAGTTTGGCTGGGTCAGCACGGGCTGAGCCCTGGAAGCTGCATGCACCAAGGATGCAGTTACTGATGGGCTGAGCTGTGTCCCCCATCACACTCAGCCCCAAAATGTCCCTCAGCTCTCTTGAGGCAATGCCATTACCCAACTCCCATCCTGCTCATCACACCACACAGCCCCAGAGCAAAATGTCCTACTCAGACTCACCTCCCCTTGGACAGCCCAGTCCTGCCCACCACCCTGCAGTGCCCGCCAGGCAGAGCTAACTCAGCCACACCACCCTTACCTGTGCCCATCGTCCCCACCAGGAGCAGGACCATGAAGCCCAGGGCCATGGCAGGAGGCAGAGGAAGGGAGGCTGTTTCAGAGAGGGTCTGGGGTGCTACACAAACCCAGGCTGCTGTACCGCAGGCACTGGTGGGATGTATGTAAATGACACAGGGGGCTCAGGGACTCAGCTCCCCAGGGCTGCTCGCTCTGCTGCAGCTGGGCTTCAGGGAGGGGGTGAGAGCTGAGCATTGCTCAGCACCCACCTTCACCCCAGCCCCTTTCCTTCAGCTGCACCAACGCACCCACAGCCCACCCCAGCACCCTCTGCCCTGGGAACTGGGGCAGCATCACTGACCATCTCTCTTCACTGATGGGAAGAGCAGAGAGGTTTCTCTGGTGTCTCCCACTCAGGCCCTCTGCTGCCAGGTGCACCAGAGGCCAGGAGCCTGAGCCACACCATGCCAAGGATGCTCTGGGGAGGCAAGAGGCCGGGAGTCATCAGGGAGAATGGAAGATGGGAGGTGCCAGAATCCCCCAGCAGCTGTCTCATCACAGAAGCAGCATAAGGAAAGTTGCTGCTCCCTCCATGCAGCTCCATCACGGACAGTAACTGCTTGTCTGGCTCACAGCATAACCTGCAGCAGGGGCTGGGAGCTGCCGAGGGTGCTGCCTCTTCGCCAGGGCCGCCTCAGGAGCAGCAGCCATGGGCAGCCATGGTGGGTGGCTGCCGAGGTCACCGGCAGAAGACATTTCCCAAGGGACCAGTGCAGAGATGGCTGCAGCACAGCTGCTGCCTCGTGCGGAAGGACAGCAGACCGTTACAGCCAAAGGCCACCAGCTCAGTGGGCGTGAAGCCCCTCCTGTCTGTGGCACCTGTCACAGGGCCCAGAGACACCGTGTCACACGGCCGCCAGCCCAGGCTATCCTTCTCAGCAGTGTGGTCAGCAGGCACTTCTCATGTGCCAGAGCTGGTGGGTGCCTCTTGCCCTCCACAGGCAGGCTCAGCTGCCACCAATGCCACCTCATCACCATCCAGGGACAGCCCACTTTCTCCCTGCTGCAGCACCCTAAGCCACAGACGTTGCAGGTGGGTCCCAACGTGACTGCCCTGTGTGTGCTCTGGTTTTGAGGGAAAATGGAGCTCTGAGGCAGAGTCGTGCCTTTTTGGAACACCCCAGCACTGCACCTCTGGCATGGGCAGGTCCTGAGGAGGAAGCACTACCGTCACCCAAGGACGTGATGCAGGAAGCTGGACTCTTGCTCTGCTGTGCCACCCTGCAGAGCTCTGGTGCACCCAATGGCTCATCTCTCATCTGCGTTCTGGGTCATTCAGAGCAGCTATAACTGAGCAGGGCCCCACCTGCAGCAGCAAGGGGCTGGTTAGACCTGATAGGGCCCCACAGTTCCTGGCACAGCTGGACTGCAGGGCAGCAAGGGCTGTTGTGCCCCTGCCAGGGGGATGTGGTGTCACACAGTCCTGGCACATGCAGCAGAGCTTGGCTGTGTCCCACCTGAGCCCACCTAGGCAAACCTGCTCTATCAGATTTATTAGAGCCAGCCTGCAGCAAGGTCATGCAGCCACAGCTGCATGAGACCAGCTCCAAAGCCCATCCAAGGCTGGAGCTTTGCTGTAGTGTCTTCTGGCCTTGTGGAATCCTGCCCCTGCAGGTATCAGCAGCTTGTGTTTTGTGCCCCTGAGCTCTTGCAGGTACGAGCACACTGCAGATACAGCTCCACCTGTTACCCAGCAGCACTCCCCAAATTCTGCAAGGTGGTGACAAGATGAACATGAGTCTCCCTCCGTGTCCTAGGTGAGCAATGTCACACACACACACACCTTGTCCCAAGCCCTGAGCAGGACAAGTCCATGGTTTAGACTGACTGTAAAATGAAACCCAGCAAGACAGAGGGAAATCATCTCCTCATGCAAGGAGGTGCATTTCAGAGAAAGGGAATTTGTCCACAGAGCAGTGAGCATTGGATAACACAGCACATCAGTGTTGTTACTGGTTCCCACCATTCAGGCCTTTCCCATCTGCTGAGCAGCCCAAGGGACATGGTTTCACCCATATGTTTTCCACAGGAAAAGGAGATGATGCTACAGGGCCCTGACACATTGCTGCAGGAACACTTGCACAGCAACATTTGGGCACCAAACAGAAGATGCAGCTGGCACATGACAACGTACATCATGGGGCTGCAAAACCCCACTGCCTCCTCCTCCAGAGTAGGACCAGCACAGGCAGAGTTCTCAGGATGATTATTCCAGTGGGATCCAGTCATTTCGCAGAGGAGGCCAGGCTGCCCTTGCAGCAGTGCTGGGCTTAGGAGCAGGGTGGGCAGATGTGGCACCACCACAGCCCAAATGAACTGCAGGACAAACGGGGGGCAGGAAACACCACAAGACTACAAAAAGTCTGAAATTCAGAGCAGCTGGGACCACATGGAGCAGTCAGCCTTACCAACAGGCTGTTGTTTAGCTCAGCCCCTGCTCTACCCCTGTCTCATACCCTGCAGCTGCAGGGGGCTCAAGAATCTGCAGGGGCCATTCACTGTTGCTGGGAGATCTGGCTGCTGAAACCACAACAGTGTCAGTGGGAAACACAGCCTGTGCCCTGGGCTCTCCAGCAGCTCCCACCACTTGCAGGAAGGGACCCAGCACCACAGCCCTGCCAGAGGCACAGGAGCACCATGTTTCCCACCGTGAGATTTGGAGGTATGTGGGCAAAGCCCCAGCTCTGCCTCAGCCCTGGGGCCAGCCCAGCCCCTGGACCACCCTCATCACCCCCCACAAGGGGCAAGGCAGGTGCACAGCAATGCCCAGTGCTTAGGGAACAGGCAGGAGAGCTCTGCTAGGGCACAGCAGCATCCTGCACTGCCCCTGCCTTAAAAAAAAAAAGGCAGCTCTATTACCCCTACATTGAATCATGGAGGAAAACCACTCCAGCAGAGCTGAGTTAATCACAGGGAGGGAGGCTGGATGTGAAGATGAGTTCCCAGCCTGGCAGCTCTGGGAAATCACTGGAGGGGGCCCTGCTTATCTAGACACAACCAGAAGAGCCATGGGGCAGAAGGGCCAGCTGCCAGCAGAGCTCCTCTGTTCCAGGCTGTGTGGAAAGGGCTCCCTGACTCAAATCCTGGCTCTCAGTTTCAGACAGCAGGTATCTGTGGGAAGAAATGAGCAGCCCCTACCCTGACCTCACCCAGTTGGCTGGATGCTTTGGCCTGACCCCAGACACTCGTGGCTGAATCCATCAGACACACACAGTCCTAAGCCTTTGCTCCCTCTGCTATTTGACTTGGATCCCCAGCTCTGACTACTGACGTGTGTCAGCCCTGGGGATTTCTCAATTGAGACAAACTTGGTCAGAGTTCATGGCCAAAATATCCTCTGGTGACTCAGTCACAATCTCCAGCTCTTTCCCCTTGCAACTGGGACCACCTTGTAGAAAGGGACTGGCAAGGCGCAGGACTCACTGCTTTTTCCTACTCATGCTTGATGAAACGAAGTTGAAGGACAGAGACACTTCATCAGTCAGAACCATTTTCCCCAAATCAAAGCGCTCATCTTCTCCCCTCACCTGCGGCACTCAGCACCAGCTACCAGCAGCCATGGCTGTAATGCAGCTGCTCAAAGCCCTGCTGATGCCACATGGGGATCCTACCTTTGCTGGCCACAGTGGGCACCTCTCAGCCACCTGCTGTGCCTCTTGTCATGCCCATGTGGCCCCTGGGTTTGGGGCGACCACACTCCTATCTCAGGTCTCATTCTCTGCAGCCAAGTGCAGAGAGATGGCAAACCTGTGCTGCTGCGTCCAGACCCTCACAGATCACCTGAAGTAGAAGTGTCAGTGCAGGCCTGAAGGTACGAGTGCTCTGGGCAGTGGTCACCGAGGGACTGCCACTCATCTGTACAGAAACAGGAGATGGTAACAAACAGGTCACATGGGAGTCACAGAACATCCCAAAACACAGGGAAAGGGACAGCAAACCTCCTGCTCCCCAGATCTCCACAGATTCTGTTCAAAGTGTAACCTGCCAAGGAAAATACCTCTAAACAGGCTTTTTGGCCACACAGGAGCACACTGAGCTTCCTTCACCATGTGTCTCTCCCTCCAGACTGCATCGATCTTGTGGACAAAAAGGGCACCCTGATGAATCTGACCAAAGTGGAAGATCCTGCATCTGAATTCACCAGTAAATACCTACAGGAAAGGCAGCACTACATCCTCATAAGAGCTGTCCAAAAGTTCCTTGTCGAGACAGCACAGCTCAGCCTCTGGGCCGAGAAGGGTCTGCTCTGGGGGGAGGCTTGGAGAGGGGCTCTGTTCAGCAGTCACTTGGACACAGCAAGAAGCTCCAAGGAGGCAGAAGCTAGCTCAGATGAAGCACTGGAGCTGAGCCTTTGTTTATCCAAGGGCTGCTCCAGGGAAGAAGGAACCTTTCCTGGGCAGAACCACCTGCCCCAGTTACAAGCCTTCAGTTTGCAGCCAGGAGAGAGACCAATCCATTTCTCCCATTCTGCTGGCAGAAGAAAACTCTGAAGCCACCTGCTACGAATCCTCACTAGAGGACCTGGGGAAACACTACCCTGACCTACCAGGTAAGAGCAAGACACCCACCTCACCTCCATAAAGGAGTCAGGCGTGCAGCATGACTCCTGTTCCCACTTCAGCCCTCGTACAGCACCTGTGGGACTGTCCTCTGATCCCACTGTGCTCCTTCAGGGCTGCTTATGGCTGTGGGCAGCGAGTGCATTCAGGCAGCAGGATCCCTCCTAGTTAAGAGTGACAGCAGGGACCTGCTGCCCTCCCACCCCACACCAGGCAGAGGCCTACCCAGCTTGTCCCCTGGCAAAGAGGGCCATTTCCGTGGAACAAACAGGGAGGGAAGGACGTCAGGAGAGATTGGGAAACTCTCAAGTGTCTCTCCCAGGCTGTAGTCCCACAGGTTGGCAGTGCCTTGCTCAACACGTAATGGGCAACTGACCAACACAGCAGGAAAACACAACTCTGGAAGGGCTTGGTTACTCCACAGATCATCTGCAACAGCCCTTAGGAAAGACCCAGAGGAGGAAGGGCTCCTTACAGAGGAGGGCTCAGCCCCACACCAGCTCCCAAGCCAGGAACAGAATCACCTTACAGAGCAGGAGGAGCTTAGAACTCAAGAACACCCCTAAATGAGGAACAGACCCATTACTGGTCACACAGGCAAACACAGCCACCACCAGGGTCCAACCACCTGCCCAGGCACTTATTCCCAGCACAGCAAGAGTCCCTGCTACTGAGCCCCTCTTCCTGGGATCCCCTGCTCCTCCCAGAGGTTCACACTACCACATCCCAAGCTGCACCCTGACAAACCAGGCAAACCCAGCACCACAGCCAGGCACAAGCAGCATCCTCCTGCTTCAAGGTGGTCTCATGTTCCCATGGCATGGCCTGCACTCCCCAGTGACGAGAACCTGCATCTCCTTTCAACCCACCTGCACAGCAGCAGGCAGAGGAACATGCACCCACCTGTATCATTGGATGGGTCTGCTTCCCACTCCATCACCAGTCTGAAATGGCCCTGCAGGGGCCGTCACTACAATCACCAGGAAAAGCTGCTACAGAGACAGCCAGTCCCCACAAATGCAGAAGCAGTGCTTTTGCCAAGATGGGTCAAAGGCAGAACACACCTGATGCGGCTGCTCTGCTGGCTCTCCTTAGCAGCTTCTCCAGCCAGACCAGCACACCACCCCCACATCAACATCAGTCTAATACTTACTTCTTAAAGGGAGTTAAACAACTTTGGAGTGGTTCCTCCCTGCACACACAGGACAGCTCAGCACATGGAGCACTTGGGCGTTTCATCTCTGGCATCTTTTCCCTTGGCTGTCTCTCAGGAGAACACAAGACTCCCCTGATACAGCCAGGCACAGCTCAGGACATCACCTACCAAGAACTTGAGATTGTAGCATTTAGAAGGGGCAGGACTTTCAAACACCAGCCTCCAGTATCTGCTAAAAGCAACTGCTGCCAGCATTTACCATCAAGACCTGGATTTCCTCACAGATCCCAGCAAGGGGCTGAGAACTTGTCCATTGTTCAAGAGTCAGAGATTAAAAGGTTAAAATACTCATTCTGCCAAGAAAATGCATCAATTAAGCCTCTGAAAGTGTCCTGGTTTCACTGCTGTGCCACTAAAACTCCAGCTGAAGCCTCAAAATTCCCTTTTACACCAAAGTTAAAAAGAGGGTGTCCTGCTGGAGGCCAGTCTTTGGGCAGCAATCACAAGGCTGTCCTGCCAAGGTGACTGTAAGAGGAAAGCAGCTCCACACTTCACCTGATGCCAGTGACCTTGAGAACATTGCATAACCTGCTAAAGCTTTAAAGTCAGATCAGCCAACTGTATCCAAGTCCCACAGCCAGACAGGTCACACTCTCTTAGCTCTGAGGTCAGGACAGGTATTCAGGAAGACGATATCTATAGAGAAGTAATTTGTTACTGAAAATACTGTAGAACACATGTTGGTTTACCTCTCTCCAGCCTCTCCTCTGCCTAGAGGGCAGCCAACGTCTGAATCTCTTTCTGTCAAGTCATGCAGGCACAATCCTTGCTAGGCTGCACAGCCTGTTTCCAAGTTGTGCCTTGTCCTTTAAGTAGCTGGTAATGTTAACATTTTGGTAGCTTAATTTTAGCTTGAGAATTAAATAAAGAACATGCACAAGTGATAGGTCCAAATAAATCCTTTTATTTCTCTGTAATAAATACAGCACTATCTGAATTCTGAAGACCCTTGGGTCCAATAATTCCTTTCCTACTAGTTCAGAGGTGAATTACCACTAGAATACTCCTGCCTGGTCAGTCTGCTCCCTCCAGCTCATTCCCTGTCCATCCTTCTGCTCCCCGTGGATAGCAGGGCTCTACACCATGATCCTCTTCCCTACGAGGGGGCAAATTCTTCACAGGAGAGAAGAAACACCTACAGGGAAGAAGCACAAGTTCAGCATTAGGTACATGTTCCAGCAGCTGGAGTTAAAAGCTCTCTCACTTGAGATGACCAGATCAAGACCCAACTACTGATAACAGCTTGTAACAAATGCAGCAGGAAACAGAGAATCAGCCAAGAGAACAGCAGGCTTCCCATGGCAGCAAGAGTAGACTGTCTAAGAAGGTACCTACAGCCTCCCCACCTTCACACAGACATGGTCACAATCATTTCTCCTTCCCTTTCCAGTCGCCTTCTGCTCTTCAGGACATGGGAAAGACACAACTGTTTCCTACTTAAACATCTAAAGGGCACTATATCCCCAAAAGATCGCTTCTACAGCCTTCAAACCCCCTGAGATGCTCTGCTGGCAGCAGTTCCCTCCTGCAGGGACAGGGCGCACTCACCATTGCTGTACTTGCACTGCTTCAGAGCCTCGTTGAAGCCCTCGCACAAGGTCAGGTCTCTCTGGTTGGTAGCACATTCCAGGAACTGCTTCATCTCATAGTGGCAGGGTCCATAGGGCGACTGCTGCATCACGGGCCGGGGCTCCTGCGGGCACGGGCCCGGTCAGAGGCGGCCCGGGGACAGCGGCGCCTCTTCCAGCGTGCTCCCGTCACCCTAGGCGGCTATCTGTCTGTCCGTCCGTCCGTCCTTCCCTCCCTGCACAGCCCCGCTCCCCGCTCCCGCCGCCCCACGGCCCCAGCCCCGCCGCCCAAGGGCAGCCCAAGGGCACGGCCCGGCTCCGCTCGCACCTGGGCGGGCGCCGCCGCCTTGGCCGGCTCGGAGGAGCTGCCGCTGAAGACGCCGGTGATGGCGCTGCCCACGACGTGTCCCACAGCGGAGCCCACGGCCACGCCGGCCGCCGTGCTCGCCATCTGCGCCATCAGCCCGGGCTGCGCCGGCTGCGCCGCGGGTGCCGGGGCCGCTGGGGCCGGGCTGCGGAGAGAAGGCAGTTGTGGGGGGCGGCACAGGGCAGCGTGCCCCGCTGTGCCGAGCCCCCCGTACCTGGCGGGCACCGGTGCCGCGGCGGGCCGGGACGCGCTCCTGCCGCCCCGCGCCATCGCTGCTCTGAGCGCCCCGCCCCGCCCCCGCCCTTAAGAGTGCCGGCACCACCACGTGACGCGCGCGCGCGCGCAAACAGCCGGCCGAAGCCAGGGCCCCGCCCCACTGAGGGAAGGCTGGGCTCCCGCGGGGCGCATGCGCAGAAGGCGCGGGGCCGGGTCTGCGCACTGCCCGCCGCTCCCGGCAGAGGGCGCGCGAGGCCCGTCCGGGAACGGGGCGGGGGCGCGGGGCGGGACCGGGGAATCGATGGCGGGATGAAACAAACACCGAAACAACACCGGAACACCACCGGAACAACACCGAAACACCACCGGAACACCACCGGAACAACACCGAAACAACACCGGAACAACACAGGAACAACACCGGAACACTGAAACACCACCGGAACAACACCGGAACACCAGAACACCGAAACAACACCGGAACAACACCGGAACAACACCGGAACACCACCGGAACACCACCGGAACAACACCGAAACAACACTGGAACAACACCGGAACACTGAAACAACACCGGAACACCACCGGAACACCGGAACAACATCGGAACAACACCGGAACAACACCGAAAAAACACCGCAACACCGGAACAACACCGGAACACCGGAACAACACCGGAACACCGAAACACCGGCAGCGAGTCCAGGCGTTAGCCCAGCACTGCCAAGGCCACCAGTAAACTGTGTCCCCAGCTCCGTATCCACACGATTTGTGAACACCCCTAGATGGTGACTCCAGCGCTGCCCTGCGTAGCCCGTGCCAGGGCTGGACGACACCTTCAGTGAAGAATTTTCCCCTAATATCCAATCTAAACATTCCCTGGCACAACTTGAGGCCATTTGCTCTTGTCCTGTCCCTTGGTACCTGCGAGAACAGAGCGATCCCGCCTGGCTTCATCCTCCGTTCAGGCAGCTGTGGAGCACGGCAGCTCCCCGGGGACAGGTGCTGCGGGTGCCGGGACAAACGAGAGCTCCAGGGATACAGTGACTTTGCAAATGCTCGGAGGGTGCTTCTCCCAGGTGCAGAACAGACCAGGGGAGCATGAAGGGGCTTGTTGGAATGGGCAATGAGCACGGCTTCTCTTGCACCGGAGACGACGGGGTGGAGGAGAGGTGGATAATGAGGGGCTGGGAGACGGAAGATGAGAGCTCCGCAATTGGGGCAGAGAAAGGAGGGTGCCAGGGAGGAGGGAAAGGAGGAATGATGTGGTCTAAGCCATTGGCCAGCACAACAATTTTTGCAGCAGCCCTCTGGATACAAACCAGGAGATCAAGGAACACTTTGCAAGGCGTGGACATTGTTGGGCAGTAGGAATCCATGAAAAGATGATGATGATGAGCCCTCAAATCATGAAGAGACAGGCTGGACGACGCCAGTTTTACCTTCAAACCAATTTCCTGACAATCATCTCTTCCCTGGCACTCCCGCTAGTCTCCAGGGCCCCTGTGGGTCCATGTCTCCTCAATGTCTCCCTGGATTGGGCCTTGTTGCCAGCTCCGTCTTTGGATGTTCCTTATGCCCAGTGGAGAGAAAGACATTTCCAAAACTGAGAAGGATTCAGACGTTTTCCAGGAAAAAAAACCATCCCAGCTATGTTATGTCTCCAAGGCTGTGTTCATACATTCAGCAAGTTATGAAAACCAGCTCTTTGGGCTGGTTCATTGACTGGCAGGAATTAGAGAGCTAAGTCACTGCAGGGCTGGCAATTAGCTGCTGTGTTAAGTGTTTTTGTAGAATCAAATTTCCAGCACGAGGGGAAGAGAAAAGCGATTGTAAAGCAAGCCGCCCCCTCGGCGCAGGAGCTGGGCGGGCAGAGGGGAGCTGCAGCTCCTACACTCCTGAGGAAAGAAAAGGATTGTTCCTCAAACAAGCACCGCTTTGGTCTCCTCTTCTGAGGGGTAACACCCCCAAACCCTTCCTCCCACAGCGCCAGGGAGCTCTCCTGCCCCGGGAGCTGTGCGCTGCTTTCAGCTGAACAGCAGCATTTTACAGCCAGTGTTTGCCTGCCTGTCTTTTCCCACTAACAGAGAGGGGGCCAAGCCACTGTAAAAGCAGAGGAATGCCACTGGAAAGCCCCTGCCTCAGTAGCACCTGCACCTGCACTTTTTCCTTTTCCCAGGTATGCATCCTGGAGAAGTGGGGTTCCCTTCCTTGTGCAGCCCCGTCCCGATGAGCCATGAGTGCCTGAGGGGAAACAAAGGTCTTAGGAGAGAAAAAGGGCAGGAGTGGAGACAAGGGTGACCTCAGGGAGCCTCTCGCTGTGAGGAAACTCAGCTCTCTGCCAACTCAGCTCAGCTCTCTGCTGTCAGCATTTGAGCACGGTCGAGCCATCAGGGTGTGGGGCTGGGGCTAGCACACCACGGGCTCCTTTCCCTTCTTGGTTGTTCCTGGCCATAGGTAGAAGCTCGGCATGTGCCAGAGGGAGGAGAGGACAGACTTGCAGGGGGCACAGGGAATGCCAGAGCTCCAGCCGTAAGAAATCAAGATTCATTAGTTCCACCACGCACAGAACAACTTGCTGAAGGAGCCTGGGTTTCAAGCTGAGCGCGTCCCTCTAAGCTGCGTCTGGGAGACCCTTTGATTTGGTTAATTAGAAGCAAAGTTTTTCTGTGCAGTGGGAGGCCGGGTATGGGCTGAGGAGCACAGCTACACTGGGTTTACTAATGAGATAATTTATTGTGGCTGTCTGGGAGGCTGAGTGTACACAACTCCACCCGCGCACACACCACCCACCCCAAGCCCTCTGCTCGCAGCTGGAGAGTCTTCGGCACCGGAGGTGGAAGTACGGTGTCAGGTCTCACTGTGATAGCCCTGCCGAGGAGCCATCCTCCCACTGGGGGCTTCTGCAGGAGGGCCTCATTTACATCTAAGTATCCTTGAAACGATTTTCAGTTTGCCTGGCCAAACCTCCTAATTCCGCTATTTTTCAGCCTCTCTCTTTCCCCTTGCTCCAGTAGATCTCTCATTACATAGTTCAAGTGTTAGGGCTTGCCTACACTTGAAGGTTGACTCTGGATTTAGGGACATATAAATCTGAAAGACAGTAACTAATTCTTGAATCATTCTGGAAGGATTTACTCGAAACCAGTAATTTCTGAATAACTTGGTGCCCTGGCTGGCCAGTTCATCCTCCTGTTAGCGGCAGGAGCAGGTAAGACAAAGTTTGTAAAAGGCAGGTCTGTGTTTTTTCAACTGCTTTCTCCCCATTGCTCTAAAAGGAGCTTATAACCTCCCCCTCCAGAGTTTGCCTCACTTAAATCCTCACGCTGTCACAGCTGAAATGTGGGTACAAAGAGATCTAGGAATTCCCCAAGCGTTTGGCTCTCAAGGGGTTGTTTCACAGGTAAGGAATGCAACACCGGCCTCCCTGTGTCTCCTACCTGTCTCTGCCCCTCCAGCGGGCACGGCACGGGGCTGGCTTTACCAGGCTGCATTTTCTCAGGGCGTTGCTTAGGGAACAGTGACAGCCACAAGTGTCCCGTTCCTGCAGAAGCCCTCTCCACTCAGCCCCGCCTCGCTGCGGGCACATCCTGCCCGGTCACTGCCACGGGCCACCACCAGCGGGGAGCCATCCGGGGGTGCTGCTGGAGCCTCCTGCCTCCCGAGCTGCAGGTTTGCGCTTGGAGAACCCTAATTAGTGCATGCAGGGGCAGATCTGGGCAGTGCTCTGGGTGTACCTGAATTTAAGTTATTTAGGTTAACAGCAAATTGCACAGGATGATTGCTCGGGGATCTGGGCAAGCTATTCAAAGCAGAAGAGAGCGTCTGATGAATTAGCCAATATTTTTGTTTGTGGACAATCCCCCAAAAAGACAGAAACAAAACCTCCAGTTCTTACCAATGTGTTTGCTACTCAAAATTACTCCATGAATCATTTGTGACTGACTGTATGCAGTCAGTGGGTTTCTCATGTCCTCCTTTTATTTTCGTCTATGAGCTCCAGCTAGTCCTAATTTTGCTTGTGCCAAGTGGCTGATCTCAGTCCCCAAGTTCATTCACAGCACTCAGGTCAGAAGGAAATATGCAAGAACTACCTTTCTATGATACACAGTTTTTAGCAAGCAGAGTTGCAGTCAACAAATAGTAATTTTTAAAAAGCCCACACAAAACCAGGCAAGCTGCTACAACTAAACAGCATTCACAGATTTTTCATGAGCAAATGGAACATTTCCACAGTCCTGCCTCATCACCATTCCCCAAGGGATAACAAAATAGCAGTGTTACAGGCAGGTGATATTCCATGGCACCACAGCAGCACGGCACACAGCCCTGTCTCACTCTGGATGCCACAGGCTTCGAGTGCACTCCCCACACAGACGTCTTTCTGTCTGCATCCTTCCTTAGTTACTTTTTAGCCAAAACACAATGCCTGAAACAAAGTGACTGCGCTTCAGGAGTCGGAGATGAGCAATGGGAGGAAGAAATAACCAGTGTCTCACTGGAGGCGCTGCAGATGGCGGGACGTGACTGCAAGGGAAGGGGAGGCAGCGCTCGGAGTGCCGTTTCAGCTTTCAAGTCTCGTGCTCCCAGGATCTACATGCCATTTCTTGGATGTGGTTTGCCCCGAGGGCAACCTCAACAGCTGTGAAGTTTCAACAGACGAACAACGTAATTTTCAATAAATTTCACCAAGCAAAGGAAAGGATTTTAACTCCTTCATGCTAGCCCACTTTTGGTCTGAAGGCTCTTCCAGACCCGAATCCATTCATGTCATGAGTGTTTCCTGTTTGAGCCCCAGGCACACCTGAACTACACTGCTGTACTTCAGGTTTGCAGAGAGGTTTTCCCCATCGGAAGAGGCTTCTCTCAGCCATGCCCATGTGTCCTGGGAGGTGCAGGTACATCCGTGCATTTACCTGTGCCACTTGAACCCACGCTGGTGGAGGAAGGTACCAAATATGGATGCCCTCAGCTCCTGGTGGGGAAAGGAGAGGCAGTGGAAAGACAACTTTTCCAAATCTCCTTGCGGCAACTGCATCTTGGAAGTTCCATTTCCTTTGTACTCACACATCCAGAAGAGGGGCTTGTGCTCTTGGAGTCATGTTCTCATCCCAGATTAAGGCTGATGCCATTAATTGTAACTGAAAGAAGGGCTTTTGTGTTCCCAAATGCTTCAGCCAGAGAAGTCAAGAAATTACCTCTTTCAAAACACATCCAGTGTATCCTCAAATCACTGTGAATTCACCTGCTGTACACAGGACAAGACAGCAAACTTGAGTCCAGAGATAAAAAGCCAGCATGGGGTTTTTTTGGTGTGTGTCTGGGGAATCTGAGCAGTGAGACTGTGACCTTTGCTGCCTCACCTCTGGCTGGGATCTGTCAAGCGGTTTCAGGGACTCTGAAGCAGTGAGCTCACACCCCTTGCAGGAGATAACAGTGCTGAGGGATCTCACACTTTTACAGGCTCCCTGCTTCACCTGTGAATGCTTTACCTTCAGTGTCCAGGCCGATGGGCTCGGGACTTAGCATTTCCTCCTCACCCAAATGTCTGCCCAGAGGCCATTCCCTTCTGCTCCTGCACAGCTGCTCCCTGGATGGTCTGGTTCCCCCTCTCTCTGCAGACTGACAGCAAACATCTCCAGAGAGCTGTCCCGGTGCTTCCCCACACACAGCTCCGGGAGGCACTGACAGCTCTCAGGTGTCTGTAGTGAAACAACACGAGACCAATGACAGAATCAAGGATGAGGTTTGTGTGTAAGGCAGAGGTGCCCATGAGCTTTAGGAGGCTCTTAGCACCAACCCATGAACAGCTACTGCTTTGAACTAGAACTTTACAGTAACTGCCTCCCCACATCTCCCCCTTCCCAAGTAGAGACACAGCTTGTATGGCAGCCAGAGAGATCTTGTGGGGTGCTGCAGCCTCTACACAACAGTTCACAGACACCTGTGATTTGCAGTCTTTTGTCCCAGCTCTCCAAAATGTTTCATGAGTTTTAGTCACCACATTGCTCTCCCTATTCTATTGAGGCTCCCCAGCTGTCAGCTTCCAACAGAAATTTCTTAGACAGAAACTAAATATTGTATCCCATCTTTTCCTTCCTGTAGAAGAAGCCAGTGGTATCTCATTTTCACATGGAAAGTCAGTAACCCTTGCAAATGCACAGGGCAGCCTGGTTGTGCACTCTGGTTTGTCATGATTTCTGCTGAAATGCTTTTCTTTCAGTTGGCATCTCCACCAGAGTGCTGAGTTCAGTGCAGAGTCCATTCAGGGGCTCCTCCATAGGAAGACTGCAAACATCCTCTTCTGTAGGAACAGCCTGACCTTTTGAAAAATTCATGGTCTGAGCAAACTCCTCAGCTCTCTGGAAAGGCTGGACACTGTGTGTGCCATGCTGGATTCATTCCCAGCCTTGTGCAAACTCTTGTGGTGCTCTTTTGAGATGGCTTTTCAGAGTCTTCGGTGTGGTCTCTGGGTGCTTCCCTGCATCTGAGGCTTCCACGGTGAGTTTGTGATAATGCAGTTTCAGAGTTAAGCAATTGCAGACGAAGAGAAAGTGGGAAAACACTTTGGGAACTGATCTCTGTCACTGTCCAACCAATTTATTCCAGTGACATTTGTTAGTGGCAATGCAGTGTATCACACACAGCATCTAGGGTAGCATGTCCTCTGAATGGCAGGACATGGCACCACTGCTGCACAAAGCAACTGCTGGGAGAGGCACTTTGCATCCTGGAGGGAACCAAGAGTGCTCTCACACCAATAAAACCCACACTTCTGTGATATCTCTTCCTGGACATTTCCTCTGGGCTGAATTAGCATGCTCTCCTGTCTTTTTTCCCCTGGCTTACATCTTTACTGTGTTCACATGACTTTATTCAGTCAGAGCCCTGTGTCCGACTGGTTCTGCTCACCCAGCACCAACCTGCACCATGAGTGCAGGCACCCCATCCTACCGAGATGTGGGGAGCACTCTCTCTTTCCTGCTGCTGGCCCTGGCTTGCCAAACTGGCCTGCACAACCTGGGGACAGACACCTCTCACTTGCCAAAGGCAAACGCACCCCGTGGCACGAAGCCAGAGCAATGTGGAGGGGCAGGAGGGTCCCAGCAGCAGCGAGGAGCTGGGGGAGTGGTACCTGTTCCAGGCAAGTGAGTTCAGCAGCATTTGCTGAGGAGGGGGGAGAGAGGGAGCTGAGGGGCTTGGCTGCTCTGAGCAGAAGCGTGCGTGAAGAAAAGCCTCGACCCACACCCTGAATTCCACAGCTCGACTCCAGGGACAGGGGGAGGGAGAGAGGACAGGACAGGACATTTCCAGCAGACCTGCGACTTGTTCATAAAAGCCTCATCTCACCACCCCTGCCTGCCTCCTCCCCCATCGCCTCCACCGCTCACGCTGGGTTTTATTAACGCAGTTCCCCTCAGGCTAGAGGGAATCATATCCCAGGAGACATTCCAGTCTCAGATCAGCTTCGGAGGGGATCAGAGGGAGCCAGGGATGGGGGGCGTTTCACCAGGACGTTTCATTTGCGGAGAGCTGGCAGGTTGGGAGCACTGCAAGACGGCACTAGCAGCCTCCTTATCAGACACTGAGCAGCCGCAGGCTGGAGTCGAGCCTCTGCTCGGCACTCTGTGTCCCAGCCACTTCTGCTTTGTCCAGGCTGCTGGCTGGAAGCTCTTCCCCTGAGCTCTGCTGGGTGCTGGGTGCACGGCCGGGCGCAGGGAGCCTGGGCAGGGAGTCTGTGCCTGTTGCTCGGGTGAGCACACTGTTGGTGACGTGCCCGGGTCGGCTCCACAAGGGCTCAGCCCGGGGTCAGTACCCTTCCCCGAGCACCGACACGGCCTCAGCTGCCGGCTCCTCGACCATCGCACCCTGCACCAGTCAGGACCATCACCTCTCGCCCGGAATGGGAGCCGGCTCCCCGGCGTCTGGCTCCCCAGGTGAATTGTGGTGTGCCCTGAGCCTACGCCAGGAAAATGCCAGCAGATGAAACTGCATCTCAGGCCAAGAGACACGAAGATGGATGTGTTTTCCTCGCCTGGCTTATCTCGCAGGCAGCGCTTCTCACCGGAGCCCGGCACTGTTTGTGTGCGCTCGGCTCCTGGCACGGGGGCAGGAGATGATTAGACAACAAACACTGTGGCGGAGCTCTCCCGAGCTGCAGCCTGCCCCTGCCCTGCCGAGACCACGGCCCGGCAGGGAGCCGCTCCTCGGGGGCCAAACCCCAGCGCTGAGTCCCAGCGCTGGCTGCAGCTGCACTGGGGCTGCAGCGGGAGAAGGGGGAGGAAGAGCCGCAGGACCCCACAGCTGCTCGGGCACTGCAGGAGCTGCAGTGTGAGCTGCACGGGGTGTGGCTGTCTCAGTGCTCCCCCAGGGAGTGCAGTGCACCTCTGCAAGGTGAGGGGCAGGACGGTCTTGCCACCATCTCCCTCATTCCTAGGTTAGAGGAGGCAGCAGTGCCTGCCCAGCAGCCCTGCAGACAGTCGTGCCCCCTGCCCAGGGGCTCTGCTCCACATGTGCCCCTTGGTTTCACAAGGGCACTACACTGAGCAGATCCCAAACTCGTCTGACTCTGCACTGCTGGGTTCAACCCAGAATTAAGGTCAAAGAAAGGGGAGTTTTAAGGACAAAAAAATTAGATGTCAAATAAGTAGTAGCAAATCAAGCAAGACTTTCTGGAAATTCATAGTGAGACTGACCTAGTTAAGCTGAAGTCTGGAAAACTTTGGTGTTTTCAAGTTTCACTGTTTGGATCTGGGACAGCCTGCACAATTCCAGCATTTCCATTTAAAAGATTTTTAAAACCCCAAAAGAGATTTGAAGCAGACCACTTTGCTGACCAACATGTATTTTTATGTATTGCTTTATTTTACATACTACTTTACCTTTTCACTTGTGAGTCCAGGCCCAAAGGCCAAGTTTCCACTCCACAACCTCTTCTTGCCCACTCCTCATGCCCATGTCTTGGGCTGCCAGCAGAGGAGGAGAACTGGGTAATTCAAAAAGTGCTCCTGATCAGTTGTGTTTACATGGGCAGTTCACTGCACATGACCCTCAGCCTTGTTTGCACCTACCACCACCTGTACAAACACCCACTTTGGCTGCCCAGGAGAAAAACAAGGTGCCAGGGCCAAAGAAAAGGGGAATACCAAAAACAAGAGGTGAGAACAGAGATTTGCCTGGTGGGGATGTGTCCCCATTTGTCACCCACTGAGCAGTGATGCTGGAGACATCAATTCATGAGATTGTCTCCTACAGAGAGAGGAGGAAAAACTTTAGAGAAGAGAAGAGAAATCAAAGGGGTTTCTCTGTCCTAGGGATTTGGCTCCTGGACCATCTTCCAGCTGCTCAGGGAAATGCCCAGGAGGTGTAAAGCTCCATGCTGACTTTGCAGGGAACCTAAAGCCAGGTCCCCAGCCACACAGAATACAGCTGTGAAAGTCACACCAGGGAGGTGGCAGGAAACAAAGGACTTTGGACAGACAGGCTTAATCCATTTAAATTCAGTTTCTCTCTCACTTCCCTCCCCTTTCCCCTTCACTCTCATCAGACAGCTCTTCCCCCACCTCCTCTCAGTCCGAAGTGCCTTCCAGCAGTATCACACCCAAGTGACCCATGGGCTGAGAGAGTTATTCCATCTCTCTGCCGCTCACAAAGAATCAAACCTGCTGTTCTCTTCCTCTCCCACATCCTCTTTCCACCTAATATCTGCTGGGCTGTAGAGAGAGGTTATCTCCAGCTGGTGGTTCCACTCACATTATGATGCTGCTTTGCCTGCCCAGGTGTTCACAAGGCCCTCCTTGTTGGGAAGTCTTAGGGGAGTGGGAGAAGAGCTAGAGCTTCTGGTCAGAAGGAATTGGAAAACTCATGACAGCTCTGCCACTTGATAGGACTGGAAGGCTCTGAACATATGCTGAGTGAGAAGGGCTACATGTGGGAATGCTCTATCAGCAACATCAGTGACCAGCAGGACCTCTCGGCCATGAAAGCTTCCACTGAGCTCTGCAGCCATCACAAGAAGCCCAAGTTTGGTTCCAGCCTGGCAGGAGCTGCAGGAAAGCAAGCAGACAGTGCCCACACTGAGAGATGTCAGACTGTCGGCGCTCTGAGGCTGGGGTGGGAGCCCTGTGCTCATCTGCCAGCAGCCTCTCTGCATCCAGCAGGCTGCAAACAGGCAGGGATGGGGGCTGCACGGACAGGACAGGCAGGGGCTGAGAGAGCTCCCAGCGCAGGAACACAAGCAAAAAGGAATTCTGCAGGCTGCACACAGGGCCCTCTGCAGAAGGTGAGTACATGAGCCCCTCAAACACCCAACGGGCCGTTTTCCTGCTGCTAAACATCTATTTGCTTGGCTGGGAAATATCTGTAATCCCAAACACACCATGCACTTTCTTTTGTGTTAAGTGCCTTGGCAGAAGCCAGCAGTTCTCACACACAGTTCCATCTCTGCAAGGACTGAGTTTCCCAGAGCACCCCTTTAAAAGTCTTCCTTTATTAAGAAGAGCCAAACTGCCTGTTGCTGCCTTACAGGCTGCTCCCATGCCTTTCCCCAGGGCTCCACTGCCATGGGCTGGAAAGCACTGAGCTCCCAGAGACACCAGCATTAAAAGAAAAGACACTAAAGAAAAGAGAGACAAAGGCAGGAAAGCTTTTTTTCACTGGGACCCAGCTGTCTGCCTCAGAGAAAGGCAAGAAAGTAGGGTCTGCTCGGCATTCCAGGGGCACAGCCAGAATAAGAGCAGAAGGGTAAATTCCCCACTGCAAAGTGTTTTTCCCTACTCCCCTACCCCCTCTTACAAATAAGGCCTCGGAGATATGCTGAACATGGTGCTCCGGTGCAGGGACATCTTGCTAACAGCCTGCAAGTTAAACACTGCAGCACCTTCCAAAGCCAGCCAAGACCAGGCTCTTTCTTCTCACATCTGCTTACCGTACCCAGTATTTACATCGTCAGTATGGTTCCCATAAAACTAAACAGGAACAACTGATCACAGTCAAATAAAGCAGTAATAGTGTCCGGGATGTCAGGAAGCCTTACCCACTCCCTGCACACCAGCCCAGGCAGCTGGAGATCAAAGTTTTCTTATTTGCAATACATTTCTTGAAACAATTTTCAGATAAACTCAGTCTGCAGAGGGGATGCTGACACAATCCAGGGCTTCTCCCATAGAAACAGGAACCAAGAAGCCAGATCTGTGCATTGCTGCCTCCATCTCCAAGTGGCTGAACAGATGGAGAAAGCTTTGGCATCTCCAAAACAGGGAGTTGCTCGCTTCTTTCCCCTCCCTCAGCATCCCTCTCAGGGAAAGCCTTCTTGCAAAGGGTGAGTGAAGGGTTTGAGTGAAAAAGTGAGTGTGAAGCGGAGCCCTGCACAGGCAAAGCAGGAGTGCAGACACATTTAAACACGGATCTGAGCTACTTCCCATGGGGACTGAAGTGGTCTCCACGGGCACTGAGAGGGCTGGTTTTAGTTCTTGGTACCCTTAGGCAGGAGAGGTGAAAGATACCTTTAAAGGGACCCGTTTAAAGCTATCCCAAACCCGACAGGACCCGGTTGCGCGGAGGCCGGAGGCCGGTGCCGGGCAGGCGTGGGAGGGGGGTCCCGCCCCGCTCCGCCCCCGGGGGGTGGCGGGGCGGAGCGGATGGGACGGGCGGGACCCCCCTCCCGCGATGCCGCCGGGCCGTGTCCCCCCGGCCCGTACAGCCGCGGCTCGGGGAGAACAAAAGGCAGGAGCGGGAGGAGGCGCGAGGAGGAGGGCAGGCGGCCACGGTGGGGGGATAAAAGGCTCAGCGAGGACCCCCCCCTCCTCCTCTGCCCCATGTCCGAGCCCGCTCCGCCGCCCGGCATGGCCCGCCCGCCGCTACCCGCCGCTGCCGCCTTGCTGGCCGCCGCTCTGCTGCACTGCGCCCCCGCCGCGCCCGCCCACCGACACAAGCCGGTGAGTCGGGACCACCCGGTGCCTCCCTCCGTGTCCCCCGCCGCTCTCCGGTGCTGTCCCGAGGGCAGTATCTCCCCGGCAGATCCTCCGCTGAACGGGATGAGCCGTCTTCCCCCCACCGCTCCATCCATCCCGGAGCCGCACTCGGGATGCCGGCACGGGCAGCGCTGCCGGGAGTCTCCGGCCGCGGGACGGCTGCCCCTGCCCGGCGGTGCCCCCCGCTCCGCGGGCTCCTCTTGGCTTGTTGGGGAGCTTCCACAGCCGTGTTCCCGAGGGAAAAACGGGGAGCGGGACAAGGAGAGTTTAGGAGAGGACACGGCATCCCCCGTGCTTTACAGGCAGCCGAGCACTCGCTGCTGCTCAAACACCTCAAACACCCCCTGCACGCTGTGCTGGCAGTTCCGAGAAGTGTTACGGGGAGACGAGACTAGAGGGATGAATCAAAGGCGCAGGCAGGAGAGAAGCAGCAGGGCTCTTTCTTCCTGCACATGCCTGCCCGATCCCAGCACCTGGGACGGAGCTGCGAGCAGCAGGGACTGCGGCTGCCAGAGAAGAGCAGCGGCGTGCGAGGGATTTGGGGGACGGGAGAAGACAGAGAGCTCCTTGTGCTGGGAATGTGTGCGTGCGTAATTGGGTTATTATAGACATGCGCTTCGCTGGTGTGCCATAAAATAATAACAGAGCAAATGCCCAGTAGCAGCCCAAGGGGATTAGTTCAGGTTCTGTCGATGGTTTTATTATCAGCTCTGTCATCTGAGAACTTTCTAACTTGGCTGCTAAATATGCTGTGGGCTGGGTCTTGGCACAGAGCAGCCTTGGCCCCCAAAGTGCTTGCGTTATTCCGAATGAAATGTCACTGTGCTTGGCTCCACTCTGCCTCTGGGGAAGGTGAGGCCAAGCTCTCGGTGGTGGCACTCTGCACTCCAGTAATGACACTGCTCTGCGGACTTCAGGCCCATCTGAGTGCAGCAAGTGGTGGGCTGGCAGGGCAGAGCTCCACCCGCATCAGGCTGGGGACTGCTGGTTCCTGTGGAACATGGGCTGGGCTGGCAGGTGCCTCATGCTCTGCCGTGTGCAAGCTGTGAAGCTGCTGCTCCTGGAGGAACCTGCACAGCCTCTGGTCCTGGTCTTGCTGCCAGCAAGGACCTGTGTGGGATCCTGGGGGAAGGGAGAGACAGCTTGGGTTTCACACCATCTGAGTTTGAGCCCAGTCCAGCTGCCATGTCACTGTTCATCTCCTTTTGCCAGCACTCACAGCTGCTGACTGCAGAGGTTGCTGGGCCTCAGCTGACTTGGCCAGTACCCTTTGAAGTGAGGAGTACACCAAATTGCTGAAGAGCACAGAGTTAATGCAAGGGGCCAGGTCTGCTCAGACTCCTGGTCCATGTAATCCACTACCACACTCCAGAAGGAGATCACCCCAGTCAGCAGTCTGCCAGCTGGGAGATGATTTCTTCCTCATCCTAGGCTAATGCTCTGCACTGTGAGTGCTAATACTTTCCTCTTGGCTGGAGTAACTCCAGGTGATACTCCTACAGGTAGGTTTTGTTCAGGAATACCTCGTGCTTGTGTGTTTGACCAGCCATGCGGGGCTCAGGGTTTCAGATCAATGTGTTTGAGTCAGTCTTTGCAGAGATGGTGGCTGCATTGGTTTGGGTTGGAAATGGACAGACAATTTCCCATCCTTTCAAACAGCAGTTCTATCATCCCAAATAGCTGTTGGGTTCCTTTCTGGTGTCACGGCTTCTGAAGGTCATTCTGCTGCCTCTAAAGTGAAGCCAGTTTTACTTGGGGGTTGCTCTCACGTACGATGTAAGTTGCCAGCAGTGCACCCCATTCCTCTCCCGGCTGGCGAATACGTGAGTGCAGGACAGCTGAGGTGGGACTGCTGGGCTCACAGAGGCGCATGGCCTCAGCCATCCTCTGCCCTCTCTTACAGAGAGCTGTGCCACGCCATCACGTGTTCCCTTCTCTGACTACTCCGAGTCTGCTGCACAAAGGGATGTTTCCCTAATGTCTGACAGCAGCTAATTTCCTGTCTGGGCACCTTTTGCTGTCAGGTGATGAATGAGAAAGGAGCCAAGGGGCTGAGCCGGGAAAAGAGATTCACACTCCTATGAGACAGACCACAGGACATCCTCAAGCTGTGCTAGTACGTGGGGTGGGCAAGGACAGCCCCAGGTAGAGGAGTATGCTGCACCGTGGCTATTTATGCTCCAATAGCGAGTCACAACAGCAGCAACTGAGAGGCACACGAGGGAATCAAGGGCTAAGATTCATTTTAAAGCCAGGCTATAGGGCAAGTTGCAGAAGGACTTGTGTTCTTTGAGGCAAACCCTGTGGATCTCCTTCACTTTTATATTAATGCCTAAAGAAAGAAAGAGAAAACTGAGAGCAGAATAAAGGCTGTGTCTGGTGTCCACTGTAAAACTTGAGAACAAAAGATCTGCAGTCCTCAGGGCTGTGCACGCGCAGACACTGAATTCCTGCACTGCTTTCGGCTCCCCTGGGAAATCAAAGTCAGTCCATTTGCTCGGAAGGTCTTTCTCCGTGGACAAGTGGTGGGCACCCTCCTAGCTACCAACGTAATCCATCAGGGGTCCTGCAGCTCTCACCCTAAACACAGCAGGTTCCCCTCTGGAAGCAGGGCACTGCCTTCCCCGCAGCCCCTGCCTGCCTCACTCTGGGCTGTGGCAGCTCCCGCAGGAAGGGTTTGATTTACACTCTGGTTTGGCTATTTAAATCCTGCAGTTAGTGTTGGGGTAATTTTAGGCATGTTTATCTTCTGCTCTGGGAGAGACTCAAGACACATGTAAGTAATTCTCCAGTGGGTTTGTTGTGTTTGTGCTTCCACATGCAGCACACACGCACACCCTGCAGTGTGACAAGACCTGGGGGTGCTGCTGGCAAAGCAGATCGCGGAGGGAGAGGAGAGCAGGGAGGAGAGAAGCACTTTGGGGAGGATCCCCCTCTCCAGTTTATGTTGCACTTGCTTCCCCCACGCTTATCCAGCCCTGGCACCATAACCTGTGGGGCTCTGCAGAGGAACAGATGCACTGTGTAGGAGTCGTTCAAAAAGAATCTTCTGTGGAAAGTTGTCCTGCAGAGATGCTGGTCCTTTTTACTACTAAGTAGCTTTTCCCTACTAATCCCAAATATACAGACAGGTAAATGAAGGGTTTGTGGGTACTCTTGCACCAGGGATGGCTCAGCCGGTAAAGTGAATGGAAGCACTGCTGAGTCTGCACATAGCTGCCCAGCAAAATGAAAAGCAGAGCTTCAGGGGTTCACTAAGGGCCACAGACATGTTTTTAGAGGTTCACAGAGATCCTGGTGTAGATAGATGAGCCCCAGCAAGGGCAGGCAAGTGACCAGACTTCCTCCTCTTAGTGGATTTGGGCAGGAGAGAGGTACTGATAGCTTATGGCTCCCCTTAGCTTGGATGTAACTGCACAATGAACAAAATGTCTCAACCCCCTTCCTCCCCTGCCAGGAGTTTGCCACATCCTAGAGCAGTTTCTTCATTTCGAGGGGATTTCTAGGTTATCAGATTAAGGGCTCTTGAAACCTTTTGCTATGTCAGCATTCTGGGGTTTGTTTGCTCTGTAAGTAGTCCTGTTTCTGGCAAACTGTTGCTTGGGTGACACCAGCAGTTTGGTTGTGGTGTTGTTGATGGAATAGTCTCACAAGCTGTCACGTAATTAAAATGTCTGGTAATAAAAATAGTCCCGCGGTGTTTGTTCATTTGCTTTCTCTTGTTACACCGAAGCCTGGTTCTTCTCATTCTGTCTGCGGCCATAAACATTTGCAGTCCATAATGTTTCATGTTCCATGTTGCTTAGGAAAAATAAACGTTTTCCTTTTTTCATTGCCAACAACAACTACCACCAAGTAATCCGGAAACAAACTGTCAGGCCCCAGGAGGTAGTGCTGGATGGTGCCATGGAGTATGGGAAGTGAGTGGAGGGGAACATCCTATAGTGTATGCATGGCCAGGCACTGCAGCAGCTCCCATTTGGCCTCAGCCCTTGTGTTCTCCCTGGCTCTGTCTGCAGTGGCACCAGGCCGTAGCCCAGCATGAACAAGTCAGTCCTGTAGCAGAAGTACTGTGTGTAAGCAAAGAATTCATAGAAGGGTTGGGAGACTCTGCCTTGTTCTGTGGAAGGCAAGATCAATAAATCTAGTGGCTTTGCCTAGGCATTGTTTCCACTGACAGTGCCTTGCCTAGGAGCACATTAAGCTCAGGGTTAGACCAGACCACAGTCATGTTTCTGCCATGAAATTTCAGCTGCAGCATTAGCACCTTCTGAGCCCAGTCTGCTCCTGGAACACAACCTGACTAGAATGAAGTTGGTTCCAGTTTTACCATTAGCCGTCAGCTGTAGCTGCATTTTCAAATCCAACCCCTGCAAATCCACACTGCTGTACATCTGGACAAAAAGCCATCTGTGCATCAGGAGAACAATGCTGATCTCAGGCAGGAATATTGCTGTTAAGGGGGTGCACAGCCCATGGGGGACATAGCCACCCCCCAGTGGACAAAAATGTGGTGAGAGAACTGTCTTACATGAGAACTGCAAGAAAAAGCATTTCTGCTGTCCTTCCCCACTGAAATAAGGGCAAGAGTGCTCTGAGGTGCAGGCTCGTAGGTAGGAGGAGGATAATGCTACTAGCCAGAGAGGCAGCAAACACCAGGGCCTTGACAAACACTCTGAGTAAAAGGAGAAAGCAGAAACAGAAGCAATGGAAAAGCAGCAGCAGAAGGGACAGGGAAGTGGAGACAAAGTCCATGAGCTCATTCCCCAGCATAAGAGGAAACAGCCCCAGTGACAGGGGAAGCATACAAGACTGATGGGATTCACGTTGTAACTTGTCCAGTCACTCCTGTCTGACAGGGAGAGGGGTCTCCTTTCATGTCCATGCCACAGACGCAGCCAGGAGCCCAGGTAATTAGGTACACAAGCGAGGACACAAGTTTAAGTTCAGGGCAGGCAGAGGAGGATTGACCCAGGCAGAGGAGAGCCGTGGGTTTGTCAGTACCAGGCACCAGCCTCACTCTTGTGCTTATTTAGGCACGGTGTGGCTGATACTCCACTGTAGCTGTGCTGCTCCGGCTGCTGCTCCGCCTGGGAGCTCTGGAGGGTGAGTGCTGCCCAACACAATGAGGTTAAAGATGCTCCTGGCTCCTTGGGATGGCTGGAACACTTCCTGGGAAGCTTGGCTCGTGTTCATCTGGCCCCAGCAGACCCAGAGATGATGGCTGTTGTATCACAGCACTTGAAGTCTGATAAAGCTGTGAGGAACTGAGTGGGCAGCCTGTACCTCCGCTGTGGTTTCTGCTGTCCCATGGGATCTGTCCATTCCCTCCTGTTCCCCCTCAGCCTTTCAGTCACAAGGCTGCAGGAAGAGGCACTTTCTTTGTGAGAAGCTGTGACCAGCCTGCAGCACAGCCTGCAGCACAGCCCTCTTTGCATACAGCTTTGCTCTTCTGCTGTCCTCACTGCCCTTAACCCTTGGTTTCAGGCCTGGAATCCTCTCTGTTCTTGTGCTATGTTCACATTTTACCAATCAGTCTCTATTGCAAAGCCCTGGCCTCTTCCTTGACTACACACCAGCTGTTCCCATGCCCAGCAGCCACCCCAGCTGTGGGTTATACAGGGAAGGGCAGTGCAAGTGGCTGCACATGCTCAGCCAGAGGCTCAGCTCTGTTTTGCACTCTGCCGGGACAAACCCTGTCCTGGGCTGCAGGGGTTTTCCTTTGCTTTTGTGTTCAGTAATCCCTTCACCTCTGTTGGTGGGATGGGACAAGTAGGGATGCCCTGAGAGGGACCCAGCAGCTGGTGCCCTCCTCCGCTCTCCTCCCAAGTCTGTAGTAGCTTCAGCAGCAGCACAGTCCTAAATGAACCCCAAGCAATACAGTCGGGGCATGGTACCACTGCTCAGAAAACAAAGCAGGATCTCCCCAGGAGAGGGTGGGCTCAGCACCGGGTTGGAAGGATGCAACCTTAAGTGAGCAGACACGATATCTAATCCTTGGGAAGTCCCTGCAACAAGGCGTGTCCAGCTAAGGAGACCAAGATCTCCAGCCTGAGTGTCTCCTGAGCATTGTTTGGCAAGTGGTTTCTGCCTGTCACATTTCCCCTTGCTGGCTGCGCCTGCAGTGGCATTTTCCAGCCCTTTCCTGCCATGGTCCTAATGTCGGTGCAGTGACGACAGGGAGAGAGTTACTGTTTGTCCAGGGGCACACACAGGACAACAGGGCAGGTCTTGCCTCCTGCCTCCACCCAGAGCCATTCACAGGACCATGCTGTGCCCCTTTCCGGGACCGAGTTTCTGCAAAGGGCAGGAGGAGCAGGGAGGGTCCTGGTAAGGCAAAGTGGAGTTCGGAAATCTGGGATTCATAACAGTGGCCTTGAGCTAACCAAAGAGGGGAGAGAAAAGCTGCCTCTGGTCTGCCTCTGAACATGGGATTCCTCAGGGCAAGAAGGAAACAGGCAGCTTCTCTTCTTTCTGCTCCTGGTCAGAGGAGAGTGATAATCTCCAGTTTAAGCCAGTGGTCCCAGCCTGTAAGGCAACTGACCTTCCCAAGAGAGGGGTGTGCATGGCATCGTCGAGACAAGAAAACAGGAGTAAGGCATCTGAGTCTGCCTCAGCCCACTCACCTACCTGAGCCATTCTCAAGGGTTTCCCAGTGCTCCTAGTTCCTGCACTTCCTGGCCTTGGAAACCCAGACGCATTCATCACCCCAAGTCCTCAGCTGTCAGGACCTGCCTCTGGTGGCAGTGGGTGCTCCTGAGTGCACCCAGGAGCAAGGGGCCGAGTGGCCCTCCAGGCTGTGCTTTGGTGACCCAGCTGCCATTATGCGCTTCGGTGTCATTGGGGCTGAGAGCAAGACGTTGGCCAGAACATGAATTTTGTCAGCTTCTCCTGCCAGCTGTCCTTTGCAGGCAGTAGCTGCCAGTCCAGGCAGGGTGCCAGGTGGCTCTCAGAGAGTTTCTCTCAGAGAGACAGGTACCTCCAACCTGGCAGGGCTCCAGTGTTCAGCAGGAGCAGCCCAGTGCAGACTCATCTGGGCAGGCCAGCCCGTACTCCCTCCTCCCACCAAAGCACTTGAATGGATGCTCAGTGCCATGGCTGGTGGCTTGGATAGGCTTTGCTGTTCAGGATGTGAAAAGGCTTTCTCTCTTTGCATGTGTTGCTGCTGCAGTTCCTGTGGTGTGTGAAAGTGCACTGGGACACCAGGATTGTATTGATGGTTCTAAGGCGAAGGCTGGCAGGTGCCAAGCCACCAAGGGTGTCTGTCTGTCTGGGGAGGACAAGCCAGCAGGCTAGTGGTGACAGACACATGAAAAGCTTAAAGTGATGTGTGGACACCTAAATTGCACCTTGTGTGACCTCCCTGGCTCCCCCGTCCATCTGTGCATCGCTCAGAGGCACAGGACCACTGCAGAGCCGGGAGCTCAGTAGCGGAATTAATGCCAAAGTCTTCACACTTCATTCCAGCCCGCATGAATGGGCTCATTGTAGGGAACAGAGTGGTGGCAGCACGCGGATTACACGGCATCATGGCAGCTCTGGCATCATGCCATCCTGACCTTTGTGTCCCTGGCAGGGCAGCCAGGAAATCTGGCCTGGAAGAAGGCAGCTCTTTGTGGGGGAAGAAAGAGCATGCCTAAAGCCCAAGTCTTCCCTCTGGAGCCCTGTGGGACAGAGCCTGCCTGCCCAAGTAGAGATGCACCTCTGCTGCATCTGAGCTCTTCCTGCTGCTCAAACAACTTTAAATTTACTGCACAAAATCAGGCAAAATAATTCTGTGTTTGGCCCTCTGCAGCCCAGTGACATGGATCAAGCACCTCTCACCCCACATGCCTCACAGCAGGTTGGAGATGACACCTGGGTCATTGTTTCATGGTGGCAATATAGTCCTGCTGTGACATGGGAAACCAGTGGAAGTCAGCTAATTAGCATTAATTAATGTTGTCAAGAGAAACCTTGCTTTTCCAACTAAGTGTGGAAGAGCCCAGGAGATCTTATCCCAAGCAGAATCACAGGTACAGTGAGGCAAGGGCATATGGTCCAGTCCTCAGGCAGTGATAGGGGCTGCAGGGACAGTCATTGCTGCTCTCTGCCCCATGGGCTGGGCTGTCACTCCCAGATCCCTGTGTCCTGCTCTGCTGGGTCCACTGGCCATGCTGAGAGCCTGCCCACAATGCCAGAACAGCAAGAGGACACCACAGAAGTGGCAACAGGGAGCACAACTGTGTGCTGGGGACTAAAGACTTCCTCCCATTAATATCACCTCTATGCGGGGCCAGGAGGGAATAAAGGATGTAGGGCAAAGGGGGAGAATTTATTCCCAAGTGATTTGGTTTATACTTGAAGGGTCTGGTTCTCATCCACAGCTTTCAAAAGTATTTCCTGCCGGCCAGCTGCCAAGGAAATGTGGACCAAAATAGCCCAGTGCTTAGTGGGTGCCATGGCATGACACAGTGCCTCCCAGGTGCAACCCAGCCTCAAGAGCAGCAGAGCCCAGGGAACACGGCATGTTTGTGGGGAGCAGTTTGTGCCCTAGCAGTGGGGAAACAGCAGAGGTGGAACTCACCACTGGGTCACTCCACCTGGGCAGAGGTGGAACTCACCACTGCAGGACTGCTGTGGGCAGTTGTCCACCACTCTGCAACAGGAAGAGTCTGCACGGACACTGAAGTCATGGTTTTGCTTTTGCCTTTTAGGACATGTCTCAAAAGCATCACACCTGGAAGGAGCAGGCTCCTTGGCTGTCTGCCTTGGTGAACGCTGTGGGCACGGGTGTGCCTGCCAAGGGCTTCCCCGTGGGTGCAGCTGGGCAGGCAGCTCGCTGGAACCCCCCCCGCTGCGGCGTGCCGGACCTGCCGGTGTTGACGGACGGCCAGAACGGGCGGAACCGGCAGAAGCGGTTCGTCCTCTCCGGCGGGCGCTGGGACAAGACCGATCTCACCTACAAGTAAGGGAGGCCTGAAATGGCAGTCAGGCTGGTCGGCTTCTCCCTCCCCAGCTGCTCAGTCTGATGTTCCCTGGAGTGCGGCACGCTGTGATGTGACCATGAGAGCTGGAGGGCAGGCAGAGGCCAGGGGAGCCACATGCTGAACCACAGCAGGCTTGTCCCCAACACCTCCACATCCCCTCACGCACATCCCTTCAAACACACGCTCCATAAACACAGCTGCCCACCCACCCCAGCCCAAGCACATTGCGCACAGCAACTGCATCAGCCCTCAGTCAGTCCCGCACCAACACCCCTGGGCACACGCGGTCACTTCCCTCACGTGTGCTGAGCTGAGCCTCCACCACCAGCGCTCTCCTGCTGTGCCTCTGCCCCCACAGCCACCCCGTAGGAGGCTCACTTCACAGTTCATTTTAAAAAGATCTTTTTATTCAGCTGTTATTGATGGTCCCATAAACACGACTTTGGTGTAAAGGTTTGCCCAAATCACCCCACACATTCTCAATTGTGAATCTACTGGCTGGCAGGAGGGTTGTGCTGCCTCCCCAGCTGCCCTCAGTGGTATGAGTGGAGAAGTGAGCACAGTCATATGGACCTTGACAGCATGTAAATCATCTTTTGCTTAATCCAATACAGGAGACAGTTCCTCACACCATTAGGAGGCTGTAGATAACAGAAAGGCTTCTTCTTTTTTTTCTTTTTGGTCAATAGTGTTAAAGAAAGAAACACAGCAGAGATTTACACACAGCAATACTGTTAATGGAAGGAAAAGAAACTTCCCTCTATGACAAGTCTGCTCTTGTTATTGGAGGAAGTGGGAGCAACTACTAAGTGAATCCAAGTTTCCAGGGGCAAAAAAGGCAGAGATTGAGGAGGAGAAATCACATCACACCACTCCCAGGAATCTTTCTGGTGGTGACCTTACAGGGGACAGACCTGGGGAGTGCAGTGGCACTTCAGAACAACACAGAATCTGCAAACTCTCCAGGGAACTCACCACTGGCACACCAGCCAGAGGGTTTCAACACTGATGGGATTTATCTGCTGTACATGTTGCTTGGTAGAGGATGCTGGAGCAGTGCATGTATGGATTGGAGATGTTCTGGTGGTGAGAGTGGTGGCCCTAGTGATGTTGATTGTAGAACTGGTGTCTCTGTGACAGCAGTCCATGGGACAGCAGCTGATGCTCTCCTCATCCAGTGTCTGTTGCCTTCCAGAATTATCAGGTTCCCATGGCAACTTGTAAAAGCTAAAGTGAGAAGGACCATTGAGGAAGCTTTGAAAGTCTGGAGTGATGTGACCCCGCTGACCTTCACCGAGGTGCAGGAGGGACGGGCTGACATCGTCATTGATTTCACAAGGTGAGCCTGGTGGGCAGCAGCACCCTCCTCCCAGCCAGAGGAGCAGTGCTGTAACCAGAGCAGAGACCTGCCAGCACACAATTAGGCACTTAAATGGAGGCTCATATTTCTGCTTTCAGACACTGGGATCTTTTCAGTTTCATCAGTTGTGGGCTGCTTGGTGTAAGTGCAGCTGTTCCACACTGGCTGTGCACAGCACCGTTACTGATCATTCATTAATTTTCCTGGTACATTTACGTTTCTCTGTCCACAGGCTGTTTTCTTAAGCGTTTGTTTTGACTTTCCATCTTCAGGTCCTCCATCCTGTCCCTTGACTGAACGATGTAACTGTCTGCCCAAAGACAAATATAGTTTCTTGGTTAAGTGAATCTTGGCTCCTGGCCTGAAATTCCCTTTTGGCAAAATACGCACTGGGGCAAAGACTTCCTTGAGCTGCATGTTTGCACAGAGCTAATGAAGGCAGTGGAGACTGTCCAAGCAGTGATGCGATTTGCATGCTGTGTATGTGCCTGCGTCTCCCTGGGCTCTCAAGTGGCCACATCTCTCATGGGTTTCCTTCATTACTCATCAGCAGCTTGGCTTGAGCAAGGACCTGAGAGTTTGGCTGGATTTGCTGCCAACTGCCTCTCTGCAGCCCATCACCACTCAGTAATATCAACCTAATCTTGGCTTAAGCAGTAACCTCCTTAATTCTTTAGGCTCCATAGTCAGCTCTGGGCTGGAAGCTGAAGAGGAGGAGGGGAGAAACATCCCTGAGAAATCATACAGACTCTCTAGGTCTTGGTGTGACTGAGCTCTGCTTCCTCAGTGCTTGGTGTGATCAAGCTGCTTTCTCAGGGCTCTGATGCAGAGCTTACTTTGTGGCAATTGGAATAGCTCTGAGCAGTTGATCTTGACTGGTAGGATGAACTTAGGATGGGAATGAGAGCTGCTGTCCCCTCTCAGTGGCTCCTACCATTGGCCATATGATGCTGGAGTTCCATGGCCCTTTGTCTGAGGTGCAACGTGTCTTCTCTCCAGGTACTGGCATGGAGACAACTTGCCTTTTGATGGGCCTGGAGGGATCCTGGCACATGCATTCTTCCCCAAAACACACCGGGAAGGAGATGTTCATTTTGACTACGACGAGACCTGGACAATTGGCAACAACCTGGGTACGGTACTGTTTCAAGGGGAGCTGCGGATGCTCCAGGGTGCTTGTGAATGAGATTGGAAATGATTCCCCTATGGTGTGAACAGGGACCCTGTAAAACTGAGAGGCAACAACTGTTTTTGTGGTGAGCATTGTTATCTCCTACCACTTAGAAACCTACTGTTAGTATTCAGGTCTTTTCATCTTTCAGCCACAGCGGAGCCTGTACCCAGCAGCAGGACCCCGGCTTCCCCATGGACTCCTCCTGTGTGGGGGGAGCAAGAGAGACGGCTCCTCTGCCCAGCCATGTGCCCTGCCACTTGGGAGTTGCACCCCACATTGGCAGGAGTCATTAGAAATGAAGCAAGGAAAGGATGAAGGAAAACCAAGGCTCAAGTTCCATGTGACACAGTTGTCTTCCAAAGAATAGTCTCAGTCCCAGTCCCTGCACGCATTGTTCACCATCTGCCCTCAAACAAGTCCATAAAGGGAAACCACCCAAGCTCCAGCTCTGTTCCCGTGGCCTGGGAATGCTCTGACCATAAACAATGCCACATCCAGTCAAGATTCTTTTTTAAATTTTTGCTAATAATAGATCTAAGCTGGTAGCTCTTTGCTTGGGCACTCAGGGTCTGGTGTCACAGTATCTCATGAGATATTGCAGTACCGCCTGGGACCATCTGGATCAGTGCCCAGACCATCAGTTTCTGGAAGACTCACCAAAATTAACCCAGGTCAGCTCCTCCTCCTTCTTCCCAGTTTATCTACAGGGACAAAGAAATAATCACAAAGCCCAAGTTAACCTTGGGCCTCTCTGGGGTTTCCCAAAAATGTTGGCCATGTCAGTGGGCTCCCCCAAAGCCCGTGTCAGTGTCAGCTGTAGGCCAGTTTGACTGTGTGGAGCACAGCACTGCTGTGTCTCCAACCCTGCTCATGCTGACCCAAAACAAGAATCACAGAGCACAGGACACTTTTACACAAGTGTTTCTGCTCCTGGGGGAGGGGTGGGCTCTGTCGGTTTTCAGCCTCTGTTGGGGTTGCCTGTGTTGTTGAAGAATTTCCTATATTCTCCCATAAAACAGTGTTGGGGGCAAACCAGGAACTGAAAATGGACACCAGTTCCCATCAGAATCCAGCTCTGTTCCATGGTGTTCTCCCCCCACATATCATCTATAAATAACTGTTGTAAAAGCTCTTTGGAGCTAATTGCCATTTAATATGCTGAAAAGAGCTTTACGATATAAACATGGATAAATCCTTGACTCAGCTCTCAGTGAGACAGGGAAATCCTTAGCCTCATTTTACAGATGGGAGAGCACAAGTGTGAGGAGGGCTAAGGCGTGTCCTGGGGTCAATCCAGAGCCGTGCAGGAAGCAAGACCCCACGTGGAGGACCATCCATGAGGGACACAGGGATGCTGCCCAGCACAGCTCCTTCAGCCGTGCTGTTGTGCACCTCCTCTGGAGAATCTGACAGCACAGCTGATCTGCCAACACTGGAAAGCATCAAGTGAGGAGCCTGCCAAGCCAAACAGAAGTGTCTGAAAGTTTGTAATAAATCACTGGCATAGAAATCCCACTCTCCCGGCTGACCTAGATGTGTTGATTTAATCAGGTCAGTGCTGTGCAAATTCATCACTTCCATGTAAAGCTGGCCAGTGGAGGAAAGCCACGGCTCACCTTCCCCTCCACCCTTTCCAGGCGTTCTTCCCCACTGTATTCCCCCTGTCCCATCCAGTCCTGGTGCTGAGAAGTAACCTGCTCCCCTGGAGCCAGCACGGAAATCCTGCTTGAAGCATCAAGGCTGGCTGACTCACATCCCTGCTGTTCTCATCACTTGGGCTGCAGCTTGGAGGATTTCTGGCTGAAGGCAAGTGAATGAATATGCTGGGACTTGTCAACAAACAGCCTCAACTCATAGTGAAATTCATCACCTTTAAAAAAAGGGCCCATTGGAAGCTAAACAAAACCTGCCAAATAATACAAGTTTGTGTACTGAAATCCCCTTTTCCCCTTCTCCTTTTGTAGATGTTCCAAGGTCATGTATTCCTAAAACATGATCTCCCATAAATCTGTTTAAGTCTGGTGAAGAAGTCTCAGGCCTTGACATTGGATCATTTTTTATGGATTTGTTTCTAAATGACACCTTCTTGACACAGTCCCCAGACAAGCAATAAATGAGCTCCCTCTGCTGTCTGTGTGACAACGGCCTTTGGCAAGTGTTAATCCCAGAGTTCCCTCACCCACACCAGTATCTTCCACAGTGGATGTGATCTAACTGGGACATGCTAAACTTCAGCTCTAGCCAACAACTGCTGCAAGGCTGGATGGACAAACACCAACCTTACCACCCCATCACCTACACCTTTGGTCTAGACTTCCTTCTCTGTGCAAATTTCTCCTTTCCAAAAGTGCATGGAAAACCCTTTTCTTCCTGGTAGCCGATGGGGTGGCAGGAGCCTCTGACAACAGAATTGCAAATTATCAACATGCCCAGGTTAATACCTAGGTATATGAATTGACTCATGGTGCTTCTGAACCAGTGAATCCCTTTATTATGCCCTTTGACTCCTTAAATATCCCCACAAACATATTTTGGAGCTACACGGGAAAAAACTGGGAACAACCTAGTGGAGATAGATTTCTTTCCTCTTTTTGGACCCCTACAATATATGTCAGTGTCTGGTAACTGGTAGGAACAGGCCCAGGAGGCAAAAGCATGTGAGCAGACAAAAAGTATCTTCCATCTTCACCCATTGTAGGCACTGACCTTCTGCAAGTGGCTGCTCATGAGTTTGGCCACGTCCTGGGCCTGCAGCACACGGCTGTCTCCAAGTCACTGATGTCTCCTTTCTACATCTTCCGCTACCCCCTAAGCCTGAGTGAGGATGACAAGCAAGGTATCCAGTACCTCTATGGGAAACCCTCACCAGATCCTGACCCAACCCCAACGCAGCCAGCAGAGCTGCCCCAGCCAGACCTCGAAACAAATGAGATCACCAATGTGGAGGTGAGTGAATGGCTTGTCTGTGCCCTCCCATGACACCCTGGTTGGGGCTGCCCTCACCAGGAGGCTGCCAGCAGGCTGGGTTGGTGTCTGCCTCTTCCACTAACACTGCTGAGCCCAGGCCTGGACCCCGTGGCTGGCACTGGGATGTGCAGGGAGGGGATCTCTGGGCAGCACACGCCCAACCCAAACTGGGCAGTTGCCTGGACACAGGGCCTTCCCCTTGGCCGAACCCAGCCTGGGTGAGGCCTGCTCCTGGGATCCAAGCCCCTGACCCGCTGTGCTTTGGCAGGCTGTGCAGCCTGATGCCTGCGACACAACTTTTGATGCGGCATCCACCATCCGAGGGGAGCTGTTCTTCTTCAAGTCCCGCTATGTGTGGCGGCTCCGAGCCGGAAAGCTGCAGGATGGCTACCCAGCTCTGGCCTCTCGCCACTGGCAGGGGATCCCCAGCTCTGTCGATGCCACCTTTGAGGACCCTCTGGGCAATATCTGGTTTTTCCAAGGTAAGAGCTAGACCACAATCAGATGACTCAAAAGTGCATCTCGATTACTTAGCAGTAGTTGGGACCCAGCAGGTCCCTGGAAGAATAAATCTCCTGGAAATCCTCAACAATCCAGTAATCCTTGTTATTTGTTTCCTTACCTATTTAAACTTTTTACCAGGTTTTGAGGAGGAAAGAGAGAACAAGGGGTCACTTGTGTTTTAAACACAGACCATTCTCCTTCCCTGGAACACAAACATTTGTAATGAGCCTCTGCCCTGGCAATGCTGCTGGCAGAGGTGAAAGAAAGAACCAATTGCTCCATCTCCCCAGCTGTCATGGGAAGCACTGTGCTAGAAGTGAGCCCCAGCATCTTCCCTGGTTGTGAAACACCTGTGCCTGTGTCCCCTGTTCAGGGAATGTACAGCATTTTCTCTGCTCCTCAGAGACCTGGATGTGGAACTTCCCTAGTACCCCGTGACTTTATGAGCCTGCACGGAGCCTGGGTGCAGAGCCAGGCAACCTCCAGCAACCACAGAGATTAAAAATGAAACTGCCTCCTGACCATCTCTGGAGTTCAAGGCCAGCAACAAACCACATTTCAGCTCCACTGTTTTCTTTAATGCTCTTTCCAAGTGTAACTCTAAAAGGAGGGATGCAGAATGACACGGGAACTCATTGTGGCTGTGCACACCCCATCTGCACTCCATGAGACCAAGTACCAAAATCCCACCACATGGCTCTGCAGGCAGAGTTCCTGCATAAACACATTACTTAGCACCTGACCTGCACACAAGGACTTACAGTGCTAAAATTGGCAGGCTCCTACGGTGAGTTAAAATGAGATAAGGGGAAAGTATTACATGCCATAGGCTAATTACAGAGATTTCCCTTTTAATCTAATCTGGAACTATGCTTCCAGTCTCTATATCAACTTGGCAAATTCTTCCTGGTTTCTGCAGCTCAATCCTTTCCAGCCACATGCCCCCTTTGTGCCTGTGCATGCCCACATGTTTTCCAAGTGCTGAGGTTGCAGGGTAGAGGCTGGTCCCTCCAGGCAAGTCTTTTATAACTTCCACAAATAGAGAAAAATGATGCTGAAATGGACCTTTCTGTCCCCCACCAACACTCACCAGGCTGGACTGAGGAGGGATGCCAATGCAGAATTTTGGACACATAAGTGGCAGTGTCCATTACACTGGTGGTGTTTTTGCCTCTCAGGCACAGCTTCCCGTGGGAGCTCTGCCAAGGCACCAGCTCCAGTTGCACAGCTCACTGCCAAATTATCAGACACCAAGGAGTTTCTGACCCCTTGTCTTCCTTTTTTTCTATTTCCTCAATAGATTCTCAATACTGGATTTATGATGGCGAGAGACGGGTATCTGGTCCCACCCCGATTGTGGAGCTGGGCCTCCCTGCATCCCCTGTGCAGGCAGCTCTGGTGTGGGGGGCTGAGAAGAACAAGATCTACATCTTCAGTGGAGGCAACTACTGGCGCTTCAACCCTCACAGGCGCCAGGTGGACAACATCTACCCCCGGGCTATGGCTGACTGGCGCGGTGTCCCACAGGAGATTGACGCCGCTTTTCAGGATGAGTTTGGTCAGTGCAGCAGGATCATGACCTGCTCTGGAGTGGGTGCTCTGGCTGACACCACTGCCCAGCTGGAAGAGCTGGGAAGACTTAGACATGTGGTAGTAGTGGACACTTCCCAGCTGTAACACATCCCATACAGTGTAGAGGGGCAGTTCCCTCCAGTGGGTAGGGAATTGAGGCTTTGCCCATGAAAGTAAGAAGTTTCATTCTCATTAACTGCAGCAACTGATATGTAAGTGTATGATAGACAGAAGTAAAATATCTGACCAAGGAATGGTCACAGAGTCCTACTCACCTCTTACTGCTCCTGCCAAAGGAAGCGATGAGACGGCAACAGAAACACTGCCCACACTTCAGCCTAGGCAGCTGAACAATGAACAGGCTGCTTTGGTATTGACTATACATATATATATATATAGTCTATATATATATATATATAGTCCTCCCCAGTGTGCCCCACGCTGAAGACAGTACGACAGTGCCACAGAAACACTGGGGACAGCCAGGGTGCTTGGGATGACAGGTGTGGTGAGTGCCTCTTTCCTCTCTAAGGATGAAGTGAATCAACTCCCCACTGCTTCCAGAACCTAAATTCCAGGGCAGCTTGCCCACAGTAACAGATGCTCTGCAGCAGGTCTTCACAAGTTCCCTGTTCCTGTCCTAGACATCCTCTGCCCTCACAGGGCTGGGTCACTACAAGCATACAGCATATTTAAACCCACCAGGAAAATAAAATAAAACACATCCTGTTTACTGTCCAAAAAGTAAAACTAGACTTTTTATCAAAACTAAAATGGTGTGAAAGAAAAGTGAATGCCACAAGCCTGGGTTCAAGTAAAATCTCCTGCCTCTTCCAGCTCTCTTCCAGTACTGCATGTGTTGCAGAGTGACAGCTGAACAAAATGCTGGGAAAGAGCTCTGAGCCACACGAACACTGTCTCTTCTAACCCTTCCTCTCTCACCCACAGGTTTTGCCTATTTCCTGAGAGGCCGAGATTACTGGAAGTTTGATCCGGTCCAGGTGAAAGTGCTGGAGGGCTATCCACGCCATATCAGCCAGGACTTCTTCAGCTGTACACCCTCCTCCAACTCCTTCAGATGAGGGGGATGCCTGTGTCCTCCATGCTCCCCTTTCATCACCCTTACCTCCAGCAGCCACACAGAGGGTTCTCTCTGCCATTCCTGGCTTCCTTCCAGGCTCAGCATCTGACACAACAGGTGTCTGTCACAAGTGACAAAGTTTGCTCCTCTCCAGTTCCAGCAGCCCCAGCTTCATTTGCTATCAATGTAAAAGCAGCTGCCATGTTCTTTGCAGGCAAGGGCAGCCACACTCTTCTAGCAATAGCATCTCAGAAGCCATCAGGCCAGCCTGGAATGGGATCATGCTCTCATAATTAATCTGAACCCCATCCTGTAGAACTGATCCAATGGCATTTCCTATGTTTACATAACTCACTACGGCAGCCCTTTGCTGCTCCAGGCGCTGGCCAAGGAGGAAGGATCCCCCCAGCCCGGGGTTTTGAAGGACACCGACCCTACCTGCAGAGGAGGAGGAGGACTGGACGGGCGGCTGCTGCCAGAGTCACTTCGCTGGGGCAGCCGTGGTGACTGCCAGGGCCCTGCCGCAGCCCTACTCCCGGCTTAATGTTGTATCACTAGTGTGCGTTAGGATTTTGTACCGATTTGTATATAGACAAGGGGCCCCCTCCATTCCTCCCTCCACGGTGCTGGGTGCCAGTGCTGGACACTGCCCCGCGCTCATCCCGGCGAGGTTCCCATCCCGGGATGCTCAGATGCACTGATCGCTCTCGTATCGCCGTTCCCGGCCCGGGCTGGCACCGCACGCCCCTTGTGTCTGCTCAGCCTTACGCCAAACACCACCGGGCTGGGAACAGTCTCTTCCCTTTTCACCTTCCAGCCCAACCCGGGTGCGCGGCTGAAGAAACGGCGGCGGCGAGCGGGGATGGTGCCGCTCGCCACGAGCGGAGCCGCAGCCGCCGGCTCAGCACACACCGCGCGGAGCTCTGTGTGTATTTATGTACCGCCCCGCGACAATAAAATCCGCCTCTTTTCTACACGCTGCCGTCCCAGCTACCCCTCCTTCCCGCCCCGCCCCGGGCCGCCCCTCCCGCCGCATGCGCGGAGCGGGGCCCGCACTAGGCCGCGGTGCCGCCCGTTGTCGCTCCCGCCGCCGCAGGGCCGCGCTCCGCTCTCCGGCCGCTGCCGCCGCCCCCCGCCCGCCGCCGCGATGATGATGATGGCGCTGAGCAAGACCTTCGGGCAGAAGCCCGTCAAGTTCCAGCTGGAGGAGGACGGCGAGTTCTACATGATCGGCTCCGAGGTGCGGCCCGGGCGGGAGCCGGGCCCGGGCCGGGCTGGGAGATACAGGGGGCCGGGCCGGGGCATGCGAGGAGCCGGGCCGGGCGGCGGGGGAGGCGGGAGGCTGCGCTCAGGGCGGGGAAGGGGCGGAGGAGAGCCCTGGCGTGGGGGAGCGGCCTTCTGGCCCCGCGGGTCCCCTGTGTCCCCCGGTGGGCGCTGCCCGAGGGCCTCGGCCCTGCTGGGGGAACTGGGGGGACCAGTGCTCCCAGTGAGGGCGGCCCCTGGGACGCGCACGGGTACGTGGTGACCAGATCCTCGCCTGATCGCAGCCTGAGGCCCCGCTTCTGATCACCGAGAATTTCTGTACACAGTTGTTGAGGAGTTTGGACTATTTCATGTGCTGCGAAGCAGCGAATCCCACACCTGAGCCTTTGGGCTCAGAAACAGCACCAAAATCAACCAGTGCAGCTCCTTCTGCCTTGTGCAGACGAGTCTGGTCAACAAACACTGGCGGGCAGAGTTTTAGCACCCCATTGTCTGTGCTGACACTGTGTTGTCCCGTGCTGAGAGAATGTTGAGCCTCCCTGAAGAAGAGCCTTATCCAAGCAAGAAACACTTTAGCACCAGAGAAACAGCTGAAACCAGCAAGAAGTGTTAGTCCCCATCTTGATGCAAAAAAGGGAATACTGGATAAGTTTAACTGCCAGCTGTATAGGTTGAGCAGGGACTAAACACCCCTTCCTCTCTCATGTGAAATATCGAGTTTGAAAGAAAACTGTAACTGCAGTCAGTTGAACTGTAAGATTGCCATACCAGGTATATGGAGAAGGAAGAGGGTTCTTTTTTATCTACCATTAATTTCTGTCTGTTGATGAGCACTGTAGAGTGAAAGATACAGCTAAAAACTGAGATCAAAAAAGAGTTTTCTCAAACAAGGAATAAAAACCTTGTTGTGTGACAGTGTGCCAGTGTCCTGTCAGTCTAAAAATTTGATTTCAGAGTCTAGAAATAGTTGTGTTGTTCAGCAAGGCCTGCTGTAGCCTTTAGCACAGGTGAGGATCTTATGCCAGGAAGAACAGAACTGCTTTACAGATGGTAAGTAAATCTGAAAGATGACTATTGGCAGCAATCACAGTTTTGATGTTCAAAGGGTTTAAAACAAAATACAAGTCTCTGGGCATTTGCTGTTGTCAAATAATGTCTAGATGACTCAGAGGTTCAAAGTAAAAATAATGTGTCAGAGAGCTGGGTATCTGGTTTAGTTTAATTCCAACTGAGCATTGCACACTGATGCAGAAACTGAAGTAAAGAAGGGGTAGGTTGTTCAAGAATACATGCAAATGAATGGAGTGTTTTCCTATTAAATTTTCTATTATCAAGGGCTGGGAGGTTTTTTGTATCTAGTGAATAAGATGGCACTAGTGAAATAAGTGCTGATAAAAATTTTGTCTTCTGTGTTGCCAGAAAAATCTCGGTGCTGTTTGATGCCAAACACAGCACAAAAACCCAACAAAAACACCCTCTTAAGAGGTCTTTCTTATCATTAAAGAGAGCTGAATTTCTTCCAGCTTCTGTTAAAAATCTCTTAAATGGAATACCAGGCCACATCTCCACTTCTCTTCTTGTAGGTGGGAAACTACTTGCGCATGTTTCGGGGTTCCCTGTACAAGAGATACCCCTCGCTCTGGAGGCGACTGGCCACAGTGGAAGAACGGAAGAAGATAGTGGCCTCTTCACATGGTGAGAAGATGAGTAAACATTCCCAGTAATGTTTATCGAAAATTTTGCCTTGAAAAACTGTTCCTGGCGATTCAGAAGCTTGTGCACCTTGAGGGCTGTGTGAATCACTTCAGATTGGCCCAGTGATGGAGCACCCTGCAACGGTGGCACTGGTGGCTCCTGGCTCAGCCTGGCAACAAGTATCACCTGATCCAAAACATTCTGAAATGGAAACATCCATCATGGAATTCCTGGGGTTGGCTACATTCATCACAAAGCAAAAGCCACATCTCCAAATCAATACAATATTTCAGAAGAGATTTTTGTAGACTTAAGAGGGGCATCCTTGTCTCTTTCGTCAAATAGGGAGGAGTGTTGCAAGAATGCCCCATTGAAGATGTGCATCTTTGCTTAACTTTGCTTCTTGCAGGGACTGGATGTTTGTGCCAGCCAGAATTTGTGGTGTGTTGCTACTGATATGACTTCCACAGGGAGAACATTGGTATTGTTTTTGTTGAGGGACTAATAGCAAGCAGTTAAATTTCTTAGCAATGTGACTTCTTGTATGTTCTGTAGACTAAAGCATAATAAAAATAATTGTTTACTCTGGGCTTATGTCTCTTTCCTCCAAGCACCCTGCTGACCTCTTGCTTTCTTTTTTCCCCCAACAGAAAATCAGCGGTCTCACAGTCCCCGAAGATGTAAGTCTCATCTGCGTGTTTTTCTTAGCTGTGCTAGAGGAAGAATGTCCACTGTGACCTTTGGTGCTATTACAATAATATTAATGCCTAATCCTCTTCCTCTGATCTCTCCCTGTGGTCGCCCTAATTGTGCCTCCCAATCCCATGCCTAACTCTTCTTTCTCAGAACCTTAGCAGGTCTCCCCAATGCAGATGGTCTCTGTCATTCAGCAGGAGCTGTCCTGAGGTTTCTCCCCCTTTCCTGAGTCTTAACAGCTTTTCTATTGGTCATTGCATCTCTATTTCCGACCTTTAAGTCCACTGAGGGTTGATTATTTTCTGGGCCTTGTAAATATCTATGAGAAGATGAAGCGCAAAGGACACTTGTATCTCTGTTTTAGTCCCTCCTGCAGTGACTGAGAGGGCTTGTCACTATGTAGCCTGTTAATGCTACAGTGCTATGTAGCCCTTTTCCATGTTAACTATTGGCATCTTTCCTGGTAATAGATCATGGCTATACAACATTAGCCACTAGCGTGACGCTGTTAAAGGCCTCTGAAGTGGAGGAGATCTTGGATGGAAACGATGAGAAATACAAGGCAGTGTCTATCAGCACAGAACCTCCTACCTACCTCAGGTAACCAGTGTCGGTAAGGGCCAAGCTCAGAACGGAGCTGCTTGGAAGATGTCAGCTTGGGCAGGAAGCACAAGGAGTTGCTTAAGCCCAGGCCGTTGTGCAGGGGTTGTTTGCCAGTCTGCATTAAGTCATTTGCACTGTTGGGCAAATGGGGATCTCCAGAGTGTAAGGATTGGGTTACTGCCCACATAAAACAGGAAGAAAAATCTAAGTGTTTGATGATACAACTTCTTTTGCAATTACTGCATTCCATCTGTAACAGATGTTTTACAGAACACTCTCTGCACATACTGCCTTCTGGAGACCTCGCATTTCTCAGCAGTCCTTTTGTAAAGTATAGACAGAAAATCCAAATATGAATCTAGTATTTATAAAGGTGCACCTGGATTCATATCTGATGGATATTTGTGAGCTGGAGAATGGCCTTCCGAGAGGCTGGTGTGGAACATGAGTTCCTTGTGAAACAGTAATGTTGATGGTTCCAGAATAAAATAGCAGGAACTTGTAATAGGACTTAAAGCTTAAAATTACACCATTCCTTAAGTAGCAGCAGTGGTGCTGAGGGCCTGCAGGTTAACATCCCATCTCCTTCAGAGAGCAGAAGGCAAAGAGGAACAACCAGTGGGTGCCAACCCTGCCCAACAGCTCTCATCACCTGGATGCGGTGCCATGCTCAACAACGATCAACAGGAATCGCATGGGCAGGGATAAGAAGAGAACATTCCCTCTGTGGTAAGACAGCTTCCTGCTTCTGGAAAGTGGAAACAGTTACCAGAATGACATGCTGCCAGGGTAGTACTGATGAGTTCATGTAATGTTGTGATTCATCCCTAACTGACAAAAGACCTACAGGTCATTAATATGGAGGTTCTTAGTTAAATTGTATGTCTTGAGGCTCTTTGTTACAGTAGCTATCCATGGCTCAGAGCTGAGGCTTTCCTTTTGTCAGGAAGATGGTTCATTTTTTTCCCGATGAGTTCCTTCTATTTCCTGCTGAGCTGCTGAGCAGTTGTCATTTGAGGAGCCTGCAGACCCTCTGGTTCTCACTGACATATACCAGTAACTTTGATCTGCTGAAGCTCACGACTAACATTTTTTCCATTATAAAAGTTGAAGCAACCAAGATAAATGTAATCCTAGAAAGCTTCCTTGTTTTAGTTGCAGGAATGTGTTATGATAGATGTAATAAAAGCTGATAAACTGGTATTAGTTGCCATAGCCCTGTAAGCTTGCATCGAAGAGTCTGTCTGTAGACTGATCGGGGAGCTGGAGTGTGGGGATTGCTTCCAGCAAATGTTGCCTTCCCTCTATGGATGCCAGATGTGTCATGTGCTCGTTGCATATACTGTGTTGTTGGTCTTCACTTTAGCTTTGATGACCATGACCCAGCAGTGATCCATGAGAATGCATCCCAGCCAGAGGTTCTGGTTCCAATCAGGCTTGATATGGAAATTGATGGGCAGAAACTCAGAGATGCATTTACGTGGAACATGAATGGTATGTAGCAAGGAGAGTTTCCTGAGGCTGGAGAGATAAAGTTGTGTCCTTCACAACTGTCCTTGCCCCATAGAGACAAAGATTTAAAGCTCTCCCACTTTGGACTGTATTCAGTGCTTGCATCTCTTAGCAAGTGCTCTGCCACTTCCATGTGTTGTAGTCATTCCTGGACATGTGGTCTGAAGAGTTTAACTGGCATATTTTCCTGAGCCAGTTCATCAGCTCAGTGGTCTGAGAGTACTCTGTTAGCTGAGGTTAATGGCTGTGGCTTCTGTGGCCACACTGTCTGGATACCATGGAGTGGGTAAAAAAGGCTGTAAGTCCCTGTATCAGTGTGTATGTCCTTATAGACCTGGTACAAAACACCCTTTTAAAAACAAAAGGTAATGCATTTGGAATTCCCTTTGTCACCTCACCCTGTGGGAGTAATTTTGTATATTCTGTAAGTGGCAGACACTAATTTCTAAGAAAGTTTACAATGTTCATTCTTGTTCTGTACAGAAAAGCTAATGACCCCAGAAATGTTCTCTGAGATTCTTTGTGATGACCTGGATTTGAATCCTCTGACCTTTGTCCCTGCTATTGCATCTGCCATCCGACAGCAGATCGAGTCGTACCCAACTGACAGCATCCTAGAAGATCAGTCAGACCAACGAGTTATTATTAAGGTAATACAGGAAGGCAGTAGAATGAGAGCAGAACTCTCATTTGGGTTTCTCTGCTTATGTTATGGGGGACTAGGAGTACAAAGGCTTCCCTCAGAGCAAAGGAGCTCTTAATTCCAGTCCTGCAACCAGATTCTGTTTTGTCCTTTGTATTGACAACAGAACCAAGGTGATAGATTATTAAACATCCACCTGCCCAGCCTCTGAGATGATGAAATAGTTCAGTTAAAGCATTGGCATCTGCCTTTGGAAGAGCTGAACCATAGTGAGCAATGCTGAGTTGTCTTCATGCTACTGGAATTAAGAATTTAGTTAAGGAACGCCGCAGATGAAACAGGAGTTACTGCTCTGTTCTCTTCAGCCTCTGTCTCCTCAGTTCAATTACCTTGGACAAACCTTTGTGAAAGTGGAAACAAATAACCTGTTTCTTCGCTTATCTCCAGCTGAACATCCATGTAGGAAACATCTCCCTTGTAGACCAGTTTGAGTGGGACATGTCAGAGAAGGAGAATTCACCAGAGAAGTTTGCCTTGAAGCTGTGCTCAGAGCTTGGCCTGGGCGGGGAGTTTGTCACTACTATTGCGTACAGTATCCGGGGACAGCTGAGCTGGCATCAGAAGACATACGCCTTCAGGTACTGAGCTGCCACCTCCTTGTATGGCTCTGGGGTGTGTTTGTACTGCATGGGTATCTGCATCAATGGAGCTTAGAACAGCTGACCTGATGCAGAAGGTTTTGTTTGAAATTAGTCCTTATGGCTTGCACCCATTCTGTCCATCTTAACAGTATTCTGTGCTTGTGCCTAAGTATCTTTTTTCCTGTTGGGTCTAATAACATGTCAGGACCAAATACTGATGACTGTCAGTGTCTGCTGACAGAACTAATTAACAGGGACAGTCCCTCTTCCAATGTAAGGTCATGATGAGCCCCAGAAGCATTTTTTGTTTTGTTGGCTTTGCCTAACTTGGGCCATCCACCATTTCAAGCTTTGGTTTTTTGAACTTGGACTGATGGAAACTGTACCTCTCTACCCAGGCTGATGTTAGAGGTGGCTTGATCACAGGCCCTTCTCACAGCTGGAATGCAGCATTGTCAGCTTCGTAATTTGTCTCCTAAATGGCTTCCAGTTGTGCTGTGCAGTGTTCTGTGGTGAGTTCCTGCACTGATGTTATCCACAGCACAGTGCTGAGTCTGCAGCTGTAACAATCCTTTAATGTACACTCTGAGGTTTTGTGACCTTGGGTCATGGTGACAGTCAAGGAAGTTTAAAAGTTCAGCAAATGCTGTATTTGCAGAGGAGGGAATGGTACTGTTGACACCAGTTTTTTAGGGGTCAATTCAAGGAAGCAGGATGACCTGCCTGAGCAGCAAAGGGAAACATGCCTGGCCCTGTCCTAGCTCAGGCAGAGGGCAGGGAGTAGTTGGAGTGGGAGCAAGTAAAGAGGAGCTGGAGACTGTGGGGAAGCTGGCTGCTGCCATGAGCTCTGGTCCTTCTTCCTGCTCCATCTGAAGGTTTCCTGTCTGGCCAGCCTTCTGTGAGAAATAGACACTGATCTGCTCTGACCCAGTTGCTCTTGCACTAGTCTCACTCTGCTTCCTCTGGATGTAGTTTTTATCCTGCCAGTCTTCCACAGCAACTACCTGGTTCTAAAGTGATCCCCAGAGTGATTCGTATTAGAAAATGGAAAGGGTCCCTTTAGCACATGTGAATTAAACTCTGAATTAAATTGTTAGATTGTGTGTCCATCCTGCTGATGTTCCTTGGAAGGTGGGAGGTGGCTCCTGCCTTTCCCTCCACAACACCTGACTGGTATTTTCGGTTCTGGCTTGGGACCACATCCAACAACAACAACAACAAAGCAGTGGGTGGGCATTCCTGAGAAGCGATGGGAACTTGCAGGGTGGTAGATGAGAACCTGATACCTGTTGTACTGCAGCACTGTCTGCATTGTGGCCTGCAGTAGCAGAGAGTGAAGTGTCTGTCCATTCTTCCTGTGCTTCTCCATGTATTTCAGATACCCAAGAAAGTAATCTGTGTATGTGTTGACTCTTGGGAGTGGGGTTCATTTTTCCATTTGTTTCCGCTCAGTCGCTGGAACTTGCAGCACGTAAAGTTTCAGTCAGTACTGCCCAGGTTTATGTTAATGCCAACTTCACACTATTCTCTCTAAAAACATATATTGGACCATGGTACTGAAGGGTGCTTCCTTTTAGGGGTAGTTCAAACAGGCAGATTTCAGGCCTCCTTTAGACTGTGGCAGTATTTTAAGAGGGGGAATAAAAAACTAAAAAAGGAACCCCAACAGAACAAAGTACGTAGACATGAGCTGTTCAGAGAGAAGAAAACATCTAATTGAAACCTCATTTTTTCTGTCATAGTACAAACATGTCCTCCTCTTCCCTTTTTTCTTCCAGCAAAGGAGTACTTTTGAAACCTTACAGTGATTAATGATATTTGGGTTCTGTGGTTGGTTAGTTCCTGAATTTTCAAACCACAGGGGTGGTGGTTGCTCCAGCATCATTCCATTGATGTAAGGAAAGGGTCTGCTTTCGATGTATCAAAAGGACCTTAATATCTCAAGGGACTGGGGTTTTGAGAAGTCATGTGCCTCTTAATCATCTGAGGGAGAGGTGAAACTGTCTTTTAGTTGATGAAAGCCAGGGCACTTTTTTCAGCTGGCCTGCTCTGTGCAAAACAAAGAAAGCCTGAAGTCCAGTGGAAGGGCAGGACTGGAGGCAGACAGGTAACTGCTGCCTGTGGGATTTTCAGGGGGAGCATGTGCTACGATGTTCCCTCCTGGTACTGAGTGTTTCTGGTGGCAGCACACAGTGCTTCATAGCCAGTTTTGCCTTTGGGACCTGAGTGATGGCCCAGGTTCTCTCACACACCAAACCCACATGCCTGAGGAGTCACCTTTCCAAAAGATGGTGTGTTTCCCTGCTTTGTTGGCATGCCCCTGACACTACTGCCAGAGGCCAGGACCCTGAGCAGAGGCAGTGCCTTGCTCTCCTGGGATGCCTGCAGCTGACAGTGCCTTTCAGCCATTCTGGCAGCAGCACTTTCCTCCTCATCAGGAAAAAAACAGGGGAGGAGGAGCTGTCTTACTGTAGAGCTTGGGAGATTAAGGAGGATTTTTCAGTTTCTCTCTGATTCTTTGCTAAAGAAATGTAGTATCTGAATTGCCTTGCAGTTAGGTTATGCATGAATCCAGCTTTCCATCCCCCATTTAATTCAGTGAATGCTCAGTGTTAAGCATAGTAAGTGAGGTAGAGATCATGCTATCAGTAACAAAAACCCAGTTAATATCTAGTATTTGGCCTGGAATGTGTGGCATTCTAGGACTAAGATGAAATTCCTGGGTTTGAGTGTTGTTTAGTGGATGTCAGCAGTACTGGAAGTAGATTTGATTAAAGCTTCCTCCCCAGATCAGATACCAAAGGCTCTGGATTAATTTTTCATGGTAGCATTACTTTGAAGACTTGTTATTTTACATTATTAGCTTTGATGCAGATGTTGTGTGTTCCCATGATGATTAGCATTTGCGTTCCTTCCTGGGGGAATGAGAGGGCTGCCTGTGAGTGCTGAAATCCTGTGTAGGGGTGCATGTCCCTGGGGAGGGGGCCGGATGTGTGTGCACACCTGTCCCAGGGCTCCTCTCTCTCACACACACACACACACTTCTGCAGCTAAGGCTGAGCCACTTTTGAAAATTCAAAGCAAACATTTACATTCCGAGGCTCCTCTATATTTATGCTGGGCTTCCGGCTCCACTGTCAATATTTGGGAAGCTACTCTTGGTCAATTCCTGTTGACTTTTACTGAAAAGCAGCTAGTGAAGCAGTAAATATTTTTGTGCATGTGATAATACAGCTGGTCAGGGCAGAGAAATCTCTGAGGAACAGATCTTGTGATCTGGGACACAGCCTGGTGTTTCATTGCTCGTTAGCCACAGCCTCTGGTTGCAACAGCAGGTCTGAAAAGACTGCTCTTTCCAGTATCAGGCTCCCAAGAAAGCCAGACTTCTGCCAGGGAGGAGCTGTCAAGAGGTGTGCTGACTATAGTTAGTAAGTCAGAGCTGCAGAGCAGCAAGGCTAGACAAGGAGCCCTGTTAACATTCCCAGCTCCAGTGCTGCACTGGGAGTACACCCAGGACTAATGAAATGGGATGAGCTGTGCCTTTTGGGGTTGAACCCTGCCAGCCAGGTATGTAACGGCCTGTGTGGGAGAGAATTGCAGGTCCAGCACAAATCCTTCTCCAGTGGTGGCTGGAGATGGATGTAGCTGCTTTTCCAGAAACTTCAGGTTCCACAAGATTGTAACCAGGAGCCTGTGGTGAACTTCAGGGAACCAGACTGTACTAAGCAGAGTGAAGAAGGAATGCTGAAGCCTGAAACACTGCAAGTGATGCTCTGTTGTCCTTGTGCTTGTGTCTGGGCTGGTAACCCACGGGAGTGCTCTGGGGCCACTGATGGATGTTGCTTTGTTGCCCTGTGCCTTGCAGTGAGAACCCTTTGCCGACTGTGGAGATTGCAATTCGCAACACGGGGGACGCTGACCAGTGGTGCCCTCTCCTGGAAACCCTCACAGATGCCGAGATGGAGAAGAAGATCAGAGACCAGGACAGAAACACAAGGTACTGCCACTACTTTAGACAGTTCTCTTGGCCTGTCCCTTGACAGAAGTTACAAGCTTTGATGTTTGTCTTTCCCTCCTGAGAGCCAGCTGGCAGGATGTCAGACTTGCACACCACAGCAGAAAGTTTAGCTGCAGGGTATTAAACTGTTACCACCTTCCTCCACAAACATCAAAATGTCTACTTTAACCATCTCCTGCTTGAAGCGAAGTTTCCTTTTTGTTTTTTTAACCTGTTTTTTTTTCCCTGGGCTCTTTGCTTGTCCAGGGGGGTTGTTTGTATAGGAAGGAATCAATCGAACATACTAGAGTTTCACACACTGTCATGCTACCTAGAATCCTGCCACAAAGCTTCCTTTTATGTAGTGTGAAGTTCAATTTGATGTAGCAATGGGCAAGCTCCCAGTTCTAGCCTGACTGATGCCAACCTGTTTGCCAGCATGGGAGCACTCTGTGGTTCCAGGAGAAGCCCTGCCCACCAGAGACCCGCTAAGTGATGTTTGGCAAGCAGTTGAGAGCTTGCACCTACTCCATGAAATTCTTCCTGGAAGATACAAATGAACAGCTAGTATCTCTCCAAAAGATACATTGTGGAAACAGTAAATATACTGGCTCAGCTCTTCCCCAGGATTTTTTTTTTACTGCCCATTAACAGTAGCACAGTCATTTTGTATATCAGCTATGGCTGACTGAAGAGTTTACAACAGCAGCTGGTTCAATCCAAGTTAATGAGTAAAAGTGCCCTAAAAGCTGTTAGTGAAAATAGTGTCTTAGCCTTATCACCAGGGGCATTCTCAGGTGACTGAGGAGTTCTGTCTATGAATAAACCTGTCTAAAAACTGTGGCAGCTTCCCCAAAAGCATTGGTTTTGGTAAGACCTCACATGACTGTAACATGCACTTACTGTACCTCTCTCTCTCTCTCTCCGTTAGGCGCATGAGACGTTTGGCCAATACTGCTCCAGCTTGGTAACCTTCCTGTTGTGACACTGGTGCTCTTCCTACAGACTTTATCCCTATTCCTCTCCCCAAATGGATCTAGGATTGGCAGGGGTCTTTCTGTCTCTGAAGGGGGCACATTCCACTTGCCACAAGTTCCCAGTACTGCTGACTTCTGCCCCCACCCCCTCCACCCAAATGCCACGTACCAAGAATGCTGCATGAGCAGCGTGATCTAGCTCAGACCTGTGGCAGGTGTTGGAGCCCTTATATACCTGTGTGTGGACAAGTGTAAAGATTCTTTTGTATAGGTGCAACGTGCACTATTAGGACAACTTTTTAAATAAAAGGAATGCATACACCTTGGGCTGAGTTCAGTAAGTTGAATGAACAGTGAATCTCACCATGTTTTGTGCTGTTCTGGTAACTGAGGAGTCCCAGGGCCTAATATTAATGCTTTTGGGTATAGTGCTGAACACCCAACATGCATTCAGTTTCCCTGGGTGCTTTACTTCAACAGGTAAAACAGCCCAAAACCTTTTGGTGCAGGGGAAGGTGAGAAAGAGACTTAAAACTAGAAGCAGCAAACAAATCTCTAAGGATTGGTCTGTTACCACACTTGGCACAGTCTGTAATGAACTCGGGGAGGTGTTCAACTGGTTTACTCAACAAGGTAGAACAATTTAACTGAAATCACAGACTTAAGAGTCATTTCTGTCAGATGTCAGCCTGGTGTGTGGTGAACCCTGTTTTCTCTGAAGACTGCATCTGGAAAACAGCATGGTCTCTGAACTGGTACAGCAGGTAAAGCCTCCAGTCACTGAGACTGCAGCTTCTCTGCAGCCAGTGCCTTTGCTGTGGTCACTGTCAGCACACAACACTGCCAGTTACAGTGCACAGAGCACTCAAAGCAAAGTGGGTGTAATGACTGCCCTTAGCACTGCAGTGTCAGGATTTTGCAACCCTAGAAACAACCTGTCTTTCTCTAGGGAGTTTAAAAACAAAATCCATTGAAGTGAGATTTAAAGAAAAATCCAAGCTTGCTTACAAACTAATTAAAATCTGTCTTGCTGTTGAGGTACCCCATGTCTTTGATAAGAGTTCCTACCATTCACTGCCAGAACTGATGAGTGTTGCAAGCAAGGCAGATTTTACTGGCAGCCTGACAGTTATGCATAGGCCTTTATGATAAAGCCATAGGTTATATGATCCTTGCTGATCCACCCACCCTGCTAGCACAGTCAAGAAACGCTTTCTGGCCTTAATTTATCATGTTTAGATTTGAGTAATAACAGAGACAGTTCTGATTCCTGGCTGGGAGGGAACTTTTTCCAGATGTTAGTCAGCAGAAACTGAAAACCTGCAATTTAGTAATAATATTATTCAGTGTTATCCTAGGCTCCTGTGCCAGAGTCATACTCCATCCATTACTTCATTAGAGAGGTTGAAAGGTTATTTGAGCAAGTAAGACAAAACCTGGAATTGCTGCTGCATCTTAGCCTCCCATGTAAAACATGTTTTGGCTCATGGACATAAAAACTCCAAGCCTTCCTGAGAACACTTCAGCTTCCCTTTGTTATTTGACCAGGGACTTCTGCCAGCAGCCTCTTCAGGGCATTCGACTAAAATAAGTGTGAAACTGCTGTGGCCTTAAAGTAGCATCTGTGGTGCAGTTTTTTTAATTGCTGTGAAGTCTGTGATTACTAATCCTCAAATTCAAAATGAGGTATAGGCACACAAGGACTGCAGCACCTCTCTGCTTCTCAAGCCCAGAGAGGCTGTAGGAATTGTCCCTTGAAGCAGCCAGGGACAAGGCAGGACAGTCAAGGGATCAAGTCCAGAAAGATGGGAACTTCAGCCAGCTTGCTTTATGTAGCATTAGAACTATTGGGAAACAGCCAGAAGCCGCTTTCTTGCTCTACAGTCACAATTCCTCGGGTTAATCTGGTACCCTACCTAAAAGCATAGTCCAACTTTTACGTTTCAAAGCCCCATCTCAAGCAATTTAAAGCAGAACACTTGCAGACTTCAAAGACAAACTCTAAGGACTGAAACAGCAGTTCTGTTATCGTTAGGTCGCAAGCAAAGCACCGGGCAAGTACTTGTTGAGTCTGACACTGCTTTGCCCTTAGTACCACTGTGTCTTCTAGAACAAATTACCACCTCTACAGGCCTCACATCCTCTTCCTAGAGGGAAGCGTAAGTGCAGCAAAAGAGCTTGTTCAAGTGATGTCTGATTTTTGATAAAGTGTTTTCATTGGAAGACCACAGGGGAGCGGGAGTTGGTGTGTGTGGGTGGGTGGGTGTGTGTGCTTAATCAGATGCTGGTTACTTGCATTTCTCTTCATAGTTGGTGGTGGTGCACAAGTTTGAGCGGACAGCGCTGTTACTAAGTGAGCTGTCGTAACATACAGTGTGTGCAGATTTGAAGGCTTTTGAGGTCGGGTACAATCACAGTGTGTACTACATTAGCAAGAACAACCCGATCCATTTCATACAAGTGTCAAGGTAGGGACTAGTTTGTTTAGTTTTCCCCTGAAACTCAGATGTTTAAGTTTCAGAACTAAAAAATTCAACAAGAGTGGAATTACACTGCAGGTGCAGTCTTTATTACCAGTGTCAAGTGCTGCTTCCAGTCACTGCCTGGATCAAGTGTCCAGCTCAGTCCCTTTGTCCTTTCCCAGGCACCCCTTTATCCAATTAGACATCCCCCACACTCCTTCTCATGCTCTGTAGCCCTGCTGAAAGAAGAGGGGAAGGACATCTTCAGCTAGCCTGAACTTTGCCTTGCCCACCAGAAAAGAAAATCCCAAACCTGGCAGTTTTGAGCAAATTCCTGATGAATTGCTGCCTCTGCCCCTGGCAGAAATGGACACACAACTGAAAAATAAAGACTTTAATGTAAAGACTCTTTGGAAACAACCACCAGAAAAGGAGTGGGGGACATAAAGGAAAGAAAGAGGCTGAGCTGCATTCTACCATGGTACAGAACTACTTCACTGAAAGCCCACAAAGAGGTCTCACAACAGTGAGGGCCAGGTGCATCAGTCTTTGTACAGAGGGCAAGAGTGACCTGGCACACAGCAAGTCATTAAGAGCAGAAGGAGTAACTGGTTTAACACCCCATTTGATACTTATTCCACACCAGTTAACTGAGGAGACATCACAACTTCAGTCCCTGTCCCTAGAACACCTCTGTAAGCATTCAGGAGTTCTTATGTGCAAAGCTCTGTGGATCCACTTTGTACAAGGGGAAGATGGGTTACCCACACAAACAGCGACACACTACACAACAGAACGGCAACTGGTGTTATTCCAGTAGGATCTCTGGGCCACAACATAAGTCCAGCCAGAAGAGAGGAATCAGGCCACATGAAGAAGTCCCCCATGTTACTGTGGATGCTGCTGCTCGTTCTGGTCTTGGTCTCTAGGCTGGTGTTCTGGACGATCCTCAGGGAGAGGGTTGTAATTGGGATCCTCTTCAGGTGTGTCAAAAACCATCTTCCTGGCAAGGGACATGCCCATCCCACCAAGCAGGCAGGTTAGGAAACTGAGCTGAGGATGACAAACCCCCAGCCCTCCTAGGAACACCATGGCCCTCCATGATCAGGTTGTCATACCACAGCCACTGGCCTATTGCACCATCACCCACCATTCTGCTCAGCTCAATACACAGTGATGACAGTACCTCCTTCCTTGATCACTAGGTCAGATTTGAATGTCAGTGCACAAAGCAGAACATACTCTGCTTTCTTAAACCACAAAAATACATCAGAAAAAATCCTACTTCCATCTAGCATTTCCACAAGCAGTAAGAAGACTCTAGTTCTACTAGCAAAGCTGAAGGTAGCAGCATCTGCTGTATGGGCCCTGTACACATGTATATAATGTGCAAATAATGCAGCAAGGGCATGAACTGTGGAGCTGAGGTGCCGTCAGCAGGCAGTTGCCTCTTATGGTCACACTTTTCTATGGAAGTGATTAGGTTGAAAAAGCCCACAGCAAAGCCCAGAAAGAATCAACTTTACTTACAGAAAGCTAGGGGTTAAGAGCAACTTCTTTCCTCCAGGCTGGTTGGGAAAAACATCTTCCAAGAAATAATAGATATGACCCACTGCAATCCCTGGGGAGAGATGCCACCAAGGTCAGGCACAGCTGTGACTCCTTTGCCAGCTGAACCAGAGCTGCTGGCCAAAACTCTTAAGAATCCCTCAGCTGTGTGCCCACATCCAGCTCCCTCCAGAGCCATGGATGCTGTAGTTTGCTGTGATCAGCACAAGCAGGCAGGGAGCCCATCAGCCTGGGGGCAGCACCGCACATCCAGGAGACCAGACACAGCCTGAGTGTCAGGCAGAGCTCACCATATCCAGCTTCTGCCCCCAGGAAAGACACACCAAAAAGCAGGTCACAAGCAAAATCCCAGGCCCAGCCACCCAGAAACCCAGCCAACTCACTTTAGGAAACCCAACATCTTAGGTATGGTGGAACCAAGAGAGGGTGCCAGTGCCCCAGTAGCACCTATGAGAACTGAGCTCTGTGGCTGCAAGGTGTCCTTGTTCCCATCACCCACCAGCTTTGACTTACCCAGCAAATCAATGATGATGGAGTTGCCAAGGAGCAGAGAGAATCCCATCAGTACCCAGGGCAGGAAGGGGGCTTGGAAGTTAAGAAGCCCAAAAAAGTTCATGCGGATATAAGGGTTCCTGCGACTCCATACATACACCAGCATGATGGTGAAAGCCTGGCCCAGGAAAAACAGGCTGGCAAAGAGCCCAAATAGCTGGGAACTACCGAGTCAAGGAAAAACCTACCCACCCTGCACACCACCTCCAGGCAGCACAGGGTGCTTTGTGACTAGGAAACCCAAACTAGAGGCAGCTGATCAGAGCGTTCTGAGCCATTGCCTACGTCACCAAGCCTTTCCTGGCTGAGATATACTGACCATCATTGTCCCCACACACATCTCCCTCCATGCCACCCCAGAACAAGACACTGGAGTGGCACATGCAGGTTGTTCACTCATTAAGCTGATGTCTACAACCACCAGAGACCAGAGAGCTCATATAGTCACCTTTACAAAATGAACATCAACATGACCTTTGAAGAAGGGCTCTCACAGTCTTACAGCACTTGGGACAGTGGCATATCTTAACGACTACCTCACATCCAGTATCTGTCTTCTACAGAAGAAGTTTAGCAGTGAGATGGCTCTTGGAATTCACAGTCCTCTTCTTTAGAGCACAAGGAGACAAACAGGGGCAAAGATTTCCTCTATCCTTGTTGTAGTTGGACTCCAAATCCACCCATGGTTAAGCACATGGCTGCTGCAGCCACCTGGATTCTAATGGCTCACACAGCTTCATGCAGAGCTCTGTGAAGACAGCAGTGCTCTGAGCCATCTGCATAAGACAGCAGAAGACATTCAGAAAAGGCTTATGCTTGGGAGGGAAAGATATTTCACCATCAGATTACTGTGTCATGAAAACGACTTAAGCTGTGTGATGGCACCTCCAGCTACTGACAGGTTGCAAGCTCTCAGCTCACACTGCCCGACGTGCTGACAATGGAGTATGTGGGCAGCCCACTCCTTATCCTCATGGCTCCATGTTCTTGCCTTTGCCCTGAGCCAGCCTCATGCAATCATGCTGCACTCACCAGAGCTCAGGCAGTGGCCCTGTCACAGCTGGACAGGTTCTTGGAGTAGAACACGTGGCTTCCTTTCAGGCTGAGCTTCCCGAGCACACTGCCACATGTCCTCTTCAGGGATGAGGTAGCCCAGCTCCTTGCCAGGGGCATCAGCACTTCTGCAGACACCAGCACAATCACAGGCAGCTTTTCTGTCCTCTAAGAACACTGGATGAGGCACAGGCCAAGACAAGGGTGAGAAAGACAAGGAGCACAAACTGTGCCATAGAGCCAGAAACTGCCCCTGCACCACTTGCTCAGCAGAGCTCTCCCAGGTCACAGGACATGAGCCTGGCAGGCCTGGGGCACAAGACCCTCTGCCCTGAGGCACCAAGAAGGTTCCTAAACCAGCTGTGCTGCTCAGCAGGCAGGTACCTGCTCCACACCACAACAAAACCAGCATGCAGAGCCCTACATTATCCACAGCACCTCAAGAGACACCAAAGAGCCTAAACCAACTCAAAAGGATACTGTCATGAGAAACCCTCCAAAGAGGAACATGAAGACAAAGTCAGCCGTCCTTCCACGGAAGGAGCCTTCTTCTAGCATGCGGCAGTACCTGTACCTGAGAGCAGGAGAGAAGGGAGGGGTTGCAGTATAGGAAATTAACAGCTGGCTACCCTGTGCCCCACAGCAAGACTTTATGGGAAATAAGCTGCTGCAAGTTATTTCATCCCAGAAAGCTGTCAGCCAGGTGTCCAAGCCCCAGAGCAGAACAGTGCAAACTTCACCTCACACCACTGACCCCAAGGAAAGAAAGAGGCACCTGCTGTGCTTCAGCCAGAGCTCACCACAGGAATGGGCTCTGCTCTCCAGCATGAGCCACAGCAGCAGCACTGCCAGCTTCCTCAGCCTTTTGGCAAGGTCTGCCCCGCAGCAAGCGGAGATGGAGGGGCAGGAGGGTCATGTCTTCCATTCAAAAGAGCCAAGGGAAGAACCCACAGCCCTAGACTGCTGCCAAGGCAAGTCATGCTGGGGAAGAAGATGGATGGAGGGAATTGCATCTAAGCCAAAATGGGAGCAGAGAATTTCACTGAGACCAAAGGATACAGAAATATCATGTTGAAAAAGAAACTGAATCCCAGGGGCCCAAAAAAGAGGAAGTTGGTGATCAGCCTCCATATCTGAAAGAGAAGAGAGAGAGGAGAGGGAAAAGGAGGTGGACAGAGGTCTCTCTTCATCACATATAGAGCAGCCCATCACATCGTCCACAGGGAATGCTCAGTCATGCACCTGTCCCTTCAGAACTACCCCAGGACACCAGACTCTAGTAGGACATCCTTACATAATACTCTGATACATCAGGGTATCTCACCTTTTCAGGTGTGGGAAAGAAGATTTCTCTACTTTTCTGGAGAGGACAAGCAGCCACAATTCAGCACCCAGAGCCAAATTAATTACTTTTCATGCTTCTCTACAATAAAGCCTTCTCCAACCAGCCCAACAGCAGCTGCCACACACAGTGTAATAGAGAAGGAAGAGATGGGTTTTGAGTCAAGGAAAAAAGGAAATGCCAAGATGGTGTGTGGCAGGGAAAGGCTGGAAGGAGTTATCTCCATGCAGGTGCCTGTGACAAGAGGGGACGCAGTGTTGATGACCCAGCTTGCACCAATCAGGGAAGGTTGGAGTAGTGGGAAAGGAGCCCCTTGGAATGACACAGCACTCCCTGGCCACCCTAGGGAGCAGGACACCCAAGGCCCATCCTGTCACACTCACCCCTCGCTGGGAAGAGGCACAAGGGGCCCCAAACCCCATGCAAGGCCTCACCTGGAATTTCCTGAAGATGAGGTCGGGGTTGAAGTACAGCTGGAAGGGGGTGATGAACTCCAGCTGCTGTGGGAGACAGGCAGAGCAGCTGCTATCACCCGCTGCCCTCGGCCAGCCCCGACTCCCGCCCCGCAGCCCCCCGGGACCCCGTGCCCCCGGCCCGGTCCCTGCTCACCACGGCGGCGGTGGTGAGCACGCAGGCGGTGGTGTAGGCGCGGGTCACGGCCGGCATGCCCAGGTACTCCTGCGCGAAGCCCTGGTACGCCATGGCCGCGCCGCGCCGCCCTCCCGACGCGGCGCCTTTAACGCCGCCCCGCTCCTCCGGCACGCTCCGCCCCCGCGGGGCGCGCCCGGCCAATCCCCGCGCGACAGGCGGCGCGCGCCGGCCAATAGGAACGCGCCTCATGGCCCCGGCCCGCGGCCGCCGCCAACCCGGAGCGGACCCGCCGCGGCCGGGGATGGGACCGGCCCCGGGCCCGCCCCCGGGCCAATGGCAGCGGCAGCGCCGGGGACGGGCGGACGGGGGAGGGCGGGGACGGGAAGCGCGGGTTACGAGAGTTCCGGGGGCGGCAGTCACCGGCAGAGGATGGCGAAGCACCTGGGCTGGGGTGGCACGCCGCACGCGGGACTGTGCGGGCCGGGGCAGTGCCCGGGCTGAGGCCCGGGTTCTGGGACAGTGACCTGCCCGGCGGGGGAAGCCTGCACCCGGTTCCTGCTCCGGCCGAGTTAGCCGCGGTGCGCTAAGATGCGGTCCCGCAGTGTCGAGAGCCGGCGGCTGTCAGCGCGTTGTTCCCCGCGCACCCGCTGGCTCGGAGGGAGAGGAACCCGCTGCGGGGAGCTGGGCTGGGAAGAGGGCGGCAGTGCCGGTGCCTCAGCCGGTGTGCCGGTTGCTTCGCTGATCAGAAGGGCCTTGTATTCACTAAGGCACAAAGGACTTCGGGTTTTCAGTCATTCCTGCTAGAACCTCTCCTGCCTCCTGGTTGGAGCAGTGAGGCGTTTCCCCAAGCTGTGCGAGATCGCACCGGGCTGTCGAGGTCGCACAAGGTCGCTGGAAGAAACCGAGAGATGTGTGGTCCCACCAGGTGCCGAGGGCGACTTACTTGGGGAACGGCGGCAGCACTTGAATTCAGCCCTCAGGAGAGAGCAGAGTCTCTCTGCTGCTCGCGTGTCCAACACAGACAGTGCTCCTGAAAACGGGAGTTGATAAAGATCTCCAAAAACCCGATATCCTTCACTCTCCTGGCGACTGTGCTTTCCAGACCTGTCTGCCCTGCTCAGGAGTCTGGTCTAATGTTACAGCCACCCTGGATTCAGATGAGGAATGGGCCTGGTGTTGGGTTTGTGCTGGAGAGGGTTAAGCTGTCATCAGAGCCTTAATGAGCCCTGAGATTTCCCTTTAAACCCTCAGTTAATGGGAAATAAAATTACCGACGGGGGAGGGAGTCTTTGTGTCTTCCACCATCTCCACCCCGACTGCCCTTTGATGAAATACAAAACCCAGATGGAAGATGACAGGACATGAGGATAAAGCAACATACTGAGGGAGAGGGGAGAAGGCAAGAGACCAGTGGGCATCTGTTAGACCAGAGAATGGGCTCCTGAGTGCCCTGGGCACTGTGGTGCTGAGACCACCTCTGATGTTGCTGGGGGAGAAGGAGAAACTGCTTCAGGTCAGAGCTGCATTAGGGATCCTGGGAATGGACTTGAGCGAGGAACTTGGACCCCAAAATGCAGCAGTGTCAATAGGGTTGGTTACAGGCTTTTGGTGGGAGCTGGGATGGATGTGAGAGCTCTGACAGTTGAGAAGAGTTGATCTTGCAGGGAAATTCATCAGGCCAGGAGCTCTGCAAAGGGCTGCCCTTATTCATGTGGCTGTTTCAGCCCAAATGCTGTGCTGCTGCAGCTCAGCCCTCCAGCATGCCACAGGGCTCCCAACCCAGCAGAATGGGCAACTGACTCGAAGAACTGAGAGTCAATACATGAATAATGAATGAAATAAATGAATAAATATCCTGTTCCTTTGTGTGGTGAATTAGAGGTTTCCTATCTGCTCTTGCTGCCTATGGGCACCAGAGAGAAGCTGAGTTCATGCACCATGATTCCTGCCCTGTCCTTGTTTGAACCAAGGCTGGGAGATGAGTATTGGGAGCCTCTCTGCTGAAAGGAGGCTCTTGCTAGCTCCACAGAGATGAGAATCCAAATAATCAATCCCACTTACTCTCTGTGAAAGACTGTGCAAATTAGACATTGCATAAAATCTAAAAAAAAGTAATAATCAGTTTCTCAATTTTCTTCTCTTCCCTTCTTTTCTAGCCAAAACTGGAGAACTCTATTTGTTCAGGCTTCTACTTAAGGCTTCTTTTCTAAGGTTTATGGGGGAAGGGGGAGAAGTGATGAAGTGCATCGGGAAGCTCACCAGCTCCCACTGGGAGAGGCCAAACAAATCTCAGTGTCACCCTGAGTTCCCAGGCTGCTTTCTGCCTGTGATCTCACTCCCTTCGGAACTCAGCCAAGCTGACTTCATGCACTACAGTACACCCAGGGCAGCTTTAGTCTTTATTACAATCCGTGTCACATTTTATGGGTTTTTGGAATTATGTCCTTCCACAAGTTCCCATCAGCCCAGCCACATATTTGGGTTCACATACACACCTTCGTAGTGATGCTGTCATGCAGCCTTTTATAAAATCATGAAATCTAACTAAAAGCCTGAAAAAAAGCAAAGCCAAACTTTTTGTCTCAGCTGCAAGAAGGTAAGAAGGACTGCCAGAAAAATGCTGCCCAGGAGTTTTTTTCACTGATTTCCTCCTGCCTTATCCTGTCCTCCTGCCCCTGCCTGGGGACTTGAAGCAGATGTAGCATAGTGATGTACCATTGCTTCCTGCCATCTGCTGGGTTCCCCTTCCTTTTTGGAGCAGTTCAATTGCTGTCAATGTGCAGCATCAGCTTCAAAACCCAAGATGTCAGAAACTCAGAGTTTCCATACAAATATGTCTGATGCCCAGACTTCAGTCCATTTTGGACAGGCTTTGAAAAAGGTCTCTGTCTGCAGGCTCTTGGAGCTGCCAGAGGAACTAATTAGAAGAAGTCCCAACTGTAACCTTTGCACAAGTCCTTCAAAGGAAGAACTGAAACATGATGGTTTTAGAGGCAGCTCTTTGCCAGAGAGTATTTACCCATTCTGCATCTGCAGGCTCAGTAATAGTAACCTGCAGCAGAAATTCAACAGCTTCCTGTCTCAGTTTCTGCAAACCAAAACTGCAGAGTTAGAAAATAGAAAAAAATGCTATTAACTCTCCCCATGAGTTAAACAGCACATAAACCTCAAGAAGGCACATGAGCAAAGATAAATGGGCTGTTGCAGCATTCATCTCTTTTGTTTGTAGTAAATTATTGTGTGTAATTCATGTTTCCTGTCCATAAATACCAGAGGAACTTGAAGACATGGAATCCATTCTAATTCAGTGAAGACAAAAACAACTCCTTTTGAGCCCATCTGGAACTTGTTTTTATCATAATTGTTTTGGGTTCAGTAACGAGTTCAAGATCTAACTGCTGTCACTAATTGTTTCAAGAATAAACAGATGCTTTGTTTAAAGGCAGCAGTTCCCATTTTGCCCAGCACAGCAGTCCCCGGGGTTGCAGGATGAAAGGAGCTGTGCGCCATGTCAGCACAGGCCCTAATGAGCATTGGCGCCCTTGGCAGGGTGCTCACCCCTGCCTGCAGCTGATGGGGCAGGAAAACAGCCCCCAGGCACGCACTTGGTGAGTGTGCAGCCAGTGACATGTGCCCTCTGCTCTTTAACACCATTGGCATTTTGTTTGTAACTTCATCTGATGACATTTTGCAATGTGTCCTACAGTGACAAGTCATACCTGGCGCGATGACGCACAGGCATCTCCTTCAGCTGGGCTGTAGGGTATTCAAGGGAGAGCGTTCACTCCCAGGCCACATAACCCCAAGCCCCTTGCTTGGAGTAATGCTCCACCCCCCTGCTTACAGTCCCAAATCTTCCCTTCATCTGAAAACAAAGATACCCCCCCACACCCACTCTGAGAGACTCCCCCTGCCAGGATATGAGACCATGACAGTTCTGTTCAAGGTCTCACCTACGGTGCTCCCCAGGACATGCCATGCCTGAGACCCCTGATAGCCTTGGTGTAGAACAGGTCTCTACATGACTGATGCCCTGGCACTAGGAACAAGTGAGCCACACCAGCCAGGGGACCTTTCTGGAAGGTTATTTCAGCTCCCAAACTCAGTCCTCGGTGGCATGGACAAGAGGTGCCGAGAGCTTGATGTAGCTGTTGTGCATAGATAAGCTGTGTAATCATAACTGCTTGAGGCACTTGAAATGTTTACTTTTCCCTATATAATAGCCATATATAAATTCTTTCTCCTTCGTTGAAGGATTTCTTGTTTCAAATCAGCTAACTCTGGAGTGTGATGGCTAAAGTCAGGAGAAAGTGAATCATACAGAACTGGATGGATTCTTAAATTTGTGTGTTTGTTAGAAAGAAACTAAAGATAGCACTTAGAGTTCAGCCCTCCAAGGATTTGTGGTTTGCAAAGGGTTTGCTGTAAATCACAGTTAATGTTATTTTTATTTCCTATGGTTTTTAGTTCAAAAATACAGCTTTGCATCTGGCATATCATGAGAAAGAAGATCACATTTAAATCTCCTTGAGCAGAGCCTCATCACATATCCAAATAAACCACTTCTTCCAAAACAGCTTCTGATCATCAGTTGAAGACATCAAACAAGAAAATGTCTGTCTCTTTGCACAGTTATTTTTCTCCAGTGTTTAATAATTCTTGTTAAATTCTTCTGCCTTGTGATCTGTCCCCTACTCCATAGGTCACCTCCCACAGCTGTCAGTAGGGAATATCCTTCAGGGGCCTTTATTTTGTAACATCCATTTCATAAGCACTGTGGCCAAATCAACAAGGGAACTGAAAAACAATGCTTGTGTCTTATGAAAAGAGGTCTATGCTCAGCTCACAATAGTAGCACATCAACTGAGCATGCTGTCAGCTGCTGAAGACCCCTACAAGGAGTCAGAAAAGGTATTTGTACTTTGGTTTTCACCAGAGGCAGGACTACATGTCCCAGTCCAGCTGCCTCTCAATAAGCCAGGGCACAGCTCTAATCAAAAGCTCTGTCTGAAGGGACTGTTAAATAAGAAAGCAGGATAAGTCTGACACTCTGACAATGCTGTACACGTTTTCTTTTCCTCTGATGGGAACATTCAGCAACATTTGATGCCATTTGGTAGAGTGTAAATGCTCTTCTCATACACACAGAAATAGAGGTTTTGTTCAACCAAGCACTTTGTTCTCTCTGGCCTTCGGGTCACCCAATTTCAACAAACTGCCTGCATCAGTGTCTGATACAAAGACGGAAGGAAAGGAAATAGTTCAGCCACAGCATGACCTACAGCTCACAATGGACTGAAAAAAAGGTATTTGAATTATTTTTAGGATTTTGGGTTTCCTCAGTTTTCCCAGAGAAGCTCTGTTGCTTATCAGGAGGAGGAAAAGGCGGACTGCTGATCCAACATACAGAACATAACAGCTATTCTTCTGGTATCCAAAAATCCTAGCTAGCAAGGGAAAGCAGCTAGTTCCCTTGGTTGTATCAGCCCTTGTGTCCTCAAAGGACTCAGCTCCCATGTATCTCCACTGGTCTGGAAAGTGTCCCAGTGACTCTGTGTGGTAGCAGAAGCTCTGTCAGCACTGGGTCCCTGCCCTGAGAAACCTCTATGATGAAGCTCATTTCCTGAAGTTCTTATACAGTGTTTTGAACTTACATAAATTGTGGGGTTTTTATAAAGAACATTAGTGAACTGCTGGAACTGAGAATAATAGTGTCACAGCAGGGCACTAATTTCCTGCAAAGAAAATCCATTTCAACAGCTAAGTTCCATAAACATTGCTTTCACCATGAAATCAGCAAACCTGCATGTTTCTTGAGAAAGCTGCTTGTTTGCAGATCTTATTATTTGTGTTCTGTATTCTATGTGAGTTCTGCAAGAGTAAGGACAAGCAAACAGAGGTATTTTGTATCTCACAGTGATGATCCTTAGAGGAAAGTGAGAAGGGTTTGCAAAAATAGCCAGGCTAGAGCTTGGGAAAGTCAGCAACCAGCCAGGGAGCCGCTCCAAATCTCTTCTGCAATTTACAGTGTAGCGTTTGTAGGGAGAATTCATCCTGTAGATCCAAGCCTCACAGATGGAAATGGGGCCCTTTTTCTCCCCTTGAAGCTGGTCCAGATAATTCTGGTGTAAAAACAGACTAAAGCATTGGAACCTCTCAGTTCGTGACAGATCAAAGAGCATGTGTTGATGGTCTTTCCTAATGGTGGGATTACCACTTACTCCTGCAGTCAGATAATTGCAGGCAGAGACTGCCATCACGTTCTCCAAATAACTCCTCTTCCATGTGCATGGCATCATATTTCACCCTGATTATGACGGGTTTCAGTGAAAGAGTATTTGAAGGAAGCGGGTGGTGGGTGCCCACAGTACTGTGGAAACCTGCCGGGTTTATGTGAAGGCTTCCAGAACCAGGAGTCTGAGTAACTGCAGAGCAGTGGTTATACCCTGGTGACAGACCCTAACCCCAGAGATTTCTCATCTACACCAACTGCAGCTCTGAAACTCTGGCAACAAGGATGAAACAGTGGGAATGCTGAGGTTTTTAAGGTGCAGCAAAAAGCCAGTTAGAAACACAACCAGTGTGAGCATCTCTCAGCGCCAAAGCATGGGTAATATAGGTGCTGTGTAGAAGAAAAAAAATCTATCCCTTCACTCCTCATCAAGGCAGCTGTTACTAGAAAAGATAGAGGACAACTTCCTGAAACTTCCAGCTAGCCGGCTGCACATAGATCTAGCTACAGCAAAAAAATCCAATTTATGCCCCCTCTGGAATAGGGAGGCTTGTGAACAGCTTGTGCCACAATCCCCAGCATCTCAATGCCTACTCATAGGACTTCACTCAGCTCTGGTTACTGTCACAAGCTCAGAGCAGACAGCATGAAGAAACTAGATCTTTCCTTTTTGAATTAATTACTGTTCTCGATATATGCTGCCTAAACTATCTATCAGTGTCTGTTGGCTTGCACAGTTATGTCGGTTCCCCAGTTAACAAGTTATTGTTTGGGAAGCTGTTGGAAGTATTCATCTAACCCCTGCCACACGTCACAGGCAGCAAAGTGCTGGCATGTTGGATTCAGAGCCTAATACAGCAAATTTTGTACTTATCCTGCCACTTAGTGGCTGCAGCTGATGCAGCACCACATCCCTAGCTACACATTCACTAGAAAATACCTCTGTGATGTGGAATAGGTTCATATTTCTGTTCGGGTGCAGTAAAACCTGAGTAGGGACAAAGAGGCATTTAAAAACATTTAGCTTATTTCAAATACTCTGAAATCTGTCAGGGACCTCACAAATTTCACTCTGCAGGATGAAAGGATGTTAAAACACCATGATTATTCCTGAAGGCCAGATATTTTGTGAAGCAGCCCCTTAATGTTACTGCTGGCAGTGCAATATATCTCCATCTCCACCTTTAGGATTCATAAGGATTCACCATTTCCCACTGCCAGGGAGTGCCTTTCTGTTTTATAGAAAGAAGCAAAGCCATCGCTGCTGTCTTCTGTACTTCACAAGATCTAGTGCTCTAAGTGTGGCTGTTTGCTCTGTGCCAGGCTAAGGAGAGGGAACAGGACCACAGCCTTCTGTACCTCTGTACACAGCCTTTCCAGCAACAGCTGGATTCCTTGTCTGTCACCAGAACACAGACAGGCGTACAGGGAAAGGCCTTGAGTAACCAGGGATTTGAAAGGCTTGGGCTTCATTCATTCCAGTCGTTGACAGGACCAAGGGAAATAGTCTGGTTTGTCTTTCAGATCGTAGATTGTGTTCCAGGACAAATACAGTCAGGGGAAAAAAATTGTAGTTAATTTTGCTTTTATCACACTTAATCAGAGAAGTGATACTGCTAACTGTGCCAGATGCTCTGAGAAGGAATTTATGTTGTAAACCACACTGGCCTTCAAGAGGGTTTAGACAGATCTGGATCTTGGAGAATCATTTCCCTGGACTGTCATCGGTTTTCAACAAAATGAATTGAACTGTCTTGCTAATGAACGTTCAGCTCCATTCTGAGAATGTAAATCAGCTGGCAAAACACCTGCCAAATCAAGTGTCTTATCCTAACGTAATGGGTGACTAAATACACATTCCTATGCTGGAGATTTAAATAATCCTTTAGAGCACTGTGAGAGTACCAGAGCCTTTGGCAGACAGAGGAAAACCTACGAAAGAGGATGAACAAGCTGCAGAGACTGGTAAAACATCTATTTTACTATTATTATTTAGAGACTTTTTTTAATTTGAATTTTTATAAGGCTGGGTAAATACTGTCAGGTTTGCGTAGAATTATTTTTCCAATTCATCACAGTCCTTGGGATAAAGTTGACAGACTAATGGCTCTCCTGGCAGCTGCACACCACCATGATGGCTGGGAAAACAGTGCGGAAGCCAGGCGTTAAGGAGGGCTTGGGAAGGTCACTCTGTAAATACAGCTCAGCTCTGAGCACAGTAGTGTTTACTGGCTCCTGAAGGGAGAAACAAACCATTTTACTTTAGCTCATGGCCACAAAAGAGCTCTGTGATACAGGACTTGATGGGGGAGGTACTCTATAACGAAAGCGGGGAAATGAGCAGGAGTGGTGCATTCTTAGACATTGTAATTAAAAAAGGAATGTGCTATTGTAGGGAGAGGAAACTCTCTCACCTGGAGAACTAGAATAATTAGGAAGAGCAGAGATATCAGGTGCCCAATCCTTAGCTCAGTTCTCAGTAACAAGACAGGGAAGTGGTGTAGCCATGGAAAGTGCAAGTGAAATGTACCCGCTGCTAGCTGGGACAGGAGAGAGCTCAGCCTCCTCTTGCTGCAGGGTTGGAATAGTTTGGCTTTAATTTTTGTCCTGGGAGAACATTTTGTCTCAGGCTGGTATGGAAGTTATTTAGAAGAAAACACTTTGAGGAAAGGAAAAAATCCAAGATTATTTGAATTTGTGGTTTTAGAGCTATTGTGAGACTAGACCAAAATTTCCTTTTCTTTAGTGGACAGCTCTGTAAGAAGAAAATGAACAGGTAAAGCAGAAAGAGGTCCTCAGCTTTGGGTTATTTAAGTTCTCAAGGTCACTGGAGTCATATTCCTGTAGCAAAACACAATCTGGCCTGAGGTGCCCTGCACTGACTGGCAAACAGCCAAGCCTGAGCATGGGTTCTTCATGTTACACTAGAGCTTTCCCAGTGGGAGGGGTTTTTAAGCAGGGGGCTGGCAAAGGCCATCCTGGCCCTGGGACACCCAGAACATTGTGCAGGAGGTGTCAGGCTAAAGATATGCTGGGGCCCCCAGCATGCTCAGAGTGGTCTTGAGACATGGAACAGAGCTCCCAGTCCCAGGACTCCCTCAGGGTGCATCTTACAGGATTTCACCTACATATGGGGAAACCAAAGGCACAGGCCCAAAACAGAGGAAAAAAGATGTATGTTTTTGCTTGTCAGCCTGCCAGTTAGCTGTCAGCTGCCATGTTGGGCCAGCCAGGACAACTTGTTCTACACCCTTCAAAAAGTCAAGAGACCTTACTTTTATACCAACAGTCGATCCCATGATGCTGCGTGAGGCAGCCCATTCCCCTGCACGTGCTTCCCAAGGCACAGCAGCGGTGTCAGTTGGCAATATAAGCAAGTGGCAATACTCATGAAGAAATGTCCTCAAGGAGACCTGAACATGGCATAGGAACTCACTGTCTGCCACATATTTCACCTGTATCATAATACTGAATACACAATTATAGACTGCTAAACATTGTCTGCTCCATATAACATGTGCAGCATCACAGGAAAGGCACTCTAAACTCAAATATGTGTTACTATCATGAAAGGATAGAAATACTAGCACACCAATAACTCCTGAATGCACTGGATACACATGGCCATGGGAAAATCCCCCAGCTCAAAGTCTGAATGTCTTTTGAGTAGTTTTATTCTGTGCAAGGAAGCCCTCCATTGTCTTCCCCTTTTCTTCAGCTTCAGAACAAGATCCTGATCCTGACAATATGTGCTGCTGGGATTGGAGGCACTTTCCAATACGGTTACAACATCTCCGTCATCAATGCTCCAGCCTCAGTAAGTACTGCTAGTCCAAGTGCCTGCCCCCCAAGACAGACCCTTCCTTGGTGGCTCTGTTGGGCTGTGGACAGTGGTGTGCAACTGAAAATCTGCAGGCTGCTGCTGTTGAGGGACAGGAAGCAAGGACGTGTTGTTCCCTCTGTAAAATTCACATCTGGAGTACAGGACTTTGTTGTCAAAAGCCATCCTAAAAACCATCCATTTAGTGTCACAAGAATTTATTCAAAAGCTTTGTTTCAACTGCTTTACCAAAATCTAAAATTTTACCAGCCTGCATCCTTTAAAGTTGATTTTTGCCCTTAGATTCAAAGTGAGACCCGTGAAATTAATTTTTAGATTATCAAAAAAAACTACATATGGATATAAACCAACTGCAACAGCAACAGTTTTATACCCTAAACTCTGCTAAAAACACATCTAAGAACAGGAGGAGATTGGAGGCACAAACCCAGCATAAATAGATATATTAAAAAGGAGCCTTTCTCAGTGTCCTTCACCTCTCTGGAGGTTCTGCAGCACTGTCCTTCTCTCTCAGTACATCCAGACGTTCATGAACACAACCTGGCTGGAGCGCACGGGTGTTCCCCTGGAGAGCAACGTGGTCCTGCTGCTGTGGTCCTTCACTGTTTCTGCCTACCCTCTGGGAGGCCTCACTGGGGCTGTGGTTGCTGGTCCCATGGCCATCATGTTGGGAAGGTAAGAAGTGCTGGAGTTTAAATTAAGCCTTGCAGCTTCCCTTAATCTAAGAGGAATTAGGAGCCCTACAGCAAAATGCCCACCATAGTTACAAAGAATGAAAACAAGTTTTCTATCACAGATTAGTCTGCTATAAACATTCTGGGTTGGCGGGGAGAAACTACCTGACAAAACAGTATTTCATATCTCAAAACTCAACAGGGAACAGGTTTTTTTCCCCACATTACCTTCTCATCACATTCCAGCCCAGCTGAGGTGCTACAAGGATATCAGTTGAACTCCTTATCACAGTAACCACCTACATAATCTCTATAATTTTTGTGTCCAGTTTTCTGCCATGCTTTTAAATGGGAAATCATGATGGATCAGACTAAGGATTTTTCTTCAAAATAAACTGTGGTAACTGGTGGGAATGACACTAGAAAAACAGAGAGTGCTTACAAAGAGCAGTGCTAGCATCCCAGCTCCTCATGTCTCGCAGGCTGTGCATCCACCTTTTGGTCTGAAATATTTCTGGAAGTATTCAATAAATCTCCATAGTGGTTTGGGTTTTTTCCTCTGTGTGTAAGTACAAGTATCTGTCTTATCTCACCTATCTTTCATACACAGCTCCATCCCCAGTTCTCTTCAGAAAAAGAAACCCAAACCAATGTTACCAACATAAACTAATAGGAAATTAGATTTTGCTTCACTCTCTCTCGACCCCAAGATTTTCCTCTATGTGCTATCACTTTAGTTTGCTCCTCTTATATGATGAAGCAGGCCCTATTATGGTTTGAGGTCCCATGACTTACTAGTTTCAAGGTTATGAAGACCTGAAAGGATATGGCTTCCTTACCCCACTAAAATTTTAGAGATTTCATCCTGTACTGCCTTGGAATAAAATCATATTCCATCATAAAGAAGAGAAACAAAGACTGACTGGCAAGGCAGTGAGCAGGGACTAGAGAGAATTACTGGCAATAATAATAGTATGGGTCAATAGAGCTCTCTTTTTTTTCCCTGGTTTTCGGCAGAAATTTCTCCTGGGACTCATGAAAACCTTCTGACAAAGTTGCACAACACTTACACTATTATATGAAAATTGCCTGTTTCAACAAATTAACATTTTCAGACCAAAATACATATGGCTTGCTGAAGGAATATTTCTCTCCATTCAAATGGAAACTGGGTGTGAGCACAAGAGCCCTGAATCTGGGGGAGAACCTGGTGGTACCTTCAGAGAGCCTAAAGCCAGCACTGCAGGTATACCCCATGCCACACAGACACCTCAAACAGGGCTTGGATTAACCAGGATGGTCTGTGGTGGGGCTGAGCAGCCCAGCTGGAGCTTCCAGGCTTGGCAGGTGGCACCTGATAACTGAACCTGACACACATGTGCTCACCGCTGTCTTTTCTCTTGGAAGGAAGATGTCTCTGCTGCTGAACAACGTCTTTGTGATCATAGCTGCAACCTTGTCAGGATTCAGCCGAATGGCCAAATCCTTTGAAATGATTATGCTCAGCAGATTTTTTACTGGCGTGAATGCAGGTACGGCAACATGAGAAGTATAGAAGGACAAAGGTGGTAACAATTAGAAGAAATATAAATAGGAATGATCCAAGATATTAAAGCAATTAATCCTTTAGGATGACCAGACACACGTAAGTGAATTAAGAAATTTTATATACAGATTTTATACTTCGCTTCTAAGGGCTTTCTTTTAAAGCATACACAGGCAGGGGGGGTTTTGTTTTTGCTCACTACACATGAGCATCTCTGTGCATGGGGAAAGTTTGAGCTGAAAATGGATCCCTATCTGCTTGTAAGAATGTCAGTCACTCACCAGCATGAGCACCATCACAAAAACTTTTGTAGAAGTTCATCCCAGGAAACAATGATCAATATAAGGGACTTAAAATATGATATTACCCTCAAAAGAGGGAAGTAGAGGGAAACATTGTACATAACCTTGGATTTGGTGCTGAAAAGACCATAGAACTGAGGCCCTGACAGGTTTCAGTTTCATTATCCACTGCTACTGATGAATATTTGAATGTGTGTTTAGTGGCTTATACAAGGGATAGGGGTGAAATTGAAGGTTTGGTAAATGGCAAGCACTGGTAGATTAGTTATCACATGGTCTGCAACAGAGGAGTGCAGCTGGCAACCTCGAGAGGTGGCTGACTGCGTTTATTCTTGTCTCCTCTGCCCACAAGCTGAGGTCAGCATTTGTCTGCCTTGCCAGGTGTAAGCATGAACATTCAGCCCATGTATCTGGCTGAGAGTGCCCCAAAGAAGCTCAGAGGAGCTGTGGCCTTGACCTCTGCATCATTTACAGCCCTGGGGTTGGTGCTGGGGCAGGTTGTTGGACTCAGGTAATGTAAAGCAAGAAGCCCACTTATTAAATCCTTCCTTCCTTTCCTTCCTTTCCTTCCTTCCTTCCTCTTTTATGAGGTTGTGAAAATACTGTGTAAATTGTGTTTATGTTTTTCTAGGGAGCTCCTAGGAGGGGAAGAGAGTTGGCCATTCCTTTTAGCAAGCAACGTGGTTCCCGCCCTGATCCAGCTCACAGCTCTGCCTTGGTTCCCTGAAAGTCCCAGATACCTCTTGATTGACTGTGGAGACAAAGAATCTTGCATCTCTGGTGAGTTTAGGGTGACTGTTAGGTCCTCATGGAACATATGAGACTTGGGCCCCAAAATTTTTGGAATGGTGCCACAAATTTTACATGTAGGAAGTTTCATATCAAGTTGTAAATATGATCACTTCCTCTTTCCAAACTAAAGAACATTTTATAATATTAAATATATTTGATCTATTAAGGTAATTGAAAGGCATCTTCCTTCAATAGACTTATTTGCTACAATAATAGGGTCAAAAGGTAAGACTTGTGTTCACAATGGCAAATATGTTTTGTAACTATGAAGTGAAATAAATGCTGGTTGAAGAGCTCAGGATCAAATCTGAAGCCAATTCATATTAAAGGATTTACTTAGATTTGTGGCATACAAATCCTCATATGCATAGTGGCTGGAATTATTTTCTGGGAAATATGTGCTGTGTACCAAGAACATCTTAATTGCCTGCATTTCCCAGGGAAGTCACTTGAGATCTGAGTCAGAAGCATGGCTGCTGAAATGGCACTGATGGGAGATACTCAGTTGTCAAACAGTGGTGAGGGATTTGCACTCCCTTTCCCCCAAATCTTTCAAGTGGCTTCACCACAGCTGGTCAACTCTGTGAAGGTCACAGCATGATCACAGGCTCTGTCCTGCAGCATTCTGCAGCCATCACCTGCTGCTCGATCCTTTACCCTGCAGAGCACCAAACTGAAGAGAAAGCCCAGGAGTAAGAGGTTCCCTTGTCCTTGCAGCACTGCAGAAGCTTAGAGGTACCAGTGACCTGAGTGCAGAGCTGGAAGAGATACTGGCAGAACAGGCTGCTGTTAAAGGCCAGAGAGCGAAGCACCCATGGGAGCTCTTCCAAAATCGAGCTTTGAGGTGGCAGCTGGTGAGCATCGTTGTGCTGAGCAGTGCCATGCAGCTCTGCGGGAATGACTCGGTAAGCAGCCTGGCACCGGAGCCAGCAGCAGCACTGTGTCATGGGACATGGGTGGGAGCACTTGGATTCAACATTCTGTCAGCGGGAGAGGAGCAAATAGTGTCTCTCTGCCTGTGGAGATCTTCAAATGTCAGATATTTGGTTCCCAAAATACACCTGTGCGTTATGGGAAGGTTCAGAAGGATGCTGTCAAAATAGCCTGTATGACAGGGCATTAGTCACTCTGCATGGTCCTTCAGGAAAAACAATGGGATGTATTTTCAGATGTCTTTCCTTACTGCTTTCTACTTTCTTCTCTCCACAGATGTATTTTTATGCAGCTTATGTGTTCCAAGAGGCTGGAATTCCTCAGGACATAATCCCCTATGTTGTAATCGGCACAGGAAGCTGTGAACTGATCACATCCATCACTTGTGTGAGACTCTCAATGCACTCTGGTGACATGCAGCATCTGTTGGCAGGGAGGAGGCTGTTAAGTACAAATTTGGGGGTTACATTGCTTTTCATGCCAAGGAAGCCCTTTAAGCACAGCAGCCAGGCTGTCTGTCAGCACCCACAGCCAGATAGCTCAATGCAGAAGTATTTGGTCAGACATTGCATTGCCATCACTGTCTGAAATCTCTAAGAAGTGTAACTTTCTTGCTTTGAGACCATATGGATAGTGGCAGAGTTTAGGTGCAGCTGGGACATTCTCATCTCCCCTGAACACCCGTCTTTCCACCAAAACTTTCTTTTGAGGTTTTTTTCAATGAAGCAGACAAGATCCTGAAAGTTATTGTAGAGCAAACTAGGTACAGAGTATTGAAATCTGAAGAGGAAAGAGGCAGGAATTATAAATACAGCTTAAATATCTTGCTTTATTTCACTGTGTTACTTTGTGCAGAACATGATTATAGACTACGCTGGTCGGAGGCCACTGCTTCTTGGGGGATATACCTTCATGGCAGGATGGGCCATTGTCTTCATGGTCGCTCTGAGCCAGCAGGTAACAAACTTTACTTAATTATTTAAGTGGAATGGAGTTGGGCTTTGCCTTTTATATGACTGGGGTGTTCAGTGGTGGCAAATAAGTGTAAGTGCCCTCACTGGTTTTCCATTGGTCTCTGTGGCTGTAGACTCAGATTAGCTGGATGCCTTATCTCAGCATGGCCTGCATTTTCGCCTATATCCTGAGCTTTGGAATCGGACCAGGTCAGTTCCCTCAGTGTTTTCAGTGAAACTTTTGGGTACTGCAGAGGCTTAGAGATGTGTACAGGCATCTTATGGAAACTCTCAGACCCCCTTTAGTTATAGCACACTCAAAGGAACGAGGTATTTGGCTGTTTCACAGGGGTTTGCATGCCCCTGGTAAGTCAGTGTTGTGCAGGGCCAGGCTGTGCCCATTTCTCTCTGTGTTATTCCCCATCAGTCTTCTTGGCTATTAGGCCAAGGTACTTGGAAGTGATTCTTGGCTTAAGCAGATGACAAGGTTCTGATTTGCTGCCCAGTCCATTAGGGCTGTAAACCAGCATTTCTAATGCTTCACTTTAATCCTAGAAATTGTTGGCTATGCCATCTGATTATTTTCTTGCAAACACCTGGAAGCACGATTTCCACATCTATTTGTTAGCCTATTAATGTGCCTTTTCTTGGCAGAATCTGTTCATTTCTGGGGGTGGGCAATACACAGACTGTTGTGGATGTTTGCATGCTGAGTGTGTAGATGTGAGACTCTGCTCACATGAGTTTGAAGGAAGGCAGGTAAGAATAGAACCAAGCTGCCAGTGTCACATGCCACACAAGTTGGCAATAAGTTCTTGTCCCAGTCCCTACAGTGCCATGGGGTTGAATTAATTATAAGCCTTTCTCACCGTTGGGTCCTGATAAGAATAATGTGGATTACAAAACTTTTCCTGGCAGTTCATTCTAATGTGAGAAAGTTTGAATAATTACCCAGTCCTTAATATTTAACCAAAAAATTCACCTCATACTTCCTATTGGGCATTCTTGTTAAGATGTGTTCTCTTGTTTTTAATGTAATGTCAACAATATTATTAACTTTCTTGCCATTTCTTTTTCCAGCTGGTGTAACAGGAGTTCTGCCCACAGAAGTTTTTGATCAAATGTCCCGACCAGCTGCTTACATGATCTGTGGCTCCCTGCTCTGGTTCAATCTATTTCTGGTTGGAACAGCCTTTCCGTTCATTGTGGTGCGTTCCCAAAGCAAAGCAGCTCTTTAGTGTTCTGCACAAGAAACAGGTTCTGATAGTGACCAGGAAAAGAGAGTATTGCGAGCAGCAAGATAGCACTTCTATGCAAAGTATCTTTATGAGGAAAGTGGCCAGAACTCCTCTAAACCAAATTTTCTCCATGTTCCCTACAGTGATTTCTGATTTGAGGTTGGGATTTGAATCATTTGGGGCATGGATGATCAATATTCCTCCTCTGTCCTCAGTTGAGAACAGCTGGAGCTAAAGATGTGATTTAATTTCCCTTTGCCAGACCCTGGCACCATTCCCTGAGATGATTCCTGAAGCAAAAGGGAGCAGAACTCCACAATATACATTCCTGTTTTATTTCCTACTGAGGGCTCACATTCTATACAATTATGTATAGGGAGAAAGCAAGAAAAAGACATTTCAAAAGACTGTTCTTGCTATGTCGAATTTCCCAATCTCTGTTGGGGTGCTGTTGCATCCAGGCATGTGACGCCCTTACCAGGGTGCACAGAAATATTCCCTGGGTGACCTCAGACCATGCAGGAAGAGGGATTTGTCTATGCCTATTTGTCGTCATACAGAATGTCACCAACACTGTCTTGTTTTTTCCTCCTCCTCAGAAAAGTCTAGCACATTTCTGCTACATCCCATTCCTTGTGGTCTGTGTCTGCACTGCTCTCTACGTTTGGTTTTTCCTTCCTGAGACAAAGGGGAAGTCCTTCCTGGAAATCTCAGAGGAGTTCAGGAAACGGAACTTCAAAGCTAAGACCCATGTGGGTTTTTATAAAGGCCCTGAGGAGATCAAAACCACCACATTGTAGCAGAAGAAAGGAAGATGGCATCTGAGGGAATTCTGCAGTGAATTCAGCAGTGGCTATGTGCCCTTGCAGGGACACAGAGAGAAGTATGGTTAGGGACAATGTATTACTTTTAGGTTCTTAAATTCACCTTGAAAACATACACTTGAACTGATAAATCCAAACAACAGTTTAATAATCTGTTCTCACTTTTTAGTACTGAGTAACACATGCATATTTTAGAATCCATATCAGAGAATAACAGAATGATGCCTTGTTCTCTTATCATCATACAGCACCATGTAATGCTTTAGAAAATTTCAGAATTTCTCCAAACAGTAACTTCCATCTCAGAAGTCCTTCTTTCTTGCCCCTGAATCTGGGCTTTCTAACCCAGAAGTTAATGTGATTAAATTCTGTTTTCAGACACCAAATGAAATTTTCAGTACCTTGTCTTGGTGCTCCTGTCGTTTCTGTTATTAAGTGATTTCAAATAGACTCCTACTTGTTGAGCAATAGTGAGCGGTTAATTATTTTCAGCTATAAAATCATGTGACAGATGGATTAGAAAGAAAGCTTCTAGTACTTGCTAAGTGGCTTATTATACAACAGACTTTTGGGCATTGTTTTGCAGACTATTTATTCTGGACCGGTTTTCTTCATGGCTTGTTTGTTGTCTTCCAGTCCTATGTTGTAAAGCACAAGTAATTCCCCAGTCCAGTTTGTACTGCTCCCATGGACACTGCTGGTCCATCTCGTAGGGTTTTGCACCTATGCTCTGCTAACATTAAGTGTGGTGAGGAGCTCATATGGCAGAAGCTTGTTTTGGATGTGGATCTTTAGATCACACCACAATGTTCTCTGCAGCATGTCCTTGTTGTCTCCATAGAACACATTGGCAAAGACCCAGATGTGATGTTGATTCTTTTTAGTTAATCTGATATAACACAGGGCAACATTCCTCATTTAATGTGGCCTTTCACAGGCATTGGCTTGACTGGTTAAGTTTCTTCTCAAATGTCTTCTCTTCTTATGTCTTCTCAAAGACATAATCAAGCCACCTCTTTTCTTTTGACTTTGTTTGTATGAAAGGCACAGCACTGCTCATGTTTGCAGCAAAGAAGAATATGTATGTTTTCAAAATAAGAAGGTAAAGTTTCAGTGTATTTTTTAACTACATTTTTAAGAAAAATACAGCATTTTTGAATAAAAAGATTGTAAACATTTCTGGAATGCATTACTGTCATGCTGGGCCTGAGTGGAACAGCAGATCTATTTCTCAGAAGAGAAGTCTGTGCAAGAACTCTCTTTCACTACCCAAAGTTTATAACATATGAAAAATAAAAGTAAACTTTTGTTCCTTTGTGGTTGCTGCTATTTTAGAAGTCATTAATGTATAGACATGGGCGAGAGCAGCTACCTCTGCTCTTGGAAAACACTGAGATTTTGAAGCATGGAGGATTTTGAGACAAGACAATCAAGAGCAGGACTCTGATGCTTTTTCCTGGTCTTAAAATCAAGAGTCGAACACGGTTAGAAGGGGAAAAGGGATTTTACCTTGGTATTTATTTTAAGGATCCTTAGGTGCACACGTCCATATGCATCAAAATGCGCCCCGCAAAATGCCCCCCCCCCCAAAAGATCGGGTATATCATTGTAGGTCTTACTAATTAGCATATCTCTCAAAGATTCCCCAATGAGAGGCTCAAGTGAGACCCCCTCCCCAAGGAACCTTCCCCTGGATGATTCTATCTTAGTTTATAGAATGTGTTCTGGAGAGGACCTTGGGGTCTGGGGCACACTGATCCCTGGCTACGAAGCTTCTAAAATGTTTAGTCTCTCAGCTTGACAAACAAGTCCAATAATGTAGGCAAAAAGCACTAAGAATACAGAAGTTGCTAAACAGGTATAACAGGGGTATAAAAGAAAAGGCAAAAAATCTTCATGGCATCAACTCCATAGAATTGGGAAGTGAAGAGATGCTTTTCATTACTAGTTTGGAGAGAGTAGTGAGGGGCAGATGAAAAGAGTGAAACACAAAGGGAAAGCAAAAAGTGCCACTACCATCACGATGGTAGCAAAATATTCTGTCTTTCCTTTGGTGAGGACCAGAGAAAGGACAAGAGACAGAAGTGAAGCAGAGAAGAGTGAAGAAGGGAAGCAAATCAGTAAGAACCATGCAGGGTAGGAAGCAGGGATGGACTGGAGAGACTGCCTGAGCAGAGGCAGAGGCCTGGCACACCCTGCTAGAACATACAGGTCAGAGGAGAGAGAAGTCCACCAATGTCCAGAGGTCCTCACCTTGGCCAGTTCTGAGGCTACTCCCATGAGTCAGGACTGTGCCTTTTCCCAGAGCCCTGGAAGGACAGAGGCCATCTGCACATGCCAGTATGAAACAGGTTTGTTTAGAAATTATAGACATTTACTTGAGTTCCTGATTTTTAGAGCCAGTCCTGTGAGTACATGTGGCAGAAGACACAAATTCCAACTTCCAGCCTATTTTCTGACTGGCCTGAAATCAGGAGTCTATAAACTGATTAAGCAAACACAAACAGTGGTTACATTTCAGATGGTCTAAATTGTTAAATTTTAATTGAAGCATTTAACAAGTTGGTTAATTGATACTGAATTAAAACACCTTCAACTGAAAAATCTATGACACTTGTTCACATTTTCTTATCATGTGAAGTGTTAGGCAAAACCACATCTTGAAAAGTGATCCTCAGAGACTCACAGCTGGTATTACTGTTTGCAAATCAAATAATTGTGCACTGTTAGATTGATTAATAACCATCAACACTAGCGAAAACTAGTATTGCTGCTGTCCTCAAACATTGCTCCTCTGCACAAGCCAGCAGGGGCTGGGATTCTTTCAAAGACATGCATCATCCTAGCCTGGGGAACGGCCAAGGGCAGCTGCTCACTAGGAGAAGGAATTCCCCCTAAGCTGTTTGAATAACTTGTAAAAGCCTTTTAACAGAACCACTTTGGACACTGCTAGGTAAAGATGCCCTTTGAAAATGATGGATAAAACTAAAGATCTTACAGTCCGGATTTAAAACTGACATTAAGCTTTCCTAGCATCTGCCATATATTATAGGGATACATACTTGAACTTTTGGCCAATGACCACTACCCTTAAAGAGTCAATTGATCAGTCAACTGATAATTCAAGAGTTGGATACACAGGCAATGTCAGGCTTGGACAAGTTGGGCTTAAAAAGTCTTTGCTGAATTGAGGCTCAAGATAGCACTCAGGGACTTTTCCTTTACATGTGATAACTGATTATCCAGCCTATGACTTGGGAAGTCCAAGCCAGTCCACTCTAGTTTGCGCCAGTCCTTGGACTTCAGCTTCTATCAGTGCTTTTCTCTTTGTCCTTTACTCATCTTCCACAGCTCTTGCTGTCCACAGCTGCTGCCAGAGCATGCCCAGAGACCTGGCAGGAGCACACAGCTCACCAGCTATCCTCAGCTTCATCAGTAACCAACACAATAATGACAAACCAAACAGCAAGAACTTCATGACAAACCAAAGGGAGTATAAACACTGAGGAAGAACAAAATGATGTTTTGAAATACCATCTCAGGCTCCTCTTTCTCTATATAAAAAGGAACGTTTTCCAAAGTAACCAAAGAAAGCATCAGGAAAGACCTAGACTGCAAGTGGGGATGACTACTTTTGCATGCAAGTTGGTATGGAGAGGTTTGATGCCCATCCAAGCAACGGCATTCCCCTGATTAGAAATCAGCTTGTAAATGCTTGGCAGTCATACTGTGAATATGAAATATTCCAGGCATAGAGGTGCAGCATCATGCTGTCGTTGCTGGCCAGAATATGCCCAGGACAGTTGCTAACAGGGAGCAGTAGGAATGGGAGGGATTGAGACATACGTATTGCAGTCCTATATTCTTAAGCCTCCTATCAGATAATTCTAAGAAAGGGTGAATAAACTATGAAACCAGGAATGCCCTTCAATCCCCAAATGTTTATCTAGTCTCAGCCAAATCACTGAGCAAAATATTCATTTAGGTGGGATAACAAGTGGGAAAGGAGGACGAGAAAGGACAAATAGATGGAATTGTTCACTAAGTGATTGCACATTGCACCATGCTCCCACAGCTAGTTATCTATGACTGTGCAGATTAAGATGGACAAAGATGAAAAGAGAAGCACTGAAGTGTGTAACTGGGTTCTGGGAGACATCTGTGAGCTTTGTCTCTACTCAGAGTTCTCACTGTCCTGTGCTTTAGTAGCTGTGGTTTCCTATTGCTGGCTCCTTGGTCTCGGAGGAGGCAGGTGTGTGGCATTGTTCAAACTGTTAGAGCTCCCAAGGAAAATACAGGACATTCGGAGGCATGTCTGAATAGCTGTACCAGTTTGTTTGCTGTTTTTATTTCCTGCAAGAAAATGAGCTACAACCTTTTTCTCCTGGCTTTTGTCCTGGGCATTACTGGAGCTTTCCAGTATGGATTGCAGGTCTCCATTATCAATTCTCCTGCTGAGGTAAGCATGGAGAGCTCAAAGAGTGAGCTACCAGGATTTCACTGCTCCCAGGCATTCATGCCTCTACACGCAATGGCTAACTTTTTTACTTCTGCTTTCAAAATTAGACTTATCATGGTTTCTTAGTTCTAAGACTAGCTGCTACTGCTCTTGTGTTTCATGGGGTTTGAACTTCTGTCTGATGTGACAGAACTGGGAAAGGGAAGGATGAATGACATCCATAAAATCAGCCATTTTCCCCTTACTGAGTTGAAATGCTCCCGGGGCATTCTCCTCTGTCCGTTGCTCAGGGAGCCCTTGTATCATGTGCTTTACCACACACGCTATTTCCAAGTGGCTGTAAGGTGAAATAGGACAGGGAAGGACTGTAGCTCTAGAGCTGAGGTCAGCACCAATACCTGCAGCTGGAAAGGGAAAATTGGGGAAGTTTGTCATCCTGAAAGGTACCTAGGACACTCAGCTCATACTATTACCACAGACAAGAGGGAATGGAGGGAAAAAATCAGGTAGCAAAACAGTCAGGGTTTAGCACAGAAACAGAAAACCCACCTACCATTCTCTTACTGGCACTCACAGTTGATATTTAACAGTGATGTATTTATTAATTGGATGTCATTGCTAAAACATCAGCTCCAGGGATGTTAATGGCAAAATTCCCATTGATTTCACTGGGGCTAAGATTTCAACCAAGTTATCGATAGAAATGTATCCAAAAGAGCAGTAAGTAGCTAAGAGAATTTAAAAAGTGGTGCAATTATGCAAAAACATGTTGACTGAGTCCATTGTTTGTTTTTCTTTCTTTTAAAGTACATCAAAACCTTCATCTGTGAGACCTGGCTGAAGAGATACGGCTCTCCTCTCAGCACAGAGATGATCACTTTGATGTGGTCCTTTATTGTGTCCATTTACAGCATTGGCGGGCTTCTGGGTTCCTCGTCTGCTGGATATTTGTCTGTTAGATTTGGAAGGTAGGAAGAGTGATTACACCAGTCTTTCTATCTACACCCACAACTGCAGAATAAGAAACTGTGTCTTGGGAGAAACACTGCTTGTAATGTGGCATTGTGAGTAGCCCAGGGCTTCCAGTGAAAGACCAGTATAGCGAAGAAACAGAACGGCAAAATCTGCCAATAATCACAAGGAAAATCATACCTCTCCCTTATAAAGCCCAAAGCAAATGCTGTCCAGGGAAGTCATACAAGAAGTACATGTACATTTTGAAGAGAATTTCAGAGACAGCTACTCACAAAGCTTGTTCTTTACTGTAGATATTGACTCCACTAAAGGCATCAAAAGCTTCAACTAACTTACCAGTCTGTGACAAAGTTTTCCTATTGCCATTTCCCATTGACTTAACTGCGTCTATACAGAAACCAGTACTGAGTCCGTAACCACGGTACAATTCAAGCCACTCCTGTCAGACTGTGAATGACTCAAGGGCAGTATTTATGCTCACATTAATCTGAATTATTTCCAGGAAGAAGGCCATGTTGTTTGCCAATATCCCTGCTCTGCTGGGTGCAGCTCTGATGGGACTCAGCCAGCTGTGTGGATCTTTTGAGATGATCATTGCTGGAAGGTTATTTTCTGGAGTGTGTGGAGGTAAATTGACATTCCTACCTGTGGTATTAAATAGTGGGAAGAGCAGTGACTGAGGGTGACAAGGATTTACCTGAGTAAACAGATCCCAGATTTTTACTACACTCTGCAGAGAACATGATTGCTGAATGCATTTTTAACTAAATAAGAAGCCACAAACATAATTAAATCAGTAATGTCTGATATCTCCATTTCTCTTTCTTCTATCTTTACATCCAGTCCATATAAAAGGTACTGCCAATTTCTGAAAAAGCCAAAGCATGCAATATTTCAGGGAAGCATGCTCACTCAATAAAGAACTGGCCTCTGTTTTTCCTCTTGCTTTTCTCTGTGGCTGATGCTGCCCTCCATATTACAGACAATGGAATGGTTCTCAAGCCAATTCAATTAGAATTTTCAATTCTACTTTCCAGATGCCTCAGATGGTTACATTCTGCCAGTGCTTTTGATCTCTGTGCAGTTGGATAAAGATAATACTAACCAGAAAAAAAAATTGAGAGTATAAATATTAATTAATCCACTGAGAAAATAGAATGTACAGTGTTTGCCAGCTTGGTGGTTTCAAGCAGAAAATAAGGCACATAGCATCTGAATAGCCACTGAAATATGTCATCTGAGACTAAAGGAAATAACCACAGTCCTGTTGTATATGTGGCTGTAGGAAACAAAGTAAGAGAAGGCCAGCCTGCTGAAGGACAGATTTCCCAGGGGCCCGTACTTACTTAGTGAAATATTTAGCAAAGGCACAAGGCCAAGGTATGGGGCACATGCTTCATGTCAGCCAGCCACATCCTCAGCATGGATAAAAAGGTATCTGAGAGCCAATCCCTACAGGCTCTGTCCATAGTGGTCCCCTCCAAAACACCAGACCTGTGTGGGTTTGCATTGCCCTAACAGTCCTTTGTCACCACAGGTTTAGCTCTGAATATCCATATCATGTATGCTGGGGAATGTGCTCCGCGGAAGCTCCGCGGGCTGATTGCCATAACAGCTTCTACCTCCATTGCTGCTGGAAAATTCGTGGGATTTGCTCTGGGTCTCAGGTAAGAGAGTCTGAAACATAATCTATTCTGCTATTAAAATACATGCATATATCAATGCACGCCTATGCCCAGTGGCTGCTATTGGGGCAGTTGGTACCAGGATGATAACTCACAGATCTTGTAATAATTGTAATGTCAGAAGCAGAGGGATCAGCTCGTGCAGGTTCTTCCTTCAGCGCTTGTGCTGGGACTGCTGGTCCCTGTGAGCCCTCAGCTGCTGCAGGAGGATACAGGTGGCCTTGCTGTGCCCAGCACTGAGAAGCAGGAGCCAACACCTGCAACTCCTGTGCTGCAGGTAGTGATCCTCTGCACTCCCTGCTGAAGACTCCTGGGTGGGAGCTGCTGGGACACACGCAGGAGGGCTGAGGAATCACCCTGTGTCTGTGTGTGCTCACATGGCCAGCACATATGGCTCCTCAGCCCCTCTCACTCTGCTGGTTTTGTTCCAGAGAAGTTCTTGGAGTGGAGGCTCTCTGGCCAATTCTCCTGGCAGCCAATGCGCTTCCTGCCCTTGTTCAGCTTCTCACCCTCCCCTTCTTCCCAGACTCTCCCCGCTATCTGCTCATTGACAAGAAGGACAAGGAGGGATGCATCAAAGGTGAGGAAATGGGCCATAAATCATTCATTTCAGGAAAAAGGGAAAAATACAGTTAAGCCCCAGATGAGCCTGGAAGAGAGGTACAGATGGGAAAAAGACTTGTGGTCTTTTGGCTCTGAAACCACATTCAACTTTAATGAAAGTCAGCCACTTCTGTTTGGATATTTGTGGTCTCTTGGCACTAGTATTTCCCTTACCTTCTGCCAGGGTCCTCTGAGGGATGTGATCACACACAGCTTGTATTTCCATCAATGCAGATTCTGCCCTGTACAAAGTAGAGATACAGTACCTTCTCTGTGTGAGAGAGGCCCTGTACTGTCATGCTGTATTGTATGTTCTTCTGTAATCCTAACAGCAGCTTCTGACAGAAACTGAGTAACAGCCACTGTGGGTATTTAACTATCAAAAGATAGAACTCCTTGGATGTAAACTTATTTTTTATATATGGGAGTGTAGTGGTTTGGTCCAAAATACCCACCACTGTTCATCCTCTGTGAGACAAGAACCAGGAGAAACGCAAAGCAGGCACCAAACTTGAAAGAATATAAAGAAGTTTATTAACAGACCTAAAAGAGGAAAGAAAAAAAAATTATACCACCTTCAGAACTCTCCTCCTCCCCCCACCTTCCTCCCTTCTCCCACTGACAATGTAAAAAGACAACCCTTAAGATGTTCAGTCTGTTTACCACTTCCATAATAACCTTGTTCAGTCCATTTAGAAAGAGAAGTCTCTTCTTGCTCGTGCTATGAAAACAGTATCACAACGAGACAGTCGCTCACTTCCAAATAACTTTGTTCAGTCCATTTAGGAAGAGGAGTCTCTCTGCCTGCGTGTGAGTCCTTTCCCCCGACTTGCAGCTTTTCCCGCAACTGCTTTCGAGGGTCCACTCTTGAAGTTTTTTGGGGTACAATTTTAAGGTTGAGCCGTTCAGAAACAAAAACAGAGGCCCTTCTCCTTCCCTGGGAGCAAAGGGTCTTCCTCATCTTCATCTTTAGGACTATCTCCGGGAGCATCTCTAGGAACTGAGGTTTCTCCTTTCCCGTTTGGAGCAAAAGTCCTCATCGCTTCCATCTCTCCCTGTCCAAACTTCTCATGAAATTACAGCTGCGTCAGCATCTGCCTATCTCAGCGCAGGTGCTTTTGCTTACGAGTTGAACACTCCACCCCCCAGATCTTCATGGAATTACAACAGGATACTCTGATATATCATAGCTTCTCAACAGAATTTCAGCTTTAAGCATCTCCTCTCTCTCTTCCCTAGGGTTTTCAGCTCTTCACAGCAATAAAAGGGTTAATCTCACCTCGGCCTTCCAGCTTTGCAGCTGGAATGTTGAATTTTTCTTATCGCAGTGCAGAGGGGGGAGAGCCGAGCCGCTCCGGCTGCCCACGGCAAGGCAGTGGGGGGGGTTCCATGACTGGAACAGGTCCATTGGCTCCAGGATGGCCGTGGCCCGGCCTGGCCTGGCCCAAGCAGGGCCTGGCCGGGCCCGCTGGCCCCCACATGGGGCCCGCAGCCACCTGTCCCAGCACCGGAAACGAGAGAGAGCTTGGAGGGGGAGTTTGTCTATTCTTAAATGTGTATCACAGAGGTGATCACAACTTTAAGTGGCTTAGAGAATTGTCCATATTCAAACTGGCCAGCTGATAGGTTCTATCAGTTCCCAGAGGAAACTGTAAGCACCCCATAGCAAGGACATCCCTTCCGAGACTATGCTTGCTAACCTATGACAAGGAGTCATTTTACCTTTTCTGTGTTTTGGAGTGTGCACTAGAACTGCACCTTTATCAGGAGGGTATTCAGGAAAGGATTGGTAAGAATTTAGGTGTAACTTACATTGAAAGACTGTCAGCAGCTATTGGCCAAAGGTGAGGCCATGATTAAGATTTATGGGTAAAAACAGATAGCAGTGATCTGGATCTGTGTCATATCTAAGCCCAGATCTCTAGGAAGTTCACACAAGAAAAGAGCATGAAGTTCTAACAAGATACTCTGCAAAGCAGGAAATAATCTTCTGGATTCATGTCTGTGCTGGTGAGCTTGGTCACCTCTCCTCCTCTCCTTCCAGCTGTGAAGCAGCTCTGGGGAGATGGGGACCATATGGCTGAAATAGATGACATGATGTCAGAGCAAAAAGCCATCCATGGGGAGAAGGCAAAGAGCGTTTGGGATCTGCTCCGTGACAGAGCCGTGCGCTGGCAGCTCATCACTCTCTTCCTCGTCGTCTCGTGCATGCAGCTCATCGGGGCCAATGTGGTGCGTGCAGTGCTTTGCTTTTCTCTCTGCATTGCTGACAAGTTTCTCAGCAAAAGTAACCTCTGCAAGGAGTTGTGAATGACTGCAACAGTGCCTGTAAGGAGGGATCTGTTGTTACTCTTTATTAATACAGTCTTTTCCCATGGAAGTTTGGGACCTGGGATAAGTCAAGAACTGTGTTTTAGCAAGCATCTTCTGAAGGCATTTCTATGGATTGCCCTGTTATGATAAGATGATTTTGTATTTTGTTAAGGCCTAGTTAGTTATTTTCTGTCCAAAAAGACAGAAGCTAGTGTAAACGCGGCCACATATGTACAGCTTTCACAAATTTCTATTCTTTCCAGGTTTACTCTTATGTATACAATATCTTTACAAAGGCTGGAATCCCTCCTGATCAAACCCACTATGTGTCACTGGGGGTTGGGACCACTGAGATCCTCTCCACAGTCCTGTGTGTAAGTGACTTTTCAGCTGAATTTTGTTTGGCTGTAATACATCGTTCATTTTGATCTTCAGAAATACTGTAAACGGAGCTTCAAGAATCAAATTTTTGTGACAAATCAACCATGGAACCAATCACATAAAGTCCTCTCCCCTCACCCTGCAAACGTGGGCATTTCTATTCTGTTTCTGGGAAGAGTGGAGAGTCTTTCTGTCAAAATCACAACCCATTCTGGGCCAGTCTTGGGAGCCCCAGCACCCCCTGGAAGAAGAGCAAATATCATTTTTCAGTCAGACTCAGGGCTGCAGGAATCACAGCAATTAACAGTGTAAGCATTCCCACTCTGCTCTCCCATCTGTCTCTCCTTTGCCTGCAGAATGCCACCTCTGACCTCCTCTGCCCAGTCAATGCCCCCTGCAGCCCTGCACCTCCCCACCTCCTGCTCCTCCCTGCAGCGCCTGGTCCTGCTCAGGCTCCCCAGCTGCCTTTACTCACCCTCCCAGAGAAGGCGCCACATCCCAGTCTCCAGTCCTCCAGTGATTCCCTGCCTGGCCAGTGAAGGCAGACACTGGAGCAGCTCAGCAGTGACTGCCTTCGGTCTGTCCTTCGGAGCTGGCAGCGTGTCCTCCTGCTTGCAGGGTTTCCTCATTGAGCGTGCAGGGAGGAAGACACTGCTGTGGAAAAACTACACTGTGATGGCCTTGGCTCTAGGGCTCCTCACAGTCACTCTCTCACTACAGGTAAGACCCCACTGATGCATTAGAACTGTGTTAATGTTTTATTGTATGGCAAATATCACAACTATTTCCCTCCCCACAAATCACTTTTTAGTGAGAAGAAGTATTTTTGGGGCTAACCATCATATTAATAGAGGTCTGTTCCCAGCCATGTACACAGGGATTAAAGACAGACCACCAAGATCCCTGCCAAGGCTATCTCATGAAATTTCTGAAAGTAGAGGAAATAGATCTATGTTAAGCATTGACATAGTTAGTAGTGGTGAGCATTTCTAATGGAGCTAGATAAACCAAATTTTAATTTCTGATTTTATTTGCTTTTCATTTCCTACCACAGGACTCCTTTTTCTGGATACCATACTGCTCTGTTGCACTTGTCTTTATTTTCATCATGAGCTTTGGCATTGGGCCAGGTTGGTATTTTCTACTGGAATGATTTCATTTACCCACTCATTCCTTCCTCATTGCAGCCTTTAGGAGAGATCCCAGGCATAGCAGTTTCATAGTAAGCATGAATTCCTACTTCTGATTCAGTGCAGGCGTAGATATTTCCCTCCATACTATGGTAGGAGGTAAAATTCATTTCCTATTGCATTCCTACATGCCTTTTTTCTGAAGAGCCAAGCACCACCTCAGACACTTCCAGGCCACTTAAAGCCATGAACTTATGCAGCAAAATGTATGAGGTACAGAAGCATCTTGCAAATTTCTAAGCTTCCTTTTTTCTTCAAATTTTTTTCAGCTGGAGTACTATGCCCCTTGCTCACGGAAATATTTATTCAGTCATACAGACCAGCTGCTTATGTTTTTAATGGTGTTACAAACTGGATCCAACTCTTCATCCTTGGACTTTCGTTCCCTTTCATCGTGGTAAGCAAAGTAGGGTGTTTGTTTCAGTTCAGAGGAAGTTAGACCCCTACTGAACTCAGAGAATGCTTCTCTTGTCAACACTTCATGCAATGGACAGAGCCCAAATTAATTGCAGTTCTGATGGCCTCTTCCTTTTTAACCAGGTATTTACTGAAGTGTAGCAAACCCACCAAATGCTTCTAACTCTACACAAGTTAGAGTGACATTGGGAAAGCAGATACAGTGACAGAGGCACTGACACTGTCAGATGTCATTTGAAGCAGGATTTATGTCAACTAAGTCCCTGACCAAGTTCTTTTAGTAAATACAAACCCAGAAACTCTATATCATAAGAGAAAGAAATCGAGATAAATTTTTATGAACACATTTTGTCTCTTTGTTTTCCTGTAGGAAGGCCTTGGTAATTTCTGTTTCATCATTTTTCTGACATACTGTCTGTCCATGGCTATTTTTGTATTCCTGGTGCTGCCAGAGACCAAAGGAAAGACCATGTTGCAGGTCATGGAGGACTTCAACCGCCTCAACTACCGTGGAAAGAAGGGACAGGCAGTCCTACAGCAGAGTAACTGCTCAGTGATGACTGTTACTAAGCTTTAAGAGCAAACTCTCCACTTCATATTTTGCTCTTTTATTACTGTAGTGCCCAGAAGCCTCACTAAGCAAGAGAGAATCCATAGATCCACCAAAAAACCACCTGCAGTGCAGAGCACAGGATGAACTTGGTGGTTCTCTCCAGCTCCTGAAGTATGAGCTGAATTAATTCCTCTGCAGAAAAAAAATTAAACACGGTTTATAGAGAAAATAAGATTTTTGTCAGTCCCTCCTAGCTTGCAGTTGTAAACAGAAAACACAGGACCTGCTATTTTCTTGGCAAAACCAGGACTCCACAGTTGGAAGAAGTGATTCTGGAAGGTCCAGAGGTACAGCAGACCTGCAAAGAAGACAGAGCTTTGACACTGAAATTATCTGCTCCTATTAAGAAGTCAGTTCTGATGAGCTTTCGCAGAGAGGAAGCTTCAGTCCACAGGAGAAGACGTGTTTAGCTCTTTAATCCAGTGGAAGAAGACTGCCTTGCCTACCAGTGGGCAGGATTGATATGCAGTGTTCCCCCCACGTTTACAATTTTAGAGATTATTCTATTGGGAAAAACAGGACTGTGTCAGCGCTGAAAGAAAGCAATGAGCAGAGAAAGCAGAGCAGCAGGAAATCATGAGTGAGCAAATCCACAGTGGCAGGATCTCCTTCTTCGTTAGCAATGACTATGTAGTGTGTCTTCAGCCTGGAGAACACTGGGTTTCAATGGGATTGAGCTCCTGAGAGTAACCAGTACCGATGAGATAGAAAGGAGGGACACCTCTCCTGGAGAATTTAATCTGTATGTATGAGTGTTTTCTTCTCTCTCCGGGCCTCTGAATACTTCACATTTTCATTATAAAACCTGGTAAAAAGGGCTTCACATTTGTATTCATTGCTACATGACATGACACTTTTTTTGGTCTTCTTCATGCTTTACAGTTTTCTGATAAGGAAATAAAAAGCAGTGGCTAGGAAAACACATCCTTCTGATTGTGCCTGGATTGGTTTTCATTGAATGAAGAGTCAAGGATAGAGGAGAGCCCATCTTCGGGGTGGTGTTGTTGGGATGAAGAAATACTGTCTCTGTCTTGTTCTGGAGATGAGATCTTCACTACCAGCTGATGCAGATGCTGCACAATAAATTTTGCAAAAGGATCTGAATATTGAGTGGCAGTTTCTTTCACAGCCCTAAGGGTCCTGCTATTTTATCTTCACGCTATCCTCCAGCAGTATTTGCGGCAGTGCCAAAAGCTAATGCCAGGAGCAGGGTACTTCCCCAACACAGCCATCCCTCCCATGACAATCATCACACTACCAAAAAAACTAGATAAAGTTTATTGTTTCAAGGCTTTAGATCATGGATTGTACAGTACCATATTAAGAACCAACATACATTTCTTCTTGTTCTTGTCAAAAATGCATGGAGAGAAAAAAAGAAGCATTTGAAGTGTTTTGAAAAGAAAATATTAGGTTAGGCCTTGATTATTTTAAAGGTCTTTATTTGGTTTTGTCTTTCTCAGGCTTACTGTTTCCCAATGAGGAAGTTTTTACTGTCTTACAAGACGTTAAAAACTCATTTCTTTATACATGTCTTCCTACAGCATGATTGTGTTCAACCTGTGTTACTTCTTCCCTCTTACTAAAGGCAGTCCACAAGAGGGAAAGTAGTAAATCATTAACACTGACATAAACTATTATGGATTGGGAATAAAGGTTGAAGAAGTACTTGTGAATCTGCAGTGTAGGATCCAGGATCACACAAGTGCAACGAAGGGCATCTTTGAAGACAAAATCACTTAAAGCCCAGAGTATTGGTTGAGCTCCATACTGGGTCTGGAAAAAGCACAATTCTTGCAGTGTTCAAATCCCAGGTGGAAGGATGAATCTTGTCCTCTTCTTTAGGAAAATAAATAAAAACTATACTAGGTATTTAAGGCATGTTTTTTCCATTGTACAGCACTGAACAATAGTGTGAGGCCAGATGAAAATGAGACAGCAGTAGGAGTATTCTAGGAGGGACACAGACAAGAGGAGCAAGAGGAACAGGGCTCTGCAGGGACTGTTTGATCAACCAGATGTTAAAAACTGGCCACAGACAGTGTTTAGAAACCTCTCCAGAAAGGTCCAGAGCTGCCATATGTGTCCTTCCTTCCCTCCTCACCTCAAAGAAAAATCTTCCTTTCCCCTCTAGTTCCTCCAGGCTCATCAGCTCTTTGCCCACTGAGATGTGGCATCTTGCTCTGGCACACAGAGGGTCAATTCCACTCTTACAGATAGGAAAGAGCGAGGCTTTTGACCAGTTCTGGAAAAACTCTGACCCTTATAAAGAACTGGGTGTTAGCAAGGACACAAAATGCCAATATTCCAATACTTTGTTTCCTGCATCTGGGAAATTGTTCAAGCAATTGTAAATCTTCCAGCAGGCAGAAAGAGGCATTATGGCTCAGCTACAATTCTGAAGGCCTTTTGTAGACTGGAGGGGAGGAAAACATCCCCTGCCTAAGCCGCTTGTCGGAGAGGTGAAGAGGGACTCTGCTCCCCTGAAAGGAAGATGGTAGCACTGTCTGACTCCTCACACAACAGGAACACGCAGGTGTTTTAGCAGTGCGAGTAAGGGGGAGTGCTCCCAATTCAAGAGGGATAAACATTTACCAATGTTGTAATCAGCTTGTTGTATCTGGGTCTTAGAATAATTAAACCAGCAAGAAGAGGCCCTGGCCAGTGTCAGGGGAGGACACAATTTGCTAAAAGCCACATAGTTAGAATTTAACTTCTGCGCTATGATCCCAAGCTCTTACAATCTCAGTGTGGAACCCATCTCTCTCATCTGACAGACTTGACAAGGGCTCTCAGAGCGGGCAGGGTTTCAAGGGGAAATGGCTGGTTTCCTCTCAGACCTGGTGAGTATCCAGCTTCTTGTGTTCTAGCCCTGGTCACTAAGAGCAGCATGGTCCTTAAAGATTACAGCAAAGGGAATCATTCTTTCTTGTAATTAAAATGAGCAACAGAGCATGTTCTTGGGACAACACTGGCTCAGCAATAAGATTGACTAAATGACACCTGCAGAAAATACATTAGAAATGCAAAACAGTGAGAGGTTTAAAAGAGGACCTAGGAAACCAGGGAAGATGGGAGTTTGGGGAAAGATAGAGAACTTAGTGAAAAACACAAACCACAAAACCCCTCCCACTTCACTGCTCTGCACTGTCAAGGACAATTGAGGATACTCATCAGTTTAAAGTGTGACCTGACTAAAAGCCTGAAAACATATGTGCTTGTGAGGAATGCTCTGAAATTCAGTGTACATCATAGAAACACAGCATTTCCAATAGGAGTAATTCAGATAGTGCCTCTAAAAATGTCATTTCATATGGGGTTCATAAAAGTGAAATGTAAAAAAAAATAAGATTTAAGAGGACAGACTTGAGTCATCTCTGGAAAATGGTGAACACTGTCCCTGAGGAGGCAAAGGTGAAAGCAAAAAGGGATTCAAGAAAGCTGTAGCTTCTTTCTAGTACAAAGGTAAACACAAACGATCTCAACAAGGCGTTTATGATTTTTGTTTTCTGTGGTTAGCAGAACTAACAGAATTAGAGAATGTATCTTTTCAGATTGCTAATAACCAGGAGACGAATATAGCAGAATGTACAGATTTGTAATTTAACAATTTCCCATGAATTTAAGTTGATTAGTGAAAAATTCAAGATGGGTTTTTGCATTTTAAAGGTTTCTTAATCATAGAAATGTGAAGATATAAGATCCTGTAAATTATCTCACAGCCTGAAAGGTGTGCTGGTATCAGGAACTTAGGATGTGTTTCATTCTCTTTGGCAGGTTCAATACCGGAGGCTATTGCTAATGATTATGGGGCTGGGAATTGGTGGAACCCACCTCTCTGGTTTCCAAATGTCTGTGATAAATTATACTTCTCCGGTAAGCAAAGCTGGAGAAAAAAAATCACATCTCTAACTGTTCCTCGTGGTCCTAGGCCTTACACTTCGCAGATGCTTTACAAAAGCTCTTAGGTATTGCTATGTCAGTTTATTCCCAGCTGTTTCCAATGCCATACTGTCCTGTCAAAGTTCGCATGATTCCTAGGAGCTGTGCTCCAAAGACAACTTCCCACAGAAGTTTGTGGAAACAACATATTGAGATATCTCCTTAAAGTTTATGACATGGAGAAAAAGAAATAAATCTAGCTGATAGAGTCAGCCTTCAGCTCAGCCCTTTTCTCTTTACATCCATTCTAGCCACAAGAACATTTGCACTTTACTATAATGAGTAAAAGTTTCTAATTTTTTGGTGTAGGAGAGCTTGGATTCAATGCACTAGAGTATAATTTATTTTTGAAAGATTCTCTTACACTATTAGGCTGTATGAGAGGAAATATCACTCCTAATTGCAAACAAGTGTCCTATAGTCACACTTTTAGTCATGACTATTAATCCAATTTTTTTTAATTGTAAACGTTATGAAGAACATTATGATTAGTGCCTTGGCGGAACAAAAATCTCTTTCTCTGTCCCAGTACATTCAGAAATTTATCAACGAAACTTGGCTGGAGCGATACGGTTCTGTGCTGCCTCAGGAGACCCTGATGTTACTGTGGTCCCTCATTGTGTCTGTGTACTGCATAGGTGGGATGATAGGGTGTCTGTGCAGTGGGTACCTGACTGCAAAATTCGGAAAGTAAGTATATTTCCCAGCATCTTGCTACCCAGGGCTGCAACAGGGGAAGCTATTAAATATTATTCAACTAACAGAAAGGATACCAGAATCTCACTGCCCTCTGCTGCCACAGAATTTACCCAGCATGTAAAACTATACCTGCATGCATTGGAGAAACAAGAACATGTAGATATTTCTGATTCCCTTGCCACAGCTTTTGTTGGCATACAATTCCCGTATTTTTGCTGACATTTTACCCCCAGCAGTTTCCTTCAGCCTCATGGTTTGCTCACACAGCGAGTAAGAGGAATCTAGCTTTTCCCTTTCCACTCCTCTGCAAAGACCTCATGCCTTTTCATAACCAGATTTGATTGTCTTATAAGCAATGGACTTAAACACGGCCATGGCTTCAGTCTGTAAATCCAGAGGAACAGTCAGACATTAGTCAAAGAAGAAAAAGTAAAACATGGATCATACCCACGTGTTGTTTGCTGTTGCAGGAAGAAATGTCTCCTGTTCAATGACGTGGTCCTAATAACAGCCACGCTGCACACTGGCTTCAGTAGGAGAGCCAAGTCTTTTGAGATGATCCTGGCAGGGCGCTTCCTCGAGGGCATCGGTGCTGGTAGGACTCCTCACTATTCCATGTTAATGTGACTTCTTTGGGGTGGATACAGAAATCTTCCTGCTGGGAGTACCCAGGAGTGTGCTGTAACCCAGTGGAACAAGGAACAAATTGGGGCAAGGTAAGAGAAGCTGTCCTTTGCCTTCAAGAGGTCTTGTAGAGAGATCTGATGGATTAGCTAAACAGCTTGCTTAAAGTAAAAGGTGCGTTTTCAGCCTATTACTGCAGAGGATATATGGGAAAGAGTTCAGAAGAGAGAGGAGAGAGCTGAAGGGGAGCTGAAAAGGGGCCGTCTCTCTTTCTTTCTACAGCTTTAGCACTCTCCTGTCTTCTCCCTTTAGGAATACATATGAATGCCCATGTTCAGTATGCTGGAGAGATCTCACCTAAGAAGTTGCGTGGATTTATAAATGTGACCTCGACAGTGTTTCTTGCACTAGGAAAAACTGTAGCAAGAATTCTTGGATTAAGGTGCCTGTGCTGCTACTTCTCAGCCTGTTTTATATTTATTTTTCTTCTATATAGCCGGAAAGTGGTGTTCTCCCAGTCCTAGAAACAGACATACACCAAGGGTGGGGTTTTATTTTGCTTAAATACAGCAGTCAAAAAGGAGGCATCTACCCCATACAAGTCACTGAGGTTTCCATGTCATTCCCTGGGGAGAGAAAGGCCTGTCCCTTGAGAAGGAAGACTCCATCTCTGGAGGTGCAGTCTCTCTGCTGAAGTTAATAAGAAAAGACTATGTAAATACTCTTAGTAAATCTGTGAGATCTGAAAATTTTGCTAATTTCTTGATAACCTCATGCAGACTTGCAGTATTGGTTCAAAGGGCTGTTGTGAGAATATTCTGACCTTCAGAAATTATTCAAACTCTAAGAGTCTGCAGTCTTGCAGAAGAAATAAAGTATTAATCTATTTTCCTGTCCCTAACCTAAACATCATCTATTTCAATTTAACTTTTCAAGGACTGTATGTATTTTGTGTCTCTTTAGCTAGCCTAGAATTTAGAAAATACCAAATTATTTATAAACTGTAATTTTACTGGACTATAAATAGATTCTAACATGCTTTCATAGAGATCTTTTAGGAACTGAAGACATGTGGAATGTGCTATTGTCCTTCTCTGGACTGGTGGCATTGATTCAACTGCTCTTTTTACCATTCTTTCCTGAGTCCCCGGCCTATCTTTTGCTGCAAAAAGACAACAAAGCTGGTTGCTTGAAAGGTAAAAGGAAAATTTAGATCCTTATTTTGTTAAATCATAACTCTTGGGAAAGTGAAGCTAACAGCAGGAATTGGCTTTTCTATTAGCCAGCTACAGATTTCTTGATAATTACATGATTAAAGTCCTCCAGACCAAGTAGAGTCATCAGAAATATTTAAGATCTACCCCTAACTGCCACAACATTTTCCAGGGAAGTTTCACCATGTTCCAGTAAGTGATGTTCCTTCCAGTCCTTTGCTCAGTAACTTATGAATCAAAGCATGGACTCAACTGCAAATATTTAGTGTCATTAAAAGTTGAAAAACACAGAAGTATGAGTGGAGCAGATGATGGAGGAGTATACTTCATTCTGTCTCTTCTATAGCCATGAAGCAACTCTGGGGAGAAGGGAACTATCACACAGAATTTGATGACTTGATGAAGGAAAAGGCTATAACAAAAGGCACGAAAATCATGAATGTCCTAGAGGTGCTGAGAGAACGATCCGTGTACCCACAGCTGTGTACCATGGTCCTCCTTTTACTGAGTCTACAGCTCTGTGGCCTGAGTGCAGTTGAGTATGCCCTATTTCCGTGCTCAGATCTGCTGTTAAGCCTCCAAAGTGCCACAGTGCCAACTTGTCCCTTTCCTTTGGGGCTACATTATTCCTCCTCACACAGAGCACACTGCCTGAGACCTGTGGCATCATCCCCAGTATTCTTCATACCTTTAAGGGAGCTTCTTAGGTGGGAATACAAGAGATCCAACTCAGCCGAAGTTCCTGCAAGGGCACTGTTGCCTTCACTCCCCTGGTGGTATGACCAAAGAGTCTGTAGAGGAAAGGGTTGCAAGTATCCTAAGGCTTGCAGCAACCCAGCACCACCTTCTTTGACTTCTGGAGTAGAAGATGGCCAGCTATTTCCATCCGGTTTCATTTCATTTGATAAAGGACATTTATCCATTAAGTAATATCCTTTCAGCTGTTTCCACATTGGCTGAGCCCAATGCAGCCCAAGCTGGCAGTCATTCCCCTTCATTTTATCACTTGTCTAGGGGTCTCTCTCCATAAGCCCTGGTTCAACCTGTGAGCTCTGCTGGAGGTGGTTCATTCCAGCTTCCAGCAATGGAATTCCCTCTGCACTCTGCTGGCAGGGAAATGGTGCCCATTCCCTCAGGGACTCTGCAGATGAGCAGCTTCTGTTTAGCAGCTGGAAAAGGTCATCAGAATCAACTGTTTGGATGACAATGTATGGTCTGCTAAGACTGAGATTTGCTTTTCTTTCTCGTCTTGTCCTTTTCCTTTTCCTTTTTGTCAGAACGACACCTTTTCCCCAAATCTTACAGGCAATATGCTCCTTTCAACTACTTTTTTGTTTTCCTTTTTTTTTTTCTGGACTTACAAATCCCTTTTCTTGATTGCCATTAACCTGTTGATTTCTCACATTTGGAGCAGTTATGTCACCTCTCCTAAGCCCAATAATGTATTGCTGGTTTTGCAGTGATGACAAATCTCATTCTCAGTGATGCTGGATAAGCACATATCACATCTATTATTATGCTTTATTTTTCTTATTTCCCAGATCACCTTCTACACCTCAGAAATTTTTCGGACAGCCAATCTGCAGGAAAACATAATTCCATATGTATCTCTAGGAGTTTCAATCTCTGAACTCATCTCTATCATATTCTGTGTAAGTCAGAGCTTCCTGGGGTTTTAAGAACTAAAGTATTCTTCCTTAAAGCAAATGAATCTTCTCCTTATGAACCAAAGAATTTTTCTGTGGTGCTGCATAAATCTGTACAGTGGTTGTTACCACCCACTGCAAATTTTGTCCCAACTTTCATGTGTTTCTTCCCATCTTTCAAGGGGAAATGGCTGGTTTCCGCTCAGACCTGGTGAGTATCCAACTTCTTGTGTTCTAGCCCTGGTCACTAAGAGCAGCATGGTCCTTATAAGAATCCCTTATGAAATGTCATTCAAACATAAATATGTGTACTCATTTCCATGTATTTGTGTGTATCTATACATTCAAATGGAGTTGTAACATGCTTCCATTGATTACAGTGTTTAAGAAGTAGCTGGGCAGTAGAAGTAGCTGCAATGCTGGGCAGTGATGGTAATTCATAGAATTAGAGACTCTAGAAGGAGTTCAATAAAATAACAAACTTGGTACCAATAAGACTTGTGTTCTCTGACGTAAAAAGAGCTCAAGGAGAATGCTTGATTTGTTGGATGGCTCACAGATGGATTTTGCCATGCTTCCAGTGATAGGCAATTTTTTCCTATTCCTCAGAGCTCCATAATCGATCGGTTTGGACGTCGAATGCTCCTGTGTGGTGGTTATTTGCTGATGGCACTGATACTGGTGTTGCTTGAAATGAGCCTTCTGCTGAGCGTAAGCAAATGTCTCTCTGGAGTGCACCTGCATCAGAATTCTCTGTGCAGGACAGCAGATAGTCAGCCTTAGCTTTCATGTCCAAACCAGCAGGTCAGAATATCTTCTAAATACAAGCTCACTTCTGTAGGCGTGACACAACAAGTGGCTTCTGGCCTTCCGCTGTGTTCAGTAAAGAAGGATAAGTAGATCTAGAGAGCATCTATTACACAGCTCAGGATCATGGGCTTTTTCACAAATATTGCTGCTCCTGTGCTTGGATCAGCTGTGCTACAGCTATAAAAGTAATTTTTATTCTCTTCCCTCCCTTCACCTTTGTCTAGGATCAGTTCCTCTGGTTGCGTTATTGCAGTGTTATTCTCATATTTTTATTCATCATTGCTTATGGACTAGGACCAGGTGAGTACAACAATAAAAGCCACAGGAAAGCTTGGACCACAGGGATAAGCACAGGCCATGAATGTATTAGAACTAGAATGCGTGAGTATGTCTTTGAAAATCAACAGCTTAGTTGAGACGGAGATTGAGGGAATCTCAATTTTTGATGAATTAATCACTCAAGAAACAATGTCTTTAACAAATTATATTAAATCATTCACACCCAGATGAATCAGGACCCTGTTTTCTCTCACTGGATTACTGGTTCAAACCAAATAAATTCTTGTTAATCAATTCACGAAGACTTGTTTTGCACGGTGTAAATACTGTTCAGTGCACAAAGGTTCAAACGTCTGATCTCTGCCAAAGGGCAGAGATAAGCTTTTCTAAAATATCAGAGTTTTCTCAACTTACCTCTAAAATCATACTCTGTGAAAGAATGACACCTGACAGCATGCATAATCGGTTTCATAGCACTTCTGTGTTCTTGCTTGTCCTCTCTTAATGTCACTCTTAATTGCCTACATCAGTAACACCAGACCCAAACTTACAGCTCTCTGTTAAAACCTCACTCACCTAAGACCAGTATTTACTCTGGAAGTTCTCTGACTAAACACTACCAGTAGTTACTAAAGTCTCCAAGTTCAAATGGCAGCCTTTAGTATTGTAAGGGTTGTATATGACAACCACGAACGTCTTGAAAACACAGCAGAATTTCCACAGTAGCAGAACTGAGGTAACTTCTATGGGAAATGGTCAATTACAACAATGTTTCTATCACTTTTTTTGTTGTTTTTTTCTTCAGCTGGAGCTGTTGTGTCTGTCATGAATGAAGTCTTCACCCTCTCAACAAGGGCATCCGCTTTTGTAATTGGTGGAATCGTCATTTGGCTAGGCCTCACATTCACTGGAATGATTTTCCCCTTTGCTGTAGTATGTAATTTGATTCAAATCTTCTCTTTGACTCTGTCAATTTAATCTGGATTTCTAGGCTGATCTAGACAGGGAGTAGGATGAAATGACTTGTAGATTATCAAAACTGTGAATTCCTTATTGGTACAGCATAGGAAGACAATTTATATAAAACACTTCCCAATACTTCAGAAACCATCTTCTGCCCCAAGAAGAGATTTAAAAGACAAATAAATATTGTTTCTGTAAAATGACCCTATTCCTTATTTCACAGGAACAGATCAACAAATTTCAAGAATCTATAGGGGCAAGTGTTGCCAAGGAAATCACTCATCTTGTTCTATTTTTTATCTCCAGATGCTTCTTGGTCCTTTTTGCTTCCTCATCTTTATTGCTGTCCTGGTCATTTCAGCGGTTCTTATCTACCTGTTCCTCCCAGAAACAAAAGGGAAGTCAACCTCCGAAATCACAGAAGAATTTAAAACCTGCCACTTTAAGAGGAAACGTCATCAGGCTGTGGAGATGAATGCCGCTGAGGAAAGGACATTTTGCACCAAGCTCTGATAAGACACCATAAGTAATTTCCACTGTTCAGACATAACACATCCGTTGTATTTCAAGTCTTCCTCCATTGCTATCATTTTAAAGCAGCAAGATTTGTGTCTATGTTTCTTACTTTATAAGAAGGTTCTGCTCAGGATTAAGAGCAGGATGAAGAGAGGATTAAACATAGGCATAGTTCTTGCAAACAATTTTCATGTCATCTCTTTTTGCTATCACACTCTAAAGGACTTAGTATTGATTACAAACACTGCACACGCATAAACATGTAGAATAACAACTTCTATTTCTGTGAGCTGACATCGAGTAACTGTGTGTCCTGATTGTCTCTATGACTGTCAGGGATCAGCCCTGATCCCTGGGCATTTGGTACAGACAAACTCTCACTTGCATCCTCTGGAGCAAACTGACTGCACTCTCCATGCATATCAGTTGTAGCAAAATCAGGAGGAAGTTCTTGTAATACATTCTGGTGCCTCATGGATGGCACACAGGTTAATAAATACACATGCAGTGCTGAGAGCTGGAAGACAAGAGTCCTGGAGAGATACAGAGAGTAAGACTTTGAGAGAGTACTGAGACAGCAGACAGTTTGAAAATTCAGCCCATCTTATAAATAAGTAACTGCTCAAAAAAAAAGAAGTTGTATCTGCTAGCTTTGTACTGGCCTAGGACACGCAGCACTCTGCTGCTGCACATCAGCACACAGTCCTACACTTTACCACTGCTGAGCTCCACCTCTGGACTGTGCTACTCAACGACTGCCGGTCCTGCTGACCACTGCAGCATCTAATCACTTCCCACCCCAAACTCTTCTACCTTTGTATAGGATGATCAATTATTTTTCCTTCTTCTGTCATGATTACAAATGGTATTCCATGCCTCCTCTTTAGCAGGACCATAAAGTCCTTTCTTTCTGCAGTTTTACCATTCTTATTTATTATCATTGTGCTGAGCTCTGAATTAGTGTTGAGTTTTAGGGAGTTTTCTATTTAAAATTTTCAAATAATATATTTACTGCTTCTAAAGGAATAACCACAGGAATTCTAAAGGAATAACCACTCTGATATTGAAGCAGGAGTGTGTGTTTCAGCAGTTGAAACCTGGGTTAGATTTTATATTCACTCCCTTCATCACTCCCTGTATCAAAATAGGGAGCACTCATGCTACTGACTGTTCTCATTCAGAGGGCCCTCTCCTGTTGAGGGACTGAAATATTTAATCCACCCATTTTAAGCATTGTCCAATTGCTACAAAAACCATAAATCAACAGAAATCTTACAAAGTAAACATTAACCTCAGCCTCAGAGTAGGATGGTTACTTAAGCTGAAGGTGCAGAAAAGGCATGAGAGAAAACATTTCCTCAGTCTGACAGAGTTCTGTCTGCCTGGGTTCAGCCATCTTTTTGATATAAGATGGACAAGCTCCTTCCAGAAGTGGTGAGTACTGCAGCTGGCAGCACCAGCTGTTAGCATTTAGTTTTCAGAAGAACTGAGAGGTTGGTTGTTGCAACCACCATACCTACAGAAAATGCATTACATATTTACCAAACTTCTTTCAAAATAATAGGATAGGCAGGGGATAATACTTTTAATTTTGTTACTGTAAAAATTAGAGCTAACATCTAAAATTTTAAAAAATCAAAAGACACTGACAATATTCTGGACTAAATCATCATGGAAACTTTGAAGGAAGTTCCAGCTGGTTAGAAAAACTAATTTAAAAAAATTAAATTCATCTAGTTCTTAAATGGTGAGGTATTTCTGTACCGTTTTTATCTGCTCCCGCTTGCTTCCATGTCCAAGTGTGATACTATCAGGCTATTTTCCTAGCTGCTAGCCTGATAATGCTATGAAATGGTACATTTGAAAAGAAAGGTTTTGTGGATGATTTAGTTAGTTAATGTGAAGAAGAGTAGCAAAACTGAAAATCCACAACCTTTATCTCTCTGACCTTTTTTTGCATTGATGGCAGGCATGTTCTGCTGAGATTGCTTAAGCATCATCAAACAAGCCAATATCCTAGAAATGCAGGGACTATGATATCACAGCTTCTTCTGTGATGAGATTGTACTGTTCTTTGCATGTTCAGTACCAGTGGTTGGTTGTAATGCTCTTTGTGTTGGGAACTGGTGGATCCCTCACAAAGGATGATCCCTTTCAAACCTCTATGAACAAATCCTCATCCAAGACAAGAACAAATCCTCATCCATGACAAGAAAAGCAGATACAGCACCTTCAGGAGACACTGATGGTGGGGTCAAAATGTAAAGGATGCTTCCCAAATCAAATTGCAAATTGTTTCCATTGACTTTCCGTTCCCAGCTCTTTCCACACACCCTTCTTTGCAGAAGAAAAGAACAAGAGCTGGCCTATAGCTGCCTCTGACTGGGCATGCCCAGGTAACAAACACATCAGTCCCTCCACTTAACAGATGTAGCTACCATGCCCTCTTCCCTGTGCCCTCTCTGACAGCGCAGTTTGCAGCTTCCCTTGCAATGCTATAAAGGGGAATTTCTAATGCCTGAGTTTCCTGTGTGAAAATAAGAGCAGCATGAGGCAAAATGGAACAAAAATGAAACATTTATGTTTTCCATGCTGTTCTTTCCTGGTCTGCACCAGTTTCACAGTGAAATGCAATTGCAAGTGGCAGTACCTCTGAACGGTGCTGAATAGACATTAAAGTCATAGAGTCACTAACTCAATAGAGAGATGGAAAAATACATGATGGGATCAGTGTTAACTCTTGGCACTGTACCAGATCAATGGTGTGTTCTGCTGTGGTAACTTTCACTTTCATGTCTCAGTTCCTTCTCTCTGATTTTACTTTCTTTGCTGGTCCTTTTGCAGGAATTGGTCTCAGCAGAAGCACAGCTGGAACACTGCAGAAGGACTGTTCATCCCTGTCAGATAGCACCATGGCTGGTTTAAAACCATCAGCCTTGGATCCCTCTCTCCCTCTCTTATGAAGTCCAGCCATGCTGACTCTGATATAGCTCCAGTGTCTCCTACAAGAAGTCAGGTTGCTTTGCTGGGCACCTCCTCTGCTTCACGGCTTGATGAACCTTTCCATCTCAAACATTCATCCTCCCAAACTGCACTAATCCAAAGTGTCAGACCTCAGGAGGTCTGTTCTCCCAAATGCTCACTATTGCTGCATCTCTTGCAGTTACTGACAAACCAGTGAGTATATGATTAACCTGCCAGTATTAATCTTTATGAGTTGTTTTAATCCCATCCCAGGGTCTCTCTTTCATACTTCTGCAAGCAACATCGCAAATTATTTTGACTACTCACCCTGCCTATCTTGCCTTCAGGAAAGAAGAAAATTTTAAATATTTTATTTCTATTGCTGTTTCACACCTAAAGACTGGAGTGTACCATGTCACAGTAAACAAACAAACTGGATTTCATGAAGTTAAACTTTGCCATCATCATCATTTTGTCATCATGTTCAAAATGCTGTAAAAGGAGAAGCAAAAAAATAAAATAAAATTATCTTCCTCTGATTCATTTCCAGGAAAACCTCATGTCTTTCTGCTTCCTTATCTTTACTGAGGTCCCCCATCAGCTCAACATCTTCATCTTCCTCTTCCTTCCAGAGACAAAGGGGAACTTTGTTATGAAAATAATCAAAGAATTTGGCACTTTAGATTTTAGGAAGAGACCTCATTCCTTTACAGGAAGTACTTCTTTTGAGGAAGTATCACCTACACCAGCTGGTCAGCAGAAACACCATGTATTAAAGTCATAAAAGACCTTGATGCTTGCAGACTGCAAAACAAAGGCAAATTATTGTTTTCTATTATCGGAAAATATATAAATATTTTTTCACAGACACAAGTGGAATCTTCATGAATGAGAGTCACTCTCATATCACCTTGAAAATCTGAGAGAAGTCTACAATCAATAAGTGATTGTAACATAAAATATGTGCTATGTTAAACTCTTAGATTTCACTTAGAACATGTTTTGTACCTAAATGTCTCCTTTAGTTCCAATCTCCACAATTTTGTTATTCAAAATTTCATTTTGAGTTTTGGATTATAACAAACCCAAATCAAATCTGAAAGAAACCACTGAGTTTCCCTCACTGCAAAATTAAACTGAAGATGGCTTCAGTCATCAACAATGAGCAATCTAGTGTGGCTCAAGCTGGCTTAGAAGCTAGCCTGACTTTCAGCTCTTTAGACAAAACTGTTTGACACATCTCATGAGGGTGGGTTTCATGTGTTTGTCCATTTCACAACAAGCATTTCTTACAGCTCTATTAAAAAAAAAAAAATTACAAGATCTCCTTAACTCAGTAATAATTCTTTAACCATGAAACTGTGCACAACTTCCAGTGTAGCAGCTTTTTCAAGAATACAGGTGACATTTTCAACAGAAATGGTCCATTTCATTGACTTGACAAAATCCAAGAAGTAAGCTCCTAGAATGAAATTTTCCTAAAATTGCTAATAAGGTGAAATAGTACCATGGCTCAGAATTACCTGAAACACCTTTAAAATGTAAGAGAAATTTCACTGTGAGCTGGTGGAATTTGCTGCTGTTTGAGGTCCTCAGTAATTATTTTCAAGAGGTGAATCCTTTTAACAAAGCCTCCCTACACCTCACTACAGTTTGAGAAAAAACACATAGTGAAAAGGAAACATTAACATTTTCAAACAATAGCCAAGAGATGTGCAAGCAGTTATATTGTCAGTGTTCAAGAGAAAACACAAAAAATGCTAACTCATTCTAAACACTATTGCAAGCCAGGATAAACAGCATTTGCTATGCAGTTATAGAGACAATAGTTGGAATTACATGAGTAACCAAGGTTTTAATATTAACATGCATTTTTCTCATTTATTTATACTCACCATATTTGCAGTGATAAATAAATCTGTAAATAATTGCATTCTGTGTTTTATAAACTGAAAGTACAAGTCCCGAGGGTGAGCATTTACTGAGGGCTTCAGTATAACCCCATTGCCCCATCTGCCCCCACCCCAGGCCTTGGGGGCAGGGGACAGTCCCCTGGCATGAGGAGAGTGAGCAGAAGACTGAAGGCAGGAACAGCACAGGGCTTCAACCACATGTGAAAGCCCCAGGCAAACCAACCTCTTTTTTTCAAGTGCTGGCTCCAGCAGAATCTACGTGGAGCTACAGTCTGAGCTTTACCTCACAAGAAAGGAGCCTCTGGGAGTCAAAGGTAATTTTTCAATGCCTGCAACACTGATTTTCGAGCTGTTCTGTGTCAAAGGTAAAACCTGAGGGAGTAAGATCCCAGTGGTCCTATTCCAATTCATTAGGGCATATTTATCTTATTTGCCAGCTTCCATGAATCTCAGTCTCTTACTGCTTTTTCATCACACCTGGTTGACAAACATCACTATAAACACCAGACAACAAATACCCTTCCTCAGCACAGTCTAACTGATTCATAAGGCCAGAACAGCAAAATTAGGCTTTGAAATTTGTCTATTTTTCTTCTAATTACAATATTTACTGTATCAAAGAATCTGAAAAAGAACACCACATACTTTACTTATTAATAAATAACAGTACCTAAACCTTGTACCAGCTGCTTTTTGCTTTCTATCGATTATGGCAGATACATGCACCAGCCTGTATCACAGCATTTTACTGTTCCTGGAAAACTGTTTGCATTGTTTTGCCTGAACTTTTCTTTTTTCCCTTCCCAAAGCCCTCACTAGTCCCCAGATGCAAATTTCCTCTGCTTTGAAACTTTCCCCCTGCAAACTGGACTAGATGTAATTATTTCCTGAAATATTTAATCTGGCAGTGTTAACTTTAGCCAGTCGAAGTAAATGTAAGTGAGTGAAGAGTAAATAGTAAAAATTTAACTCTGATTCCTGAAGCCAAATTCCCACTGCAGTACCAGCAGGCAGGAGACAGAGGAACACAAGGCTGTAATGACAAAGACACATCACACACCGGACAATCAGCCCTCAGCCAGAGATGACCGGCTTCCTATCAAACCTGGTAAGTACTTGGTGGGGTATTTACATCTGTGACATTTTTGTGTGCTACAAAAGGAAAAGGAAAACAAAATCAGTATCTTGCTAAGAACAACAAGGCTTCCATTCACTACAGGCATCTTGGAAGTGGTTCTGCCCACTATTTTGAGGTATTACAGCACTTCATGTGTTCTGCCATCCATCTTTGTCATATTTTTATCAATATGCTAATGTGTCAAATGTTTTAATTGACTGGAAAATATTTGTTTAACTACAAACATAATTTGCTTTGCTTACCTGACAAAAAAAAGTGCATTGTTAAACACAATTGATTATTTAGTGCAAGACATGGCAGGCAGAGGTTTTGAGTAGCAGGGAACAGGACTGGTTGCTAGCAGCTGTGGTGCCTTGACAAAGATGTTTGTGGAAGCTGTACTTCCTTGAGTAGGATGTAGGGAAATCACAGGAGGATGGACATCTCACGCCAGGGCAAGCAGAGGGAACATTCCTACCTGAAAATCCCCTGAACAAATGACATGTTTCTGGAGAATGAAAGACACATGGTGAGAATAGCCTGATGTGGCTACAACCTTAAGAAGATTTTGTTCTACTTCTGCAGGTACAGTACCAGGGGCTCTTTCAAATGATCACTGTCCTGGGGATTGGTGGTACATTCCAAATTGGCTTTCAAATTTCTGCTATCACCTACATGTCTCAGGTAGGCAACGATGAACATGACACACTGGTTAATGAGAACACGGGGTCTACGCTGCTGACTGAGGATGCTCCTCTGGCATTCAGAAAGGGTTTAATCACAGTTTTCTCCTCTCATTTCCCATTTGCTATGCTATGCTATTATGAAAAGCAAAACACATCAAAGTGTTTCAAAGAGAAGAAAAGAGAGATCTGCAAGTTGTTGTTAATAGAACTGTTCTTCGGAAGACACACTGAGTAGGGTGGCATCTGTCTCCCCTAAAATCTTACAGCACGTGTGCCTACTCCGGTGGTTTCAGTTGGTATTTTTACGGTTATCCATCCCCACAGAAAAGTAGAACAAGTAAGCCACGCTCCAGAAAAATGTCTGCATCTCTCCACTGATCACAGGTAAAACTTCCATTAAAGGCACTAAAGTCTAGAGGGAAGACATCATTATTTTGTAGACATCACCTTATGGGAAAAACATTATTTTCTGGCTTCACAGCACTAAGTTCTGAGTGAAAAGGTATTTAGGAATTGCACTGAACAGGCACTGTGTAATGCGGCATTCTTGGCAGGTATGTGAGAGAAAATCCGTAACTCCTTTGCAGAACTTTGTAGTACTGTTTACACTATTCTTTAGTACCAGTCCATGCCTCAGTTCCTCAGATTTCAAGGATAAAAAATCCAAAGACTGAACTTTTAATGGCAGAATGAGCATAGCACACTCTGTTATACTATGTCTGTTAGCTAACACATAATTTTAAAGCCTATATGAAATAGTAACTTCAGCTGAAGCAACAAAATTATTTTGTAAGTATAATAAAATACCTGCACTGCTGTCACAGGTATTGTTAACGAAAATTCTTTTTCTGTCTCAGCATGTTAAGGCTTTCATCAATGAAACTTGGCTGGAGCGATATGGCTATCCCATCCAACAGGATAACCTCTTGTTCCTGTGGTCTATCACCGTGTCCATCTTTGGTATAGGAGGTCTCTTTGGTTCTTCAGGAAGCAGATACCTCACTGTCAAATTTGGCAAGTATGTATGTTTAAAGACAATGTGTCAATTGAATCTCAGCTTAAGAAAATGATAGTTGAGGTTTTAAATGAGACAGACTTTTAGACTGCCATGGCTGTAGCACAGCCAGCTTAGCTGTGGTGTCAGCTGATTTTCCTGCTTCCTGCCGATGTCCTGTGGCATGGACTAATCAGCTGTGCTGCCAGCCTGTCCTACCAGGCACAGTTACTCAGATTGGGTTAATCTCAGCAATGAGGAAAGGCAGCACCTGGCTGAAGTCAGAATGGGTTCTTGGAAGTGCTACTCAAAATACAGAAGCATTGAGATCCTTGCTGGTGCTACAATAATGTGTTTCACAATGGATGTTCAAGTGCAGAAAAGCTTTCAGACTTTTCTCTGCCTACACAACCCAGAAGTGTACCCAAACTCCCAGGTCCAGCCACATGCAAGGCACACCATGGGTCCAGAGTACCCAGTGCTTATTTTGGCCTGGAGCATGTATGCGTAATTTCACAAAACTATCAAGACAACTTCAGCCAAGACTTCCTACATGGCATTAAGTGCCATTTCCCTTCTGAGTTACAAAAAAATCTTTTCATTTTCTTGCACTTACAGAAAGAAATGTCTCTTGTGCAACAATGTGCTCATGATAGTGGCAGCATCTATCATGGGCTGCAGTAAAATAGCCCAGTCCTTTGAGATGATTCTAATTGGACGCTTCCTATGTGGAGTAAGTGCAGGTGAGTGATTTCTCCCACAGGTCAGCAGGATCTCACAAAATTTTACATCTTTATTCAAAGTAAATAATAAACCTCCACTAAGAAAAGAAAATATTAAAGTCAGTGGTGTTTTGTAAGAAGATTTTCTATAACACCCAGCTATAAAGAGCAAAATTATTACTAATTTCACTGACACCAAATGAAATTCAGCTTTGCAAAGTGTATAAATACTCAGAGCTGTCAGAAATGTTTTGCTACCACACAAAACAAGGTGTTTTTCTGAAGGAAAAAGAATTGATAGTATTTTCTTAAATTTGATGGGCAGTACTGAAAATTATATGGTTCAAAGCTAGTATTTTCATAAAGGGGAGTATCCCCAACAGTAAGTCCTTGGGACTAATACAAAGATCTGGGCTTAATAAACCAAAATCACTCCTGGCAAGTAGACTACAGGCAGTAAAAACATCCGGTATTGGTATTTTTTTGTATTTTTCCCCTACACAAAACTTGCTTTTCCATTGTTTGCATATTCACTGGGATCCCTATTTTAACTTATTAAAGAGTCAACTTAGAAGTTAATGCCTATTTTTCAAATAACCAGATTTGGTACATTGCTTCTCTGACATACGGTTGTGTTGAAGAGCTATGGTTGTAATTTGAGAACAGCTTAACCACAGGGGCCCTGTTCTGGTCTAGAATCTGTATCAGGCCTCATTCAAAAACCTGATTTTTGTTAAAAACATTGCAATCAAAAGAGATTGCTTTGACATTACATACAGCCAAGAGAAGAACATGTTGCATTTGGAACAGATGAAAGGGGCTGTGACCACCACATGAGGAACAAGCTTCTGTTCCCAGACTAGTATTCAGCATGTCTGAGTTAATAACTGGAAACCTCAAATGTGTCTGAAATAAAAAAAATTACTGCTGGATAGCAGAAAAGAAATACTCATATCTCCATCTAAATCACATACAAATCAATATTGACTATAGCACTGCATGTGATAATTTGCCATGAATCTACCATACAGCTCTTCAATAGCATTATGCCAGAAAAGGCTGAGATTATGTGGGTTAACTACTGCTAAAAAGTGATTAGTTATTCAGCACTTGCATACTCTGTGTCCTCTAAAATACGCTAAGGCTCACAGGAGATCTTATGATGAGGCTACATCTACACTTTAAAGGGAAAACTGTACATTTCTTAAGATCAGGAAACTGCACTCTGCAAAGACAACCAATACTTTTGTAGAAACAGTTAAAAAATCTAGTCCTGAAAAGTCTGGTATGTGGGTTGAGGTATACAGCTGTATTCTGTAATGCTTAATTATTTACGTCCAGTTTTATTTCCATTTGTTACGTCTTCTTTCTTCTCTCCCATAATTCTCTCTTCACCTCAAGGTCTTTGCGTTCCTCTACATCACCAATATGTTGGAGAAATTTCCCCTAAGAAGCTACGTGGATTTGCAAACTCTACTTCCTCCTTCTTTTGGTCGTTGGGAAAAGTCATGGGGCAAATTTCAGGACAAAGGTATAATGCAATTGATTACCAACACAATTCATTTCTGGATCCCTTCAACCTTTTGCTTCTTCCTCTCCTTTTCCATCCATTCCTTTCTCTCCTCAAAGCCAATGCAATGAACTTTTACTCTACACACACGTTTTATCCCCACCAGGGAGCTGCTGGGCAGCCAGTCCCTGTGGCCCATGCTGATGGCCTCCTGTGGATTCCCAGCACTGGTCCAGCTGGTCGCACTTCCCTTCTTCCCAGAGTCCCCACCATATCTCCTCATGCATGCAGGAGACCAGGAAGGCTGCAAAAAAGGTAACTGAGAGCTTCAGGTTGCTGTTCCTCACTTGACTTAGAATAATTTTTTGATGCTTTCTTTCCCCATATGGAAAGAAATAAATAGGACAAAGCTTCTCCCTGCTCATTTCCAACATGGCTTTGTGAATACCTACTAAGTCCATTATTGTTGTAGTCCCCACATAGAACATTAAACTACTTCCCTCTACAGCTGTGTATTACAAAACCTTTTGCATTCAGCTGACACCACCTGCACTGTCAGTCTGATGATTCATGCCAAATGATAAGTGAAAAATAGCTGTTTGCACTGCAGGGCTCCACTGGGCAACCCTTAACTCTGGCTGTTGGCTGTGTACCCTGCTCACACCCTGAGAGGAGGAAGGCAGAAAAGTGGCCCCATGGACAGGGAAGGAACCAGTGTGCACCCCACTAGGCCCCTCTGTCACAGCCGGTCCCACTATGCAGGAGGGGATCAGGAGTATGGAACACTCTATAAGACATCTCTGCCTCTCAGCACAGCCCCAGCCCACGCACACTGGGCTGCCAGGCACTTCTATCACCTACTCAGAAAACTCCGTAGGGAACAGAGACAAATTAACACGGCAGGTCTCACTCTCCTTTTCCACAGCCATAAGGCAGCTTTGGGGTGAAGGCCAACACCAAGCAGAGATTGATGACATCATGAAAGAGAAGGCAACAATGAAAAACACCAAGATCTTGAGTGTCCTGGAACTAGTGAAAGAACCAGCTTTCCGTTGGCAGCTGTACATGACAGCTATTCTGACCGGCACAATTCAGCTTTGTGGCATCAATGCAGTTGAGTGTATTTCCCCCTTAAAGTCCCAAGATCTCATGGCTCACAGGAGCTTCCTCCATTTTTCTCAGGCTTCTCAGACCAAACCTTGCTGTCTGCCAGCCCTTCTACAGGGCAGCAGCAGCCACAAAGCTTGTCTGGGCTCTCTGTATAACATCTCTCTGCCCAGCTCTTGGTCCTTGCTGGAATTACCTTCCTCTCTAGGTAGGCTCATTGAACAGCCACCTTTGGGAGCCATTGCAGGGCTCAGGAACTCACTCTTACAAATGAGCCCACCCTCTACTGGCAAAATCTGCAGTTTTATGTGACTGCTCGCTGCAACTGCTGCTATTTGTCCCCTGGCTCCTAGCACCCTGAGATGTTGGGATGGCAGTCTGCTCACTCTGCCCTTAAAGCTAACAACAAACATGCTCCCTGTTCTGCAGCTTCTGCAGCTCTGCTCTTCCTCTCAGCAGCACTTTTCTGGGATCGTTTTGAAGACACAGCTTTGTAATTGCCTGCATGACCCTCCTACCTCTAACATCACAATGCAGCAGCATCTGTAAAGGAAATATACAGCTGAATCTAACACAGCTTAAACTGGCATCTTTATCACCTCAGCATATCTCCAAGCACTAGCAGAGATAATTGAAAAGGTGTTTGTTTTACCCCCTCGTGACTCCATAACCTGCACTCTTCTTTCTTGAGAAAATCCTACAATGATGTTTTTGGACGGGCTCTGAAAACATGATACCTTTCCAGAAACCTGGGTGCTTCTGAAAGCATCTAAATCAGGATTCTGCAAACCTAATTGCATTGTAGCAGCAGGATGTCCAATTATCACAGTATTTTATCTTTTATGAAATTAAGTAATAAATGAATTACATTTTATAATATTTTTGTCTTCTGATAAAGTGAATACTATCAAAAAGAGTGCAGAATTCTAGATCACTCCAAAGCTGAGATGCATGCTCCTTGACTAGCAGCTCATATCTAGGGCAGTGTCACACAGGTTTGGGTAAGAAATCAGTAATTTTCTTCTCTTACTGTTTTATGGGGTTTTTTTCCAGATATATTTATATACTTTTGAAGTCCTCCAGGCAGCTGGCTTTGATGAACAAATGGCCTCCTATACGACCCTCTCTATTGGACTCTCCGAACTCGTAGCTGCTGTAGTCTGTGTAAGTCACATTACCAGGGGAATGGGACACACTTTGCTCTCCAGCACTGACACTGATGTGATTTCTGTCCTTCAGAGCTCCATCATTGAGCGACTGGGCAGGAAAGTGCTCCTAAAAGGAGGCTACTGGATCATGGGTTCACTGCTAGCTGCTATCACCGTGACTCTCTCCCTACAGGTGAGGAAATACTGCTCACAGCAGATTTCTCTGTCTATTCTATTTCTGACCTAAAGCTCACTGGCAGGACCACACTACTGAGAAAGGAAAGTGAGGCTTAAATCAAGCTTGTCTATATGTAGGATTAAACTCTCTCTTAGCCAGTAGTCTCTTGTACTCCTGCCTTCCTTTCGATATGATCCCATGACCTTAGCAAGGAGCATATAAAACACTGGAAGACTGGTTCCTGGCTTCATCAGACTGCAAGCACCGAACACCAGCCAGCACAGATCACAAGACAGTCCTAGGAAAATGGCCTTTTCTATTCATGCTGTTTTTAACAAGTAACAACAAAACCCCAGACCTTTTGCATCAGTCAATTTGAAATTGAACTTTGCTGCAGATAATTGTGGGAAACCACTATCTGTTCACAGACTGGAGTCTGGTTTGCCTCTCGAGCAATGATACTTCTGAGTCATTGCTGTAGATTCTTCAGAAGCAAATCACCTGGGTTTTCAGTACTCACCCGGAGCTCTACAGATACACTGTAAAATTAGCCTGGAAGCAAGGTGGCAGCAGACTTCTGGTTTTGTTCCATTCATGAAGGCTCTCAAACACAAGAGAGAGAAATCTTTTTTTCCTAAAGCATCGAGTCTCATTTCTCCTTGACAAAAATCTAGAAAAACTCTTTTTCAGTATTAGTTATTAAATCTATAACTTAACAAAAGTGAAGAAAGATGTGATTTGTCCTTCTCATATCTCTAAGGATCGGAGGAAGCACTATGAGGTCAAAAACAAAGAAGCACAGGGTGCCAAAGTACTCCTCAGACTTCGTTTAATTGGAGCCTTCCGAGATTTGCGGCTGCTCTGCACTGGCAGACCTGCATCTCTGCTCACCTAACAAAGACTTCAACTGCTCCGTCCATAGAGTAAAGCACTCACATCTCTCGGTTCCCACACACTGAATATTTCTTCCTTCAGGTGACAGTGCTGGTAAAGAAGGAGCATTCCTCACCCAGGGCTATTAACAGTTTTCAACCAGAAGTTTGTTATGGACTTTTTCCCCCCAGGACTGGTACTTCTGGATGCCATACTGCAGCCTTGCTCTCATTATCCTGTTTACAGTTGTCTTTGCTGTTGGGCCAGGTAAGTTCTCAATCAAAGGAAATAAAGGAATTGAGTCATGTGAGCTTATTAATAGGGTTAGAAAAATACCGCATTATATTCCACAATATCTAGTATAAGTAAATTCATTTAACATAATCTTGTAGTCATTTAAACATTGTGAGTCCAATTATTCATTGGACATAAAATTCAGTACCACCAGGTTTGGGTTTTGCTAACAAGAGGAAAGCAACACACTGGAAAAATACAGCAAAAATAGAGCAAAAGCAGATGGGTAAAACATTTTTTTTAAATGCTAGGGAAAAAAAGAGAAAAAGAAAAGCAAGAGTTCTTTTAAATTCAGTGTTGTGTAATGTTACATCTTATCCCACATAGACAGCAGTGCAGAAGACCTACTTTAGAGTAAGTTTTTCCTAGCATTTATTGCCTGCTACTCGTTAAATTTTATTTTATAATGGCTAATATTTTTCAAAATATTTGCCTTCTCATATGGCAGGGTTGAATTATTTTCCTAACTCAAAACAGTTGAAGTCCTGTGACTTCAAAACATAACTGAAATGCCCAGGAAGTAAATCTGGGAAGATCATTCATTGGTGATCTAGAAGAATCACACTGGGAATTCTTTTTAGCAATAATAATTGTCATTCTGTCCTGACACATCTTCTTTCATGAGAGGATGTCAGGCTTTCTCAAGTGTCAAATACTTAATTCTTGGACTTCCCCAGAAGTTTATTTGAGTATTTTACCACTTTAATAAACTGATGTCTAGCAGTTTATTAGATGCCACAAACATTTTCTTTTATAAAAAAGAGCAACATGCTCAGTGTCGCTACACAATTCTCATACTCATGCCAGTCCATGATAGTAGCATCTATTTGCTGACTGTGTAACAGTAACAATCCAAATGTTGAAGCCAAACACATTAACAAGTAGCAATTCTTATTCTTCTTTCCTTTCAGGTGGTGCCACAGTTTCCACCAGGGTTGAAATTTTCAAGCTCTCCTGCAGACCTCCTGCCTTTGTGGTCAGCTCAGTTCTCAACTGGCTGGGAGTCTTTGTGATTGCCACAACCTTCCCATTCATTGTGGTGAGTGCCTCTGCCTGGGACACTCGCACGGCACTCAGTTCCAGCCAGCCATGGGAGCGGGGGGATGAGCAGCAGAGGTGACAGTGCTGTGTCAGTCTAGGGCACTCTTGGCACCTGCTCTCCCAACTCCACTTTTGCAGCTGAAGGGCCCTCATTTACCCAATACTCAGACTGAAATATTTGTCAGAGGTCAAAATGGAAAGAATTCCTTATCAAATTCACAATACTTTGGTACCCAAATACAAAAAATGTGCCAAGAAAGTGACTAAAGCAAAGATATGCTCATCTTGCTCTCTTTCTCACTTTGCTCTTCCCCACAGGAAAGACTCAAGCACTTCTGCTTCCTCATCTTTATGGTGGTACTTTTCACTTCAGGGATAATTATCCACCTGTTCCTTCCAGAAACAAAAGGGAAATCAATCATGGAAATCACAGAAGAATTCAATAAGCTAAACTTTAAAAACAAGTGTATTCCAGCAACTCCAAATCATGTCACAGAGGATTATACCTTCTGCACCAGGCTTTGACTGGCCATTAGGGGGAATCAGGTTTTTGTAAAAAAAGTAGAAAAAAAAGACATTTGCCATTTTCTGACTAACAAGTTGCTCCAGATGGACTGTCAGCTTTCCTATCTGTCACTTACAAGGTTCCCATTTTGCCAAACCAGCTTCTTTCTCAAGCACTCCACTCTGAAAAGGGATAAGGGCTGATATTAACTGGATAGACTCATGTGAATCATGAGCATTTTGGCTTAATGTGCTGATGTATAAATCTCTTTTTAACAGAGCAACTAATACACACTGAAACTACATGTAGAATTTATAAACACTCTGCTGACCACAGAGAAAGGAAAGATCTGTGATCCTCTCTCTCTATGATTTCTGAGTATGTTTTTACAGCATTGAAATGAGAACAGTGAAGTTCTTGGCTTGCTATCTCTGGCTAGTGTTCAATCCATAACAGATTAAAGAAAAAATTTAGTGGAATAGGAGATAAATTCTTTGTTTCTCTAGATTCAACTGAATTGCCAAACCTTGCCAGGTTCCCATGCACAGTGCCATGTTGTCCTTGGGTAGTATCTAGTTTGACAGACTTCAACCATTTCAGATTGCCTTTCAGCAGCAATAGAGCTGAAGGACTGATGGGTAGAATCCAGGCACCATAAACCCTGAGCACATACAGCCATTTTAGGTACCCTGTGCTATCCTGCCCATCACTGCTGTCATCTCAAGTCTGTAGCTCCTCCTCCAGGAACAGAATTCCCACAGATATCTGAAGGGCTGTGAATCCCACAGCAATTGAACTGCTGCTTTCCTTGTGTGACATTCAGCTACCTGGAACAAGTTTACCCCAGAAGAACCACCTCAGACTGGAACTGATTTAATCAGAAACTTTTTTTGAAATATACAAGCCCATGGGGCTTTTCTTTAGAATGTGTCTAATATTCTGCATGTTTCCCTCTATTAGTGAGAGGCTCACACCGTCGTAGAAGGAAAGCAATACTATTAGGAAGAACATGAACAAAACTAAGGCTTACTGTGAAGAACACTATACAATTTAGAGTCCAAACTTTGCACAGTAAAATAAGTGGTTTTACCTCTGCTGTTGTTTTGACTGGCATATTTACTTCAACTCAAATAAGGTTATTCAAAATAAGAATTCAATCGTTCATCTTAACTGCTACTTAATTTTAATTGCAAATGGTAACCATAATAAAAATGGCAGATTGCTTTGTAATAAAACTTCTGGCTTCCACAAGCATTTCTTTCCCCACATCATGATCTCCTCAGGGGTAGCTGGTGTGCATATCCTTCCATGATTGGGGTCTTCCATTATTCCTGCCTCTAGTACTGAGTGACACTTCAGATATGTCACTAAATGCAACTATATAAATAGAACTATATATCTACAAAACATGAAGTGTCCTAAAGTCAGAAAACTCAGTAATTTGTAGTGTTCCATATACATGCAATATGATTAAAAACTACCAGTCATCTGGAGACAGCTACCAATACAGAAAAGAAATACCAAATTTTTGCAAAACAGAATTCTCTCTTTCCCTACCAGTCATTCTGAAAACACCATTCCATTACAACAGTCCCTGAAATCTTTGGAAACAGGAGCAGAGTGGCATTGTGTAGCATTGCTGAGAGACTCTCTAGTGAGTCACTTCTCTGATCTCAGTTATTTATTAGATGTTATTTAGGAAAGCCTTTCTCAAAAGACCCTTCCCAGGAAGCAAGCAATGCCCTATGGAACATTACTGTGACAATGAAGTGGAACAGCCATGTGGAGCACAGGTCACCCTCTGCCTGTGCTCAGTGGAGCAAGAGCTGTGCTGTGGGGACAGTGTGGTCAAGGGATGTTTCAAATATGCATGGGAGGTGACATGGACAAAGAGAACAGCAATTCAGGAACACTACATGCACATTTTCTTCCAGAGACATCAGCTGATAGATAAGATATATCTCAATTACTAATTGAGCCAGCTATAAAAACTTTAAAAATTTATCAGTGAACTTCTGTCAGCTGGACACAAAAAATATGGATATATATTAAGGAAGGCTTAGCACAGCTTTGGGTATGTGTGTCACATGACTGTAAAATTGCAAGATAAATGATTAAATGACTGGATACTGTGAGATTTACTGTCCTGAGCACAAATCTAACTAAAGGATATCTGTAAGATATCTGCTAACTACTTGTTAGCACTAATTACTGCACATCTAATAAAGGGGGCCTCAGAACAGTCTAAGCAATAACAGCACACAAGCAGTACAGTCACTAACCACCACAAATGTAAAAGACATTACACAGTAAGGGAGTTATGGGAGGAACATTCAACCTACCCAAAGTAGGAATCCTAAATTAAAGTCCATGAGCCAAAAGTGTAAGTTCCAATATGTATAAATACCCTAAGTAGAAGTGGGTAAAGTAAAACGTAAGAAAATATGTGCAACAGGCTGCATTTGAAAAAGAGTGCCCCATGCTGAAATCTACATGTTATTGCCTTATTTTGTGTGTCCCCGCAATTATCATCTGAGCAAGGCAGATACCAGCAGCTAACATGGAATTTTCATCCCTTTGTCAGGTGCACATCATGTTGCTTCAACTTTGTGTAACTTTACAGAAAAGGAAATTAATTCTTAGCATCAAAGGGACAGTCTCATTTATGCTCGAAAAACAGCTTATCTGCTGGAGAACCTAAACTGAAAAAAAGTCCCTCCATGAACTCTCAGCACAAATCAACAGCAAAGTCAAGATCATGATGAGGCCTGAAAGTGGCAGAAGAAATGGCTGGGTGGTGCCATACACTATATTTCAAACATTAGCTATAGAATCTGGCAATATGCTTTGCATATGAAATATTTTCTAGTAAATATGCCTGCTTGCATCAAGTAAGCCCTTTATGATTTCTTCATCCTCTCCTTTAACTGATGTGTAAATGGCAAGTAATAACGAAGCCATTTACCAACTGAATACATTCAAGACCCTCATAATTGTGGAATTACTGAAGTTAAAGCCTCAGAATTTTCTCTCAGAAGAAACAGACATCAATCCAGCTGTGGAGGTTACAAAACAGTTTCAAAACAACCTTATTTTTCATTGCAGACACAGAAATAATTATACTGACTAGTGGAAATGCCAGACAAAATTGTGTATGATGAATCTTTGTCTCTACTAGCAAAGCAAAATCATCTACTAAATACTTGGGTGGTCAAGCCTGGTGTGCCACTGTAGAATTGTTAAGTTTGCACCCCACTTCAAAATCATAGAGTAGTTCAGTTCCTTCCAGTAATGATTAAGTTACGATGTGCTCCAGTTGCCGTCACCTGAAGAGAGGACAGCTCTTTCCTATTACATGTCAAAGTCCTGGAGTTCACTGTCCAAGCTCCATTTAAGATTCCCAAGAGAGAACTTTGTCTCTATGTTTCTCACTTATATTGAAAACTGAGCAGGTTATGATGATGGAAATCCTGTTTTAAATTGTTTTCTTGGTCCCCTGTCTCCCTAGCAGAAGACAGAGTTCATGAAGTATACAGGTTTCCTGCAAGAGACACCATCCTGTTTATGTGGGCTAGATATAACCGTTGGTTGAAATATTTAATCCAGCAATCCTAAACTTTGTACGACAGCTTAAATATGTGTAATTAACTCAAAAACCTCTGAAGTAAAATTTAACTTCAGTAACACGAGACGAGTCCACTGATACTGCTCTTGTATAACGTGAGCATTCGGTTCCTTTGGCAGGTACCAGCCAGTGAGCAACAGGCCCCAGCTCTTTCGTAGGAGATGGCTGCCTTCTTCTCCAATCTGGTGAGTATCTGCTCACATCTTCTCAGGCCTCTGACTTACAAGGACAAAGATAACATAATACTAGAGATTGAGGTTCTTTAAAGCTTTTTAATTCCTTTGTTACAGAGATTGTCTTTCCTTTCTGTGTTTAAACATCACAAAGAGCAGTGGGGCTTGGGGCATGAAGATCACGTTGCATCACCTTTTCTACACAACAAGATAAAGTGAAATGAAATGAAATGAAACTAAATTAAATTAATTTAAGATCTAACAACAGCTCTGGCTGTTCCACCACTGACTATGCTACTTTACTTTGTCTTCTAAATTACTGAAAACAATATTAAGCACTCTGATTACTTCCTAAAATAATTAATATATTAATGGTACAGCAAAAGGCTGAGAAATCATGACATAAACCTTTAAATAAATTCCTTTCTTCACTTCATCAAAAGATAGTTAATATAATCCATCAAGAGATTCCATAACCTTAAAAAGGGAAGAAATGATATGTATCATCATACGTTATGGTTTGGTGTACATTGGTTACTGTAGATTGCAGACAAGGAAACTGATTACTTCTTCCCCGCATCCAGGACTGACACCTTTATCCAGCCAACCTGTCAGATGTTGCAGGCCTACAGCGAGAGTTGCACTATTGAGAACATCTTTTCAAGCTCCTTTTCCTTCTTGCAAGCAGAGTGATGGATTATCACCCTTACACCAGCATGTTGTTTGCTATGGCACTGTGGCTGATGGTCGTGCTCTGGCAGCAGATTAGAGAGATTCTGAAAAATGTTTAAACTTAAAAGGATCTGGAGTGGACAAAAAGGAAGGACCAGTCTACAAAGTCTCTGGCCTTGCACAGAACTAGAGTAGTGAGAAGTTGATGGAGCTTTTGATTTTTGCTTTGCAGGTTCAGTTCTGGGGACTACTTCAAATGATCTTAGTGCTGGGAATTGGTGGTAGTTTCCCATATGGATTCCATATTTCTGTCATCAACTATCCTTCTGTGGTAAGTAGCCATCTCCCTGAGGCTGAAAACACAAAAGTGAGAGCCTGCGCCCTCCATTCTCCCATAAATCCCAAACTTACTGAGCATTCAGCTGATATATCTTAGTCTTTTCTTTGGCTAACAGTAACATCACATGTGTAGAGAACTTTTTCTCCTTTAAAGAACTGGATAGCATTTCCTGTTTTGAATAAGTTCTTGCCATGTAGTATACAAGCACCCAAAGGAGGGCACAAAATGAGCTCTTAGCATGCTTGCCAGGAAGCTTCCTGACTGATATAGACTTGAAGATTTTTCAGTGTGATCTTAATAAAATCGTTTTACTAAAAAAGTCTCAAAATAAGTCTAATATTAGAACCACAGGCTTGACCTGAAGTACAACAGCCAAACACGAACAGATCTTACACCCATTATCCAGCCAAATCTCGTTTTATTTTCAGCACATCAGGAAGTTTATTAATGAAACCTGGATAGATCGACATGGCTCTCCCCTCCATCCTGAGACAATCATGCTGTTGTGGTCGTTCATTGTGTCTGTTTATGGGATAGGAGGACTCCTGGGAAGCCTCTGCTGTGGCTACCTGACTACAAAATACAGGAAGTAAGTGCTTTTTGTAACAGCTCAACTATCAGAAAATACAGGGAAATACCAAGGTGGACAAATAAATCTCTTCTTTTTGGTTGAAGCAGCCCTGTTGAAGACAATTGATTGGGTTTCCTGGCACATCTACTTTTCCAAGCAGTCTTATGTCCTACTTATCTGTCCTCCCCATGGAACTGTGTTCTGTAAAGGCTGCAGTCATCATCACATCACCAGATTAATGCCTCTGGGAGCAGTGGCATAGAATCATATTCTCTTCAAGGTCCCCTATCACTCTCATAAAGACCTCCCAAGCTTTACAAACTCCAATAAAGGAGCTGTGTGTCTTGTGTTGTAACACATTATATGCAGTTACTCAAACACCTGGAAAATATCCTTATGTGACAAAGAAGAGTCAGATTTCCATTTAAATACACTCATTTGGGGATGGTGATATTACATTAAATATTCAGATCTACTCCAATGAAAATATGGAGAGAGGAGAAAAAAATAAATTACCTGTAACTTCACTGTAAAGATATAATCAGCACCAAAACTAATGTCCAAGAGACTTCTCTGTCCTTGGCAATCCATCTGATGCTTTAAGAGGCCTCCCAGACACAGTGACTGGACAGGAGTGAAAGAATAAAATAGGTAGTTATTTGAAAGGCCTTCAAAGGTACACCCTGGGAGCCACAGGCTATTGCCAAAAATGGACGCCAAGGTGGATGACAGGTCACGAGTTCTTCACACCTTTATAGGTTTGGTTCACTTGCATATCCGGGTTAATTCTCCAATTAAAGCTTCAGTTCAGTGATGTAATTTCTCCTCTGCTGCCCCCCCCTTAGAAGCTCTTTGGATTATACTTTTTGGGCCTAGGACAGTCTGGGTGACCTGGGGGAGCAGGGCTGGAGAGGCTTTGTTACATCTACCTAGCACAAGTGAGCAGAACTTAGCAAGCTACAAGAAACCTCAGAGTTACACTCTAAGCAGTACAGAATCAGGAAAATATAAAAATTAAAACCTAGGCATCACATCTTACTGAAAGTCAGTTCCAAACTATCTTTCCCACTGGATGAAGGAAGGATTACTCACCAGTCTGGTCTGTTCTCGGTGCCTTGTGTGTAACACCACTAATTTCATTTGCAGAGAAATTGGCAAACATATCTTCTTGGTGTGATCCACTTAAAGATCTGCTCCACAACACACTGATCCAGAGGCCCCTCATTTGGGTCTCAACAAACCATCTTAGCCTGCCTGCAATTGTGTTCTTTCCTAACAGGTAAGTGCCCCCAAGAAATTTCTTGTGGGACACTGCCTGATCCCACACACAGAGAGTCTCCCAAGACTGGAAACAAGATCATGCACTTCGCCCATGGGTTATTTAACACATGGAAGCCTAACCACTGAATCACAGCCTAAACGCAGAGTCTCTATGAATCCTTAATGTGTGCAAGAGGGCTCTTGTCTAACAATTGTCACAGCAAAACATCTGAGTGCAAAAAACTTTGAGACACCAGGGTGGTGAGCACACCAGCCCATGATTCCCACAGAATGACTTTTGAAATGAAATATGCCTCTAAAAAACTCTGTCTGCCATCTCAGATCACCCATTTAGCCAAGAGTGGCTTTAGTATGAGCCATTCAAGAATGGGACCTGTGGACTCAGACTATTTCTGGGGAACAACCTGACATTTTATGAGGACTTACAGCCATTTAAAAATCTTGGTGACAAACTGGGCCAGTTCTTCAATCTTTTTCCCCACTTGTACTGTAAAAATGCTGAGAAAGGGTTCCAACTCTTTAAATTCTAACATAAAAAATTAATTAATTCAAATCTAAATGATCCTAAAATTCTAAAGAACCATTTTATCCAAAGTTGAAATTATTTCAGCCATTCCTCAAAACAGTAGGAATGGCTGTACCATGCTTCCTGTCACAGCAAGAGTAGTCAAAAGAGTACAAGAGTTTCTCATTTCACACTAAATTTTCAAGGTCTTTTTTTTTTTTTTTTCAGGAAAAAGTGCCAGATGTTCACCAACCTGATCATGTTGGTAGCTGCACTTTTCATGGCCCTCAGTAAAACTGCCAAATCTTTTGAGATGATTCTAGTCGGGCGCTTTCTCTATGGCATTGGTTCAGGTATGTCCTCATGCCCCTATGGCCTGCAAGGCCTGCAGCCCCCTGACTTCCTATCCCAGGGTTGTCTCTACAGCCATCCTTGAAGAATGATTTTTAAAGCAAATATACCAGGCACTCAATGAAAGTGAAAGATATCATCTCTTTTGCAAGAAATTGTAATCTAAATACCAGAGTGAATGGAAACAATATGAGACGATGGTCAAAAAGTTAAACTTTTCTAAATATTTTAACTGTCATTTATCCTCTTCTATGTTCAAGGTTTTTCTCTCAATATACATCCTCAGTATGTAGGAGAGATTTCACCCAAGAAGTTGCGTGGGTTTACCAACTCCACTGTTGCTGTTTTTCTGACCCTGGGAAAACTCACAGGACAGGTTGTTGGACTACGGTAAATTCTCCAATCTTTCTATCAGGTTGCACTAAAAGTAGAAATGTTTCTATAACTTTACTCTGTCATCTAGTCAGTGACTGAGAAACACTCTCATCCTCCCCAAAATGTGACTTAGCTTATAGCAGAAGAAAAATATTGATCATATTTAAGGGAAACATTGTTTTAAATATAGAAGGCAGAAAATTATTTTCTCATAATCTGATTTCTTCTTATTTCCACACTCTTTCTACTAGGAGACGTCCCCTTCAAAATCCATTGCACTTACATGAAAAGTCTTAGATGCTTTGGTCTCGTGGCCAAGCAGTGGTCAAATAAATCTCATCATCTCTCTAGACATTCTCCTGGGTTCCAGTGATATTCAGAAAGATTTTCAAAATAGCAAATAATTATTTTAAAATAAATTTTCAGAAATAAAAATAGGCAAATTTGTGAAATTTGCCAAATGAAAATTCAGGGGTTAGCTCCAGTGCACCCTTGAATGGAATCTGAGCAATTGTTATCACTCAGAAAAGCTTCCTGAACATTTGTTCCATTATTTCAGCATAATTTTGTTTCACATACACTTTCCAGGGAGATTTTAGGAAGCGAAGCTTTGTGGCCATGGTTGTTAGCATCTAGTGGACTTTCAGCATTGGTTCAACTGGTTACCCTCCCATTTTTCCCTGATTCACCATCCTACCTCCTGATACAGAAGGGTAATGAGGAAGCCTGCAGGAAAGGTAGAGTGTCTGCTTTCCTCACTTATTTCACTTCATCTGCTCTGTTACAGCCTCTGCAGAAGACAAGAGGCAGGGCAGAACTGTACTGCACACTGCAGTGCCATTGAGCAGAGGCAGTTTCACATACAACACTTGAGGTACCTATGACAATACGTCTGTATTAACCTGGGCCTCACTTAGCCTCGTTTAGTCCATGAAGACAAGAAACATAGATGTGTATCAGCATGTCTAACATTTCCCACCTTGGTGGGCACTGCTTTATTTCTTTAAAGGAAATGATGTGGCAGTGCTCTTTTTTTGTATTATTAAATAAAATGTACTTAAATATTTACTTTGTTTACAGTTAAGTAAACTCCACATTAGAAATCTGTGCTATGCTGACAACCAGAGAGACAGAATCCTTCCAATTGCCCACTGCCCCTGCAGCAACCAGATGGCACAAGCAGCACCAGCACCAGCACCTACACCAATGGACAGGCAGACTAAAGGGTTTAATGCAACCACTCCTGAAGGAGCTATCCTGGTAGAATAATTCACTTCCTTCTTTCTCCCCTACAGCCATCAGGAAGCTCTGGGGGGAAGGAGACCACCAAGCAGAAATTGATGACATTATGAAGGAGAAGGGTGCAATGGCGAGCACAAAAACCTTGCGTGTCCTTGAAGTAATAAAAGAACGATCTCTGCGCTGGCAACTTTACATTTTGATGACTGTCATGACCACACTGCAGCTCTGTGGAATCAATGCAGTTGAGTGCTCTCTTATCCCCAGAACAAGAGACAATGCTAGGCAGCATTACAAACCCCTCAAAGTCAATGTTATTAACCAGCTTAGAACTGTATCTCAACTGCAACACTTTTTTCACAGGTGCATTTCCTCTTTGCATTTTTCAGATATACTTCTATTCTTTTGAAGTGTTCCACACAGCCAAATTTGAAGAATACCTTATCCCATACGTGTCCCTGGGAGTTGGGTTGTGTGAGTGCTTATCCTCTATACTGTGTGTAAGTCTTTTCAGAGCTGCATTTGAAGGAAAAATTTAATGTGGTCAACAACTCTGCTTTTTCTTTCTTATAACCAGGCTCAGGGAAATTTTGCATAACCTAAGCCACACCTTCCTGCTTCTGCAAAACCACATGCAGGATAAAAAGAAGCTTTTTTCCCAAATTATTTGCACGAGTGTATATCTTTGGACTCACTTTTTTTCCTGCAAAATAATAATTTTCTGATGTTCTGGGTTAGATGTGTGTATGCATGTGTGCACAATTTGACATACGCCAGCATGCAAGAGAGGGAACTGTCTAATGACAGCCTAGGATTGACTAATAAACACAGCTTAATTAATAATGAATTCCTTTTTGAAGAAATGAATCAAATTTGTTAGGAATTAAGAGACTCTCAAATGACATTGATCTACGGCTATTACGTAGACAAATCTTCCTCAAAGAAGACATGGAGAGAGGAGGAATTATTTCCTTTGAGAACTGGGATTTATGATCCATGTTTTCTGCTTTTCAGAGCACCCTTATAGACCGGTTTGGGCGGAAGATGCTGCTATGGGGCGGATACACGCTGATGTGTTCTGTGCTAGCACTGCTTACCATGACCCTGTCACTGCAGGTAAGAGCCAGCAGCTCTCTGGCCACTTCCTGAGCACCAGCCCACCTTTCTGGTCTTAACTTGCAGAGTATGTATAAAAACTTCAGCCAGTGGCAGAAAATACAGAGCTCTGCTATTCTGCCGTGTGTGTAATGGTTTGATATCACTGGTTTCTCACTTCTAGCATCGATTTTTCTGGATGCATTACTTCAGCATTATCTTGATCTTTCTGTTCGTTGTCTTCTATGGAATTGGACCATGTGAGTACATCAGGGGTTTTGCTGGGAGGAACTTTTGTATTGTATTGGTTGGCAACACAACTGGCAGAGGAAGAACAGACTAGTGCCTTGCTAAAAGAGTTCTGAAAATTAAAGAGGGAAGGGCAGACACATACAAGTGGGACGCAGTAAAAGGATACAGACGCCTCAAATTTTATTGCTGATCACATGATCTAAATAATTTAAAACACAGTATCGTTTTCTCCAAAGGATGTGAGATAGAAATTTCAAAACAATTTCTAAATCACTCAGCTAAAAACAGGATTCTAGGCATTGCCAGGTATGTTATAGTAATCATCTTCGATAATTTAACAAGTTAAGCTTATGCCTACCAACATACTCCAGGTGAAAATGGCCACAGGATCCAAAAGGGAAGATGGTTTTATAAATTACTGCACCAATAACAACTACCAATGCAATATGGAATGGCACAGATCCACTGATACCAGAAAAAGGAGTCCAGTACATACAAGAGGAACCTAAATTAACTGCTGTATTCCATTTCCGGAATCAAGGTCTTTCACCCTCATACCAGAGGCCACCTACCAACAGGCCACCTCTTCTGCCTGTCTGTCATCTCTTCCACTGCCATTGGGAGGAACTTCAGCAGAAGCAAGGAAATGAATAAACCTGGTGTGTGTTTGACTTTGCTTTTTCAGCTGGAGCCACTATATCTGTGATGGTTGAAATCTTCAGCCAGTCATACAGACCATCAGCCTTTCTGATTGTTGGCTGCATCAACTGGATGGGACTGTTCGTACTTGGGATGATTTTTCCAGTAATTGTTGTAAGTGACTCTAACAGGATCCCTCTTTCCAGGCTAATCTATTTCTGAATGCTCACAGGGGGTAAAATAATAGCAATAAACTGTAATGCCATGCAAAGCTTAGAGCTCTGTCCAAACACCAAACCCACTCAGAAATTCCCCAGGCCTGTCAGAGGAGCAGCAGTTGGACTCAGGTCAAACATGACCAGTGGAAACTCCTGGTTTGATACCTGTCCTGGATTGTGTATTGACCACACCTTTGAATTTGAACTTCTAGGACACAGGCTTGCACTAAAGGGCAGAGAAATAGAAATGATTTTCTTGTTTTCCTTACATTGTCTCGCATCTCTGCTTGCAGGATAACCTTGGACCCTTCTGCTTCCTTATCTTTTTGGGAATCCTTGCTTTATCAGCAATTTTCATCTACCTGTATCTTCCTGAGACCAAGGGAAAGTCAATCATGGAAATAAAAGCAGAATTCAACAAGCTGAACTTTGGGAAAAAAGAAACATCTGTCACTGAAAATAACTTTCCTAAGGAACAGGTGTCTTGCACCAAGCTCTGAAAGTTCAGAGAAGAAATTTGTACAGGAAACAATGTTGCAACAGAAGTAAAAAGGAAACATTAAAAACAGACTGCAAGCTCTTCTGTCTCATCTATTTTTTCTTTTTTAAGATAGATATGAAACTCACTATGCTAGAGTAACACTAAGTACATCATAAGCAGGAAGCTGCTGGCAAACAGCTCAGAGAAGAGTATCAGAAATACAAAAGATGAAGTAAAATAATTTAAGATGACAAACCAAGGTAAAGTAGAATCAAGAAGGCTCAATGACCATCAGTCATGAGGCTGGAGAAACACAGAGGTCTAAAATATTTGGCTGACAGGGACGCAGAGGAAAAGCTAAATACATGGTTTAGGGTGACCCAAGCAGATGCAGACTAAAAACATAGCACCTCAAATTCAGAAAACAGGTTTCAGCATGATGACAGAGAAAAAATATTGAAAGTGAAATTTGATGTGCAACAATCCTGGAGATGTAATGGAAATCTCAGTGGAGAACATCCTAGTAACTCCAGGCAGGGAGAAGGACCTGCCAAACAGAGATATTCTTGCATGCAAAAGAGGTAAAATGGCTGCTATAAAATAAAGCAGACTCTTGACAGCATCTTTGGTGTCTAAGGAACTGATTTCCAACCTGGTGCATTGGCTTCTGGGAATTACATCAGATGTTTTCACAGAAGAAAGAGTTTGTTTTGGAAATGTTTTTCTTGTTATGCAAGCAAGTTGGGAAAAACGACTGATTATTGTACCCAGCAGTAAAAATAGGTTGTGAATTTCATTGGAAATAGTCTAAGTTTTTCCAAGTGACCAATAACAAGGATAGTATGATTTGTAATTAAACACATTGGATCATACCACCTGCTTTCCTCCAACCACTGAAGAAAAAATGAATCAATATTACAAACTACAGTTTCTCTCCTTAAAGATGGAGGTGTCACTTGGGTTTGTTTTTAATGCTTTGGCTTAGGAAACATACCCTGAAAAGGCTTTTTGTAAACTAGATTTTATTTCTGGTCTTTTTTAGGGTTTTCATTATTTTCAGAATGCATACAGGAAACACAGTCCACAAACGTGGGCTGTAAATGAACACTGACACAGTAATTTCATCTCCTGACTTTTTATTTGCTGACCTTCTACAGCAAGGGTACTACAGTGAAGGAACTGGCTTAAAATCAACATACACCACACAATGAAAGAATGGATTGGGTTGGAAGTGACCTTAAAGATCATCTGGTTCCAACCCCCTGCCATGGGCAGGGATGCCACCCATTAGGTCAGGTTGCTCAGGGCCCAGTCAACCTGACCTTGAACACAATCAGCTTCAGCATGTTCATACGGAAGTTTTCACCATTTAAAAGCATTTGCTTCAATTACACCATTCAATACAAGCATTTAGTGCAAGCTATAGAAAGTTCTCCCTCTTTTCTGCTGCCTGGGGAAAATGGGCTCAGTACAAAAGCTCTTAACTCAGAAACTACTGGGCATAAAGACACCCATCACTTTTAACATGGAGAGATCATCAAACCATTTATTTTACCCCCATTAGCATTTTCAGCCTGCTTTCCCCACATATCTTGCTGTGAACACCCCCTACCAAATGCCATATGACCCCTCTAAATCACTTCTCTCATGTAAGGCTCTTCTAGGCAGCAGTGAGAAATGATCCCATCTCTGCCACACACTCCCTCCACTCTGGATAAAAGCTGCTCGTGTCAGAAAGCCAGTGGATTTCCTGTCTCTCAGGAGTTATGACTGTTATGGAACTATTTGCACAACAAAGGAGCAAGTTGAAAACAAGCCTTCTCTGAGCATGCAGCATCCAGTGCTCACCCCAGTGGAAAATCAAGACCCTGATTTTTAGGCATCTTTGTCATGACTTAGTCATGGTTCAGGAAAGGTCTGCACAACGTGTCACTGGGGTTTTTGTGTTATGGTCTATTCCACAGAAAGAGTTTCAGACCTCACAACTGAATCATCCATCCAATTTTTAGAAGTAATTATTAGACTTGCATAAAGAGGTGCATTACAACCTACACTCAGTCTCTGAAACACTTGCTTTTTCACTGGTTTCATGGTCAGGCTGTATCCAAAGATGAAGTGTTGTTTTGGATGCTTTGGTTTCCAGAGCACAGGTTCCCTCCCAGGACAGTGCCTTGGCTGTCTGTGTTAGCAGTCTGCAGACGGCACATTCAGCCTCACCTCTCCTGAGACACTCCCACCCCTCTCAATGCACCTGCCAAAGGTATCACTGACTATTTAAAGGCTCCTGAGGTGTTTACTAGCACACTGGGCTGAGCCAGCTTATGGAGAGTTAGAAAGAAGGCTGTGCACAGGGTGAGCTGAAAAAAAACCTGCTTGTGATCCAAAGATGCCTAAATTCATTGTTAACACAAATATAAGCAAGGATAAAGTTCCAGAATCTTTTGCAGGGGAGCTCACCCAACAATTATCAAAAGCATTGGGCAAACCAGCACAGGTAAGTCCATTTGCTGAAATGTTTTCCTTCTTTAGTCAGCTGTACCTATGCAATGAGCTGTTTCTGTGTGATAGCCTTGATAAACTAATATACCTAATGACTCACCAGTATTTGCAGTCTTCTGTCTGGGAGAATATTAAATACTTGTTTGCTGTAACTTAGTTTTACTGAGGTCACAAAACACTGAATTATTCAAACTATCTTTGTGTAGGATGATATTCCATGTAGTTATCTGTGTAAGTGAAGACACTGGATGCATGTGGTATGTGTCCACAGGTATCTCTGTGAATACCTCTCAAGAATCTGAAAAGCAAACCTCACCCTCAACTGCCTTGCTGAGTCCTGTTGAATAAGTGCTTGTGATCTGCCACCAAATTGCCTGTAGCCTAGTGGTTACAGTTGAAGTAAAAAAATTATTTTTTCAGCTTGCTTGGACAGCTGGCAAAAATATCTATGTGGCATCATGCTATTTGTAGTCAAAATACCAGAGTAAAAGCTGTCTGCTGCTTTCACTACCAAACTGGAGGGGTTTTACCTGCCAAAACATAGAGCAGTACGCTACTGAGGAAACGTACTGAAATACTGGTATTAAGAGTCTTATAAGGATTTATAGGGCTATTATTTTCTTAATACTGACTGGTCACTAGTCACTGTATCAGTTGAAGATTGTTGAATATGAAAAACCAAAAGAAAACTTCTCTACAGAGCTGTAAACTTCATAACATGAGCTATAACTCAGTTGCTGTAGCAGCAGTAACTTCAGTGATTTGGCTACAGATCTGTAGCAGCTTGGTTAAGCCCCCTTTCTGCACATTCACTACCCCATTTTCAGAAAATGTTTATCTTGCTTTGGGAGTGACGCTTTGAAACTGTAGAAAGAATGAAGTTTTGGTGCCTACAGAAAGGACTCTGAGGGCTTCCCAGCAAACGTTTCTCTATGTACTGGGACACCTGAACACATGAAATTCTTATGTAAAACTAATGTGTTCTATCCCTCTTTAAAAAAAGCCAACAATTTTATCAGTCTAGCAAACAAGTGCTTGCTGTTGGGGGGGCAGGGGGTGTGTCAGCTGGTGGTTCTTGCATAACAGCTTCTGAATATAAAGCTAGAGGCCAGGGCTGGGATGCAGCTGGAACAGGTTTGTGCAGCTGTGTGGAAGGGATATGTAATGGGACTTAGAAATATACAGGGAATAACAAAGAGATTTTTCTGAAGAGGACATACAAGTTCTTCGTGACAAAGGAGGCAATAGGAAAGGGAGAGTCTCTTAGTTATAACACAGAAAGAAGGAAAGGATTAGGGTGGGCTGGAATGCAGAGCTTTCCTCTCACAGGAAACTGTACCATTTGGGAAAAATACTGATTTTCAATCAAATAGGGTTTTTTCCTACTGGAAGAACTGTTTCAAATATTTTCAAACTGCTCTAAGAAGAAAATAATGTTGATTAATTCTTCAACTTGATTTTTCTTTTAATCATGATAACTTGCTTCCTGGGTAGATGTTAAAGGCATGGATGTACCTACATTTGGCATAAAGTCGAGAGCACATGGTGTCCAGACAGGGGAAACAAGGCCAAGCAAGTGGGACCTCAGCAGGATCTCCTTGGCTTATCCTGTACTGCTGTGGTCTGATGCACCTTACACGCAAACAAACTGTAAATGATGGCCAAGACTAATTACCCAGACAACTCCTGGTACTCAGGCTAGCTTGTTTTATCCAGAGGGTTGATTGCTGCCGAGTTCCAATGATGCGCTGCTAATAAACGTGGGTAAGAGCAGCACAGAAGCCAGATGAATGCCAAAGGAACTGATCCCTAGATTCCCCAGTGTGTGGATCTGACACTGTGTATTAGCAGCAGGGAAAATCGCAGGCTAGTCATTAATATTAACATAGATACTTTCTTCTATTTTTCCTGATATCAAGAACAAAAGTAGGATTAGGCTGCATTTTGTTTAATGACGGGGATGTTGATTTAAACCTCTGTTGTGTCAGTTCACATTTACCTCAGCAGGGAAGACTGCAGCAGGAGCCAGCGAGGTGCAAAATCTCTCTGGAATGCAATGTGGCAGCAATGCAATTGCACACCCCCCTCGCCCCTGACATTCCATACAGGCAGGGAGAGCCTGGTGGCATAGAGGAGGTGTTGCAGATATTATAGGTCACTGAGCTCCTGGAGCACCTGGACCGGGAAGCCAAAGCACTATGGAGTCTTTGTACTGGCCTTTGACACAGCAGTGAATATCTTGGAGTAGAATGCAAATCTAGACAGTAAGATGTCAACAAATTAAAGACTTGCATATGAAAATCATGCATTTATTTTCACTGCAGTTTAGGTACATAAATACCTTCCTGGGTTTTCAAAACTTTTCTTAAAGTGGCAAAGAAAATAACATTCATTTTCTTCTTCCAACAGTATGTAGCAATACAGATCTCTCCTGATCAGGTGATGTCCTTTGGTGGCTCCACAGATCCTTGTGCTATGTGCTTTCTCTACAGCATTGGAAAGATAGGGGAGCAGGAGAACAAGGTCTACTCCAAATTGCTTTGTGACCTGCTAAACAACCAGCTGAAAATACCATCTGACAGGTGAGCTCATACAGCAATTTTTCTGACTTGACTTTCCACAGATTGTTAAAACTATTCATCCCAGGCTGGTCCTTTGGTGCTCTCTATTAATGTGCTGATTGAAGAGGCTAAATGCCAAGTCAACTGAGCAACTCCCCAGCTAAAGAGAAGAGAGGAGCAATTGCATGACCTGCAATGCTGATGTCCAAAAGCTGCAGAATTCCTTGGTTAAAATGATGTAGGTTCAGGCACTGTATGTGCCAGAGATATCATGTGCAAAAGACCAGGTAAAGACACAATAACTCAATGTTATTATATTGATAACTCGAGTCACATGTACCAACAGTTCCCTACTGGCCGTAGGATACAAGTGGAAGTGTATTCCAAGAGCTTCCACTTACATAAAAGCCCTTCTAGTCCTTTCCCTGAAGGTATGTCATTCTGCTCCAGAAATGACTGTAAATAAAATACAGTATCTTGACAGCCTCTTAAACCAAGAAGTAGAAAAACACTAGGAACTCCAGAATGCAAGTAGGTGAGGCACTAAAAGGTGCAGGAGGAAGGGAGTGTAAGACCTGGGAAGTAAAAAGCCCTAGGGGAGAGTCTGCAGCATGGCTGTGTCCTGTTGCAGGAACACCCGGATCAGCCTGCAGCACTCTGCTCTCAGCAGCTGACAGTGCCTGTCTTCCCTTCCAGGATCTACATCAGCTTCTTTGACATCAGTCCTGGCAATGTAGGCTGGAATAACACCACCTTTGCTTGAGGTGCCCTGGGGTGGTAACAGCTTACTCCTGAACGCTCGCCGTGGTTTCAGAACGGCAGTTCTAGTCACCTTCTGGTATCTGCCAAATGCAAAAGGCATTGTTACCTTAGTTGCTGCTACCCACTGCTGTTTAACATCTTGCCTGCTGCTGAAATAAAAGTAAAAATACAGCAGAAACCTTATGACTGAGACCTTCCTGTTACTCTGGGAAGACCTGCAGTTGAGATGGAGGGTGCCTTTTCAAAATACTGCTAACAGAAGCTTTTCTTTCAAAAAAAGTTTAGTCACATGTGAAGATGAACATTCCATTTGCCTTTGCCCTGTCCATGCTCAAGAGTCAAATTTCAAGAGAACTATCTTGACCTGGTTTCAAGATCTATTTAATTCAATAGATGTGGCTATAAATGTTGCACGTGGACCTCCATCTCTAAGGAGGAAAGACATGATTACCTCTTATTTAAAAGGGATGGATTGCAGTCCAGGTCCTCTTTAGGCCTAACACTACAGGGATATCTAACTGATTAGCAGAAAAACTTGTGCTGTGTCCCAGGGCTCAGCATAAGCAGAGGGAGTGAGTGGAAAAAACCACTGTTCGCTGTTGTGCCCTCCCCTTTTCATCCATTGAGCAATTTGTAGTGACAGTGAAGATTAGAGAACAGCTCAGAATGAGGCAGAGGCACAGCAAGCCAGAGTAAGCCATTCCTAGGGACTGAAATGGTGAATTAATTATGAAAGGAAGATTTGCACATAAATATTTATTATTTAAGCCTTTGGTCAGATAAGATCATTTGCTTCCAAAGTGAAATAAAAGATTGAGTAGAGATGTTTCCTGAAATTCTACAGTTAAGTGTATTGTGACTTTTTTCTGGAAGAGCAAACCTTATCGCACCCCTGTTCTGAACTCTATTGTAAACATTGCATTTTGTCCCTACCACAGCTTTGCTTTGCAGCCAAAGACTTTAAATACAAACCTGCACCTCAACCTACAAAAATGCTTTGTTGGGATAACAAATGGAAACTGCTTTGGTGAAAGCTTTTTTTTAGTTAAGTAAGCAAAAGAGAATGAAATTGCAGATGTCTCTCCATTGTGTGGCAGCATAGCCAGGGGCTGCCACTCTGGGCCTAGCAGGCCACAGAGCAAGCACACCGATAGTGACATTGCTCTCAAGATTTTCTCCCTGCAGAGGTAAAATTCCCACCCTACCTCCATGCAACAAATCTGGGAGGCAAGTAGGTGAGAGGAATAAGTGGGACTATGCAATGGCAGGGAGCTGAGGATATCAAAGGGAGGAAACTTAATCAGTTCTTACCTGCTGTTCTTAAGCCCCGTTAATCGCTAAAAAAGGAAGCGCTCCAGTTCCCAGCATTATAACCTGTGTCACTCCAAAGCATTCCCGTGTAACACCATCCCTTACTCCTCATTCAGGGCTATGTGTGTTCACATGTGTAACGTGTACATATGGTCAAGCTCTCTAGCAGCAGCAGCGCATGATTCCTGTGTTTGAAACGTCTGGGTGGAGAGGGCTCCGGGCCTGATCCTCTTTAGCCTTCCTGTGAGTCATTTCGTGCAGCAGAGCAGCGCTGCCGCCGCCGGGGCAGGCAAGAGTCAGGGGTGGGGAGCTGCGCCCTGGCGGCCTACGTGCATCACATCACACAGCCCAGCATACGGCTCGGCTCTGCTGCCTCTAACCTCCGAATAGGCACGCACCAGTTCATTCCTAAGCAAAACAAAAATCACTTCTGCCTTTTTCCAGTACAAAAATATTATGCGAAAATGGGGATGCTGAGGAACAATAGGTAATTTTTAATTTGACTGAAATACCTTAGAGAGTAATGAATATGCCAGCAAGGCAGACGTTTCTGCTTACACCGAGGCAAAGCTGTGCACACAATTAAAGCAAAATCGGTACAAATGTTACTTTATTTTGCAAAAGAAGAAAATCCCGGAGCCAGGGCCAGGATCCCTTTTTGCAACTGCCAAGCTAAGGCTTATATCCCTCTCTGGCCCTGATCCTGCAGAAGCCAGTGGGAGTGCTACAGCGGTCGTATCACATACGCTACGCTGATATCAGGTATGAGCTGCCCAGCGCGCCCGGACTGCGCTCCAGGAAGGAGCCTGCAACAAACCCTAAAAAAATATTCAGTGGCAGCAGCAAAGCCAAGGAATAACGGCGGAGCGGGGAGACCACTGGCCGACAGCCTGCTGCGGGAGGGAGCTGCACGCCACAGCGACGACTGCAAACCAGGGAAGTGGTGTGTGCGTGTGTCCCCGCCCCGCTCCCTCCCCTCCCCGCCGGGCGGGGCCGCTTTACGTCCTGTGCGGCCCCGCGCACTAAAAGCGCCGCCGACGCCTGCCTTGCTCCACTGTGCTGGTCCCGCCGATCGCTTACGCTCTCATCGCTGGCCCTGCCGTCCCCACCGCCGCCACCATGCCCATGTTCACTATCTACACCAATGTCTGCAAGGACGCCGTGGCCGACAGCCTGTTGGGCGACCTCACCCAGCAGCTGGCCAAGGCCACTGGCAAGCCCGCGCAGGTGAGGGCGGGTGGCGGGGCCGCCCCGCGCCGGGAGCGGGGCGAACACGTGCGCGGCGGAGGCTCGGCGGGCCCGGCGGGAGGGGAGGCGCTGGCGGGGCGGGCCTGGGGCATCTCCGCTCCCTCGCCCCCTGAGGCGGGCGGGCGGCGGAGATGCCACCGAGGGGAGCAGCTGTGGCACAACGCGGCAGGGGCCCCGCTGCTTCGGGGGAAGGAGCTTGCGCCCGTTCCACCTCGCGGCGCAGAGTCTCCCGATGCCCGGCCCCTGCCTGGAGCAGCAGCCGGGCCTGCAGGAGCGCGGCGCTCACGTAGCCGGGGATATGCTGCGCCTGTGCTGGCGGTCGGGATTCGAGCAGCGGAGCCGCGCAGTGGCACGGACTCACCCGGGCAGAGGCTCGGATAGACCGAGCGCTCCGGGCGGCTCCTGGCGGTTCAGCCATCCGACACGGCCCCTCTTGGGCCGCACCGCAGCAGCCTCAGGAGCCGGAGCCCGATAAGACCGAATCGCTGCCGGCCTCTCCGTCAGGCCCGCCGTCTCGGCCCGTGATTTGGGGATGTGAGCTCTGGCACGCAGACACGGATTTTGGGCCTTTATCTCGCTCCGCCCCGTGCGGTGGCGAGGCTGTGGCGGGCAGGAGTGGCCGTGTCGCCAGCGGCTTTGTGCACACACAGCCGCGTTCCTAAAGCTGAGAGCCGGGCCGAGGGCCCCGCAGCCCCCAGGGCCGTGCCCCCCGTGGGGGGTGGAGGGCCTGAGCCTCCCCTGGGCCTAGGAAGTGCGCAGAGGGCAGCACTGAAGAGCTGCCTGACCCCAGTACAAAACTGCCCTGTTTAGAGCTGGTACCCAGAGCAAATTTTCATCAGGAGAGTGCAGTTCAGATAGCCTGTAACTGAGTGTTTCCCTCCCGCAGTACATAGCTGTGCACATCATACCTGACCAGATGATGTCCTTTGGGGGCTCCACCGATCCCTGCGCACTCTGCAGCCTCTACAGCATCGGCAAAATAGGAGGGCAGCAGAACAAGACTTACACCAAGATGCTGTGTGATCTGATCTCGAAGCACTTGCATGTATCTGCAGACAGGTAAGGCTGGGACACAGTGTAACCATATTTATCTGGCTTTCTGAAACTGCTTTGAGAAGTTCATTTAAAAGTACAAAAAGCCAGGAATAACTCCATGTGTTTTGGAAACTACCAAGTGATTGCTTGTAGCATTTTTATGTCCACATAAGAGTTTGGTGCCTGCCTCTTTCCCTGGAGAGTCCTCTGTTCAATAGCATTCTGCTCTGAGAGTATAGAAAAACACCGGAGCACTGACAAGTTGCCCAGTGTGTCTTTTGCCTCTGAGGTGTGATGTCTTTTCCTCTGGTGAAGCAAGGCTGAAAACACGAGGAAAGAGCAAGTAACAGGCTGGAGCTGAGAGACAAAAGTAGAAGCCAGCAGGCTGTGAACAGCTCCCTTGCAGGCTGCGAAGCCTCAGGAGAGGGTTTGTGTGCCAGCCATGAAGGATGGGAAGAACCTGGTGCCATGAGGGTTGGAAGGGAGTCTTGCAGAGCCAGGCCTGAGGGCCTGCTTAACTCTTCAAGGCTGCCAGTCTGTGTGACACGTGTGAGGGACTGCAGCGCTCAGAAACAAAAGGGATTAATCTCCAGAAGTTCTTGACAGGCTGCTAAACAAAAGCTGTCTAGTGTCTGGACAGTCCCTGACTGCAGAAGAATTTGAATTTTAAAAAAAGAGAAAAAGTACAATTTTGAGGACTAAGAAATATTGACTGTTTGGAGGCTCTACCAGATTTCTGGTAAAGATGAAGCTTGATGTTTTTTCAAGTAGAAGAATGGGAAGCACTGTCCCCTGTTGTGTTGTCATGACTTATATAAATCAGTTAATAAGGTCATTGTTATCTCCTCCTTTACCTCTTCTGCAGGGTCTACATCAATTACTTTGACATGAATGCTGCCAATGTGGGCTGGAATGGCTCCACCTTTGCATAGAGCTCTCCCGTCTGTCTGAAGAGGCTGTTCCTGGACCTCCCCTCACCCTGCCCTGTAGCAGAGACCACAGCACAAACGGCCCCGTGTTTCACTTTGTGCACTCTCACAGATTGATGGCTCCTTGCTAGTGTGTTTAAATATTGCTGCTTCAACATTCCTCTGTTTTCTCTGTGTAGAAAACAAATAAAGATTTAGAAGTAAGCTGTGTGGTGTAGGCTTTGGCAGGTTGGGGGTGGAGTTGGGCAATTGCTAACATGTCTGTTTCACTCTGATCCTAAAGCAAACAAAAGGAATATTTTGGGTTTGCCCGTGTTTCTTAGACACAGCGTTTCATGCTGTGGTGGTGGTGCCTGGGGCTGGCTCCTGACAGCACTCCACTGATTTTTACCTTGCTGTGTCCCAGAGGCTGTAGGTGTGTTCCGGGCTGCTTGTCGCTCTGAGGTTTGGTTTTGGTTTGTGTCTGCCATTGCCACAGTGGAAGCAGTCCTTGGACTAGCCTTGAGCCTGCTGCTTCAGGGCATCTTTCCCCTGAGGAGGTGCCACCTGTGTGTGGCCAAACAAGCAAGGAAGGAGTGCTCTTGCTCACTGAGGGGAAATGCTGTTATCCACATTGCTTACACTGCCTGCTCCAGGCAATGGGGATGGCCCTCAGTGCTGTGGAAGCTCCGCAGGGGCCTGCAGTGCTGTGGGAAGCTTCAGTGTTCTCTGCCAGCCCATCCCACACTGATGCTGTGCCCTCTCCCAGCGTGTCCCGCACTGATGCTGTGCTCTGTCCCGCACTGGTGCAGTGCCGTGCCAGCCTGTCCCACACGGGTGCAGTGCTCTTTCCCGCCCTGCCCCGCACTGAGGCTCCCCTGGGCTGGGGGCTCCCGTCCGTCCCCTCAGCGCTTTCCCGCCCTCCCTTCAGGCTCCCCGCTGGGCCGGCAGGGGGCGCCCACCCCGCGGCTTCTGGAGCCTTCCGTCGTGGCCTCGCGGGGCGTGATGACGTCATCTCTGTGCGCCCCGGTGGCGCGGCGTGGTCATGGCGCTGTTCTGCATCAACAGGTACCGCGGCCGCGGCCCTGCTCCTGCTCCGCTCCTGCTCCCGCGCCCTGGCCATGGCCCTGGCCCTGGCCCTGGCCCTGACCCGGGCGCTGCCTTAGCCCCGGGCTCAGGCCGGGGGTGTCTGTCCAGAGGTGTGTGCGGGCGGGCGGCTCGTGCCTGAGGAGGTTTGTCTGGGCTGTTCCAGGTATGGCGGGGAGGACGAGCAGGAGGAGGAGGCTGAGGCGGAGGACCGGGCGCGGGTCCTGCTGGAGCGGCTGCAGCAGCAGGCGAGGGCCCGGCAGCTGAAGAAGCAGCGAGAGGCGCAGCCCCAGGGAAGGGAAGGCCCAGGGGGCGCGGGGCTGAGCCCCAGGAGTGAGCCCGGCGAAGGAAAAGCAAAGAGGAAGAGGGAGAGTGAAGAGCAGCCCAGTGCTCAAGGACAGAAGAAGCTAGAGACAAAACAACGGCCCCGTAGCTCTTCCGAAGAAAGGGCTGGTACTGAGGAGACAGCAGATGGCAGCAGCCCCACGAAGAAGAAGAAAGCAAATAGAAGAAAATCGAAAGTGCAGCGAGAGAAGACTGAAGCAGGTAAGGATAAAGTGAGATTGTAGGATTTCAGTTCATTGTGGTTGACAGTTTCCACAGAAAGTGGACACAAGCTGCTCATTGAGTACCTTGCTTAGTTTACCTGATTTTGTTTTCATTTCCTTCATATGTTTCCAATTTCTTTTTTTTAAGGGAAGGCCCTGTACTGCAAACTCTGAGGATCAGTTTGGTGTAAGGGGAGGGGGGAAGCATGTCATATCACCTCAGTGTTGTTGCATCTATACCAAAAAAGAAATGTTTGACTTTTGCACTTGCATTTAGGAAAAAAGAGCTTGCAAGATGTTGCTTAAGTCCTGTGTTGTAATATTGCCTATGTCCCTTTTCTGTGGCATGTTCTGACCTTATCTTTGTATTGCTATTACCCAAGTTCCAGATTCTGAAGAAGACAAAGAACTGGAAAACAGAAACAACTTTAAAAACAAGTCTAATAAAAGGAAGAAGATTGATGAGGAAACACAAGGAGATGAAACAGGAAAGAAAGAGAACAGTGAAAAAGTTGAAGAAAATCAAAGTACAAAGGAGGAGCTGCCCTTAGCAGCCTCAGGGGAAGAGGCAAATTGCCCACCCTCCAATATGATGATTCTCGGAGACTATGATGCAAAGCCAGTGCAAAAGGTAACTAGCTTGACTGAGTTTTGATGATGGTTGAGAAAACATGCTTCTTAAAAAGTTTATTTTACATATGGTATTGCCATATTCTCCTTTCCCTCACCTCAGGTTCAGCCCTTCTTACCACAGTGGCTTGCTCAACCGAAACGAGTGCAGAAACGCATCAAAGATAATCTATGTCCAATCAGAGATGTCCCAGGAATCCATCCCCGGCTGCTGAAAAAGCTGCAAATGAATGGAATAGAGTCCTTTTTTCCAGGTACCTTGATAGTGCTTTTGTTTCTTTCTAAAGGGACTTAAAGAGTTTCTGTGTTCTGGTGCTGTATATTTTATGTTGTCAGTGAAGTAAAATACAGGACAAAATTTAATGCTCAAAAGTGATGGTACCAGATTTAACCCTTCTTTCTCAAAGCTTTGTCTAGGCTGAGTAAAAGTCTGTTATCTACTCAGAAATAACAGCTTGGAGTAATGGCTCAGAGCTGCCCAAAGAGGGAAGTCTTACTTGTGTCCTCACATTTTTCCTCCTTATGCCAAGCTTGTGTTTTAGCTCCTTACTTTCCACCATCTCTGCTGCTGATCAGATCTGGGAACTCATTCAGCTCATTAAAGCACCAGAAAAACATACAAACAAAAAAAAAAATCTGTTTGTTTTCCATTATTTTGCCAGTTTTGCAAACAAGTGCAATAAATGTCGGCTTTTAAATAAGTAGAAGGGACAGCTGGATGCAAGGATAAGGACAGAGGGTGACTTTCAGCTGAGCCTGGAGGCTTAGGCTGTGTCAGAGGCCTATCAGGGTTATGTTGGGAAGCCAGTACACATTTTCTCATTTTAAAAATGCTTTTATATAACATTTTCAGTTACTAGTGAGTTCATTAACCATCTGGTTTGTGTTTATTTCTGGTTTTGCTCAGTCCAGGCAGAGGTGATTCCTGCCATTCTCCAGAGTGCCTCCAATGGCTATCTGATGGGGCGGGGGGGATACCGCCCCAAGGACATCTGTGTCTCAGCACCCACAGGCAGTGGGAAGACCCTGTCTTTTGTCATACCCATTGTACAGGTGAGTTTATCCTCAGGGAAGTATCTGCAGGGGAAATGCTGGGGTTGCTTTTGTTCAAGCAAAACCTGAACTTAAAAGTAGCTTAAAAAGTCAAGGAATTTGTGGACATAAGGTGGCAGATTTTCAGCTCAGAGCTGTCTGAGGGAGCTTCTTGTCACCATCCCACTCCTTTTCTCAGACAGTAGGCACAGCATGAGGACTTGGGAGGGTGGAGGGAGAAAAATGGAAACATAGAACTGTGAGAATGTGTCAAGCCCCTCTCTTCTTGCTAAGTTAGGTACAAGAACCCCATTTTCTGGTTTTCAGGGACTCATTTGGCCTTTATTTTGGCAGGTTCTGTTAGATCGAGTGGTTTGCCATGTACGAGCTCTGGTTGTTCTGCCCACCAAAGAACTGGCACAACAGGTATGTGGCTCTTCACCATCTCTGAGCAGAGCTGGGCTGAGGGACAGGCTGGTGCAGCCAGTGCTTTGGCTGTTCTGTGGAGCAGGCTGAAGACCTGCCAGTGGGTTTGATGCTGTTCATGTAATAGAAAGTATTTACTGCAACTGATTCTGTGGCAGCTGACAAAGCTCATCTCTTTGCAGGTGAGTAAAGTGTTCAACGTTTACACTGATGGGACAGGTCTGAAGGTCGTGTTGATTACTGGCCAGAAATCTTTTGCAAAGGAGCAGGAGATGCTTGTCCAGAAAAAGTAGGTTAAAAGGTATTTTGATAAGTTTTATAGAGATTGCAAGCTAATTAATGTCATTAAGCAGGGCTTAAAATGTAGTCTGTTGCAGCACACCATCATGCTATTGTAATTTTGGATAATGGATTTATATGCTGGATTCTGGGGGTTCTTTGTCATAGTGCCTGTTACTACCCGTGTTTTGTGATTGTAATGTTTTACTAGATTTTTGGGGTTCTTAATCAGCAGTTACTCAGAATGTGAATGTTTACCTTGTATCCACAGGTACATATGATTGTGGGATTTTGCTGCAATTATACTTTTTTTAAGAACAGTGAAGAATGACACTTCCTGTCTAAAATGAGGCAGCACAGTGGAGACTGGTGTTTGGTGTCCACCACTGCCCCTGCATGCTGTCCAGTGTCAAGTCCATATGTGAATTTTGCTATTTCTCAGTTAACTGAGTGGTAGGAAAACCTTAAGGTCTGCTCCTTAAGGTCTCTGCTACAGGCTTTATGGTGAAGACGATACTTACTGGTGGGCTGCTTGTCCTTTCAGAGTGACAGGCTACTGCAGCCTGGCTGACATTGTTGTGGCCACACCAGGGAGGCTCACAGATCACATTAACCAGACCCCGGGCTTCAGCCTGACACAGCTTCGCTTCCTGGTGAGTCACATCCACAGGTCTCCCATCTGAGTGCAATGTCTGCTACAGCAGTAATTCCTGCTTTCTTCCTGTGTGGAACATAAATACATCTCTGTTGGAACTGTTGTGTGGGCCTGTCTACGCTCCAGATTGTGGAGGCAGCAGTCACAAGATGAGATGTTTTATTCCAACTCGTGACACCCAAGCATCCACCCACTTCCTCTTCTCTCTTAGGCTCTTGCAAACTCGGAGTAAGGATGGGCAAAGAAAGCAATTCTCTTGACTAGAACCTTCCATTATTTTACCTTGTGGCTCACTGGTTGCAGATACAAAGGAAAATAAAAGCTCCCAGTATTTAACAAGTGGTGGTTTTCATCCTTGTGAATTCAGATCGTAGATGAAGCTGACCGTATGATTGATGACATGCACCAGAACTGTCTGAACCAAATTGTCAAAGCTGCATTCCAAGTAGAAAATGACTCTGGCTCCAACATGCTTTTTCAGAGGACCAAACCAGGGCCTATAACAGCAGCCAGGTAAGTTGCAGAATGCATTTCTTTGAACTGATGGTATGGACACCAGCACCTGGATGTCGCTGCCCTTCTCCGCTGTACGCTCCCAGATGGACTCTCAAAGCTTGATTCCTGTGAGGAATGTCTACCAAAATAAGGCAGTGAACAGCTGATGCCAGGGGATGTCCTTCAGACTCAGTATTGTATTCTGCAGGCTTTCCTTATTTAGACTAAAGGAGCATCAAAAGAATGCACAGATATTGCAAATTTGTGACCCATTTGCACAGTAACTATAGTAATGCCCTTTGGCAAAGCTGAGTAATGGATTTGGAGGAAAACTCATGCAATTAACAATCTGCAGCTGCTGATTTTGTACAGCAATGGTAGAGCTGTGTCAGAAACTGAGATGAATGGCCAAGGAAGGACATGACTAGAATGAGGACGGGGTAATCAGGGTGCAGGGACTTGTGCAGGAATAATGGATTGGGGTTGTGCACTTGACTGAGAATGCTCATCAGTTCTGTCTGTGAACTCCAGATAAAACAAGGGTGGAAAAGAACCTATAGGAAAAGCCCAGGGCAGGAAAATAGCATCAAAGAGCATTCATTGCTTCCCTTATATTATCTGAAGGCACTTAGGGTGAAATTCCTTTGCCCCATCCTCAAAGCCCAGTTTCTGTGTGCTGTTTCTTTCAGTTCCTGCTCTCCTCAGATACCCTTACAGAAACTGCTGTTTTCAGCCACACTGACCCAGGACCCAGAGAAATTGCAGCAGCTGGATTTATTCCAGCCTCGCCTCTTCACATCTGTGTATTCCGAGAAGAATAGAGATGGAACAGAAACTGAACGAGATACTAATGATAAATACACACTCCCTGAGGGGCTATCGGTATGATGTTAATTCTTTTGAGTAAGTTATACTTGAAGATTTGTTTAATTCCAGACTGTCTAGTTGTGGTCTTACCCTAAAACAAGTATGTCTTCCCTGTGTTTCCTTGCCAGAAGTGGCTTTGGGAGTATATGTGACCCAGAGAGCTCTACCTTTGCACATACATTTTCTCATTACTTAATGTTCATTTGGTTAAGACTGGATTATTTTTTTAATTAATCTCTCTCCATGTGGAGTTGAGTTAACCAGCAACGGGGATTGGAAATCTGAAGTCATTATAACGTAGTAGCACCTATCAATTGTCCATATGTCTAACATTCATTTCAAGACGTGTATACGTGCCAACCTGTAGGCAGGAAGGCAATGCATGTTGTTACTTGCCATGGAGAAGTAAGGGCATTAGAACAACTCAGGTCTCCTGTCTCCACTTGTATCCTGCCAGCCTGTTTATTCTTAAAGGGGTGGCATTATGGGCTCTGGTTTTGCTGCTGTTAGTTGTAAAACATCCAAGCCTGTGTAAGTCATGGACAGGTAGTGGATTTCAGGGAAGATAGTCTTAGCAAGAAGTAACTTTTCTCTCTGAACTCCTTCCCTGTTGACTGCAGCAATGTTACGTGCCTTGTGACCTGAATTCCAAGCCTTTGCTCCTCTTGTATTTCATGCTGAAAATGAAATTCACCCGCGTGTTGTGCTTTACCAACTCCAGGGAAGCCTCTCACAGGTAAACATTAATGAGATCACTGTCCTAGATATCTGTCAAGGGATGTTACAGAGGTAAGGAAGTGACAGTTTCTCTCCATTTACCTGCAGGTTGTTCCTGCTGGTTCAAGCCTTTGGTGGAGTCACAGTGGCAGAGTTTTCTTCTCGGTTACCTCCAAATGAGAGACAGAGAACCATGAAGGAGTTTGAACAAGGAAAAATACAACTGTGAGCATCTTAAACTACTTTTCTATATGTTTTCCAGCACAGGCTCTTTCTAGTGTGTAGTAGGTTGAAACTTATTTGATGGACAAGTTACTGATATAAGTTGCTGGCTCTGCAGCCAGCTTCAAACCACGACACAGTGTAAAGAGCTAAACAGAACAAGGGACACAGTTACATGGGGTCTTCTAAAACAGAGCATGCAGGAGTCTGCTGCAGAATGGGTGTGAGACTTGGACTTGTGACTTTGAATTGTTTATCTTGCATGTGACTCAGCCTGTTCTAATCTAGCTGCAATCTGAATTTCTATGTGTTGTTTTATAACAAGCAGTAAATACAAATGCTTGTTCATAGAGTTACTCAGAACACACAGGTTTGCAAATATGGAGTTTGTTTGTGCTGGGCGTCTGGTATTTGTAGGGAGGAAATGGATGTTGGTGCTAAAACTATATATAGTGTTAGAGCTTCCTACCAAAGCAATCCCTGCTCAGACTGGCATAGATGTCTACTTCTATACATGTTTGATTTGCATTGTGGTTTTGGTAGCTGTATGAGATTGTGTCTGTGGAATGTCTCTGAGGAGAAGGTAAACACTTTTTTTCTGGATGTTCTTTTTATCCAAACCTGGTGTATAAATTTCTCCTTGACTACTGGTATTTCTCACCTCACCATCTGTGTTCCGTGCTTTTATGGAATATTCAGATACCTTAGAAGTTTGTAACCTCCAGTGTGCTGGCAGCTGTCTGACATGCTTGGAGAACCTGGAAACACACAGTAACTTTTCATGCTCAGCAGAGGGTGACAGGCCTGCAGTGATGCTTGGAGGTCTGTGGGCAGCTGATAAGGCCAGTGGCAATATGGAGTGACTTGGCAGTGCTCCTGCCAGGCTTAGAGGCAGAGGCTCACTGTCCAGTTCAAGATTAGCAAGAGTTGTGCTGTGTTTACTTGTGTTTTACTTGTGTGTGTAGTGCCTGAGATGTTACCTGAAAATGACTATATATACACTTACAACCAGGTTAATCAGCACAGATGCCACAGCCCGAGGGATTGATGTTAAAGGAGTGAATTATGTGATAAACTATGATGCACCACAGTTCATCAGGACGTACATTCACCGGTAAGACAACAGGAACAAAAGGAAGGTGTCTGAGCTTGGTTTGCTTTGAAATATTTAGCAGAGGTGACATGCACTTAAAAGTGCTTTTAGCTTTTCTTTTTACTTTAATAGGCAAATAGCTTTCTAACAAAAATTAAGCCCATAGCATTGCTTGGAATCAGACTCTCTTAGAACTGGAGAATTTCAGCATCAGAATCTGGGAGCTGATAAATGGCAGTGACTATGGGGCTAAACTGACTCGAAGCTACTGTTTTCAGGGTTGGAAGAACAGCTCGTGCAGGAGAAGCAGGTGTTGCTTTCAGCTTGGTCCTTAGAATTCAGGTATGTCTGGCAGGGGATTCATTCGATAAGGATGCATGCAGGGGCATAAGGAATGTAAAGTTCATACTACTTCCCACCTTTTCCAGTCAGCTGACCTTAGTACCTGGAAATGTCAGTTATTTCCTGACTAAGCAGCATGTTCCAAAATGTGCTCATTTTCTAGCTGATAGGCGGTGGGGTGTCTCATCTGCAGTGTCTGTTTTGTTGTGCAGGAGCGGCGGTTTCTGCGGATGTTGAGGGATGCTGGCATCCAAGATATAAAGAAACACCCAGTGAAGGGCAACTCATTGAAGCCATTGGTGCAGCAATATGAGGGAGCTCTGTGTAAGCTTGAGAAGACAGTCAAGGTAATGGAAATGAGGAAGAAAATAAAAAAATCAAACTGCAACTTGCACAGTTCAGTGCAATACATGCTTAGCACAAGTATTAGTGTCCGGGATCCTTTCCTTTGTCTGAGACAGTACCATCTCAGTGTGAAGGCAACATTTGTGGCTGCATCCTTATGGAATACTCAGAAAGGGTGGGGAGGGGAGAAAGGTTTTCTGTCAAAGTTAGGCAGCATTCCTGGAGGAGTTTAAAAGATGTGTAGATGTGGCACTTGGGGATGTGGTTTAGTGGTAGGTTTGGCAGTGCCAGGTAAAGGGTTGGAGTCAATGGTCTTAAGGGTCTTTTTCAACTCTGATTTTTGGTGGGTTTTTTCTATTCTGTCCTTCTCTTTACCTCTGTAGCTGGGATTTTGACAGCTACCCAGAGGACTGCAAGCAAAATGCAGAGATTAAACCTTTTGTCATTCCAGAGTTTGACTGTAATGTACAGCTATGCTGACTAAAAGTTGGGTATCTCAAGCCAGGAAAGAATTATCTGCAGGCCTTGTTTTATACACCAGTGTGAAGTTGAGAGCTTTGAGACAAAAGCAGGATATCATTTACCTTGCAGATGGGTGGACTAGGGATCCTTAATAGACTGTGCTGCATGATTTGGGCAAGTGTTCTGCTCTCTAATTTGAGAACGCCTCATAAATACCTGCCCTTGAAAAATGATTTTGAGTGTAGACTAGGAATGTTTGAGAACCGGGGCAGAAAAGATTATCAAATTGTTATGTTCCTCCCTGAAGTCCCTTCTGTGTGACTCTGAGACAGGGGCATCTTCAGTCACCTTCTCAACTTTAATTTTGAACAGAACGAGCGAGCGCAGAAACGAGCCTGAACGAATGGAAGCTGAGATGGCTGATGTGGCACTGAAGCTGCTGAGTTGGACAGGACATGGACTGTTCCCCAGCACAGCAATGCTGAGTCGTGGTCCCTGAATGATTGGTTCCTCAACCTTATCATATCTGAAGTCAGCTGTTACAGGCCTTATTCCTCTTTCAAGGACACTGTGAACAGAGTTCAGTTACTGGTTTAATAATAAAAAGATAAATTTTGAGATACAGGTTGTCTTTAAGAGGACTTTGCATCGTATCCTCCTGGCGTATCTAGAATTAGCACTGGCTCCTGAGCATGGTCTGATGGAACTGCTGTTCTCCAGTGGTGAGGGCTGGGCCCTCACTTCTGCGCTGGGATAATGATTCTGCAAATGCATAAACACCTGTGCAGTGCCTGTAGCAGAAGTGTGTTTGAAGAGCTGCTCTAGGCTGCAGTGACTCCAACTTTTAAATAAATATTACATATATTTTTAAAACTGTCTAATAAAGACTGCTGGGCTCAGGAATTGGACTTGATCCTTGTGGGTCAACTCAGGATATTTTATGATTAGGACATAAAAGGAGTTTTCCCTGTTACAGTCTTGTGCCCTATCCTTTTCTTGCCTATGTTGTTTCCCTCCAACATTCTGTACCAGAGGTAACAGCAGGTATTATTCAGTGTTCGATTGGTGTTAATGCAGACCGAAATGTCTGATGTCTAATATAGATGTCCTGGAGCCAGCTAGTGTCACTGCAAGCCATAAGTCTGTATTTGACACATGCCATGGTATTTTTAGCTGCCCTGGCAGAAGGCTTAAAGCTGCCATGTAGCTGTGGCCTGCAACAACTCTCCAAGGGTTGCTTTTCCTTCAGCAGGAATGGTTCCAGCTCTGGCCTATTGTTTTGCAAAGCAAAATAAATGTATGCAGGCATTAGTAATACATTACTGAAAGCTGGGAATCTTGGAGGAATGGGTTTTGGGGAAGGTGGTTGAATCTTGTGAAGATAGGAGCAAGGTTGTTTTATAGCAATGAAGCAATGTCTGTTTTCCTACTGTGACTGCTTGCTCTTCATTTGTTTTTCTATAGCACGGGTGTCTGGGCTGGTACTGGAGTCACAGGAATGGGAAGTCCTCTTGTGCAAGAGCTGTGAGCTCCCAGAGGCAAAACCAGGATCTGCCTCTTAAGCACCCACGCCCTCTCAGCCGGGCTGTTGTTTCTTTATCATTAAGGGATTAAGGGCAGTTACTGGGACAAGCCAGAGATCAGATGTAAGGTGGCAGAGCCTAGTTGAGACTTCACCCTGAAAGTGCCACCCCCGTGTCCTATGAGTTAGGCACCGCCCTGATGAAGTTGCAGAGGGCAGGGCGCTGTCGCCCCGCCCCGGCCAGGGCGGGAGCAAGGTTGGCGGGACGGGCCGGGACGGGCCGGGACAAGACCAGGCGCCGGCAGCCACAGCAGCAGCAGCAGCAGCAGCGACAGGATGGGGCTGGAGCTGTACCTGGACCTGCTCTCGCAGCCCTGCCGGGCGCTCTACATCTTCGCCCGGAGCAACAACATCCCCTTCGAGTTCAAGCGGGTGCAGCTGGCTAAAGGTGAGCGGGGCCAGGGGGCGGCGGGGGGGCCCCTGTGCCCCAGGCGGTCCCAGCCCCTCGGTTAGCGGGTGCCCCGCTGCTCCCCGCGCCGGCACCCGGGTCCCTTGGCCACTCCTGGGGGAGATGCTTGATGCCAGCCCGCGGGTGGAAGCAAGTGGGTTACTTACCATCCCCATCAGTGCGAGATGCTGAGAGAGGGTGGGGTGGCCCTCCTGCTGCAGAGGGTTTCTGGTGCCTACACAGAAACAATACCTAATTCTTCAATGCAACCCTGTTTTTAAATACTGATTACAGTGCCTGTGCTCCTCCGCAGCAAACAGGACACTGCAAAGGCGTGTGATTATCTTTGAAATCGGCCCCACCCCAGCAGAAAATGTGTCTCTGAAAAAAGAGATGCTTTTCTAAGAAGTGCTCAGTATGTCCCAGGTCTGAGGCATTCCCGATTTAGATGGGAAACAAAAAGCTGCAGAGATGGGACGTTCACATATGGGCGAGGACAGCTTAGATGTGTGGTTCTTGTTCATTACTTCAACTTAGAAAAAATTTTTGTTCTGATAAGCAGCAGCAGTTGCTGTAGAGCAACTCTTCTCTTGGCAGGGGTTAACACCCCCTTGGGAGGCTCCTCCTGCACCAGCTTGCTGAGCTGTCCCCATGTGTAGGTAGGGCAGGGCAGGGGTAAGGCTGCCCCTCTGGGGGCTCCATTGGCTCAAGCAGTTTGTGGTCAGGTTATTTTGAGAGGGTTGAGGACCAGCTTGTGAAGGCTGTGGAGCGAGACAATGCAGCTGCCAGTAATCTGAACACTGAGAAATGAAGAAGGGAGGTGGTTTAGTTGGGTTAAAACCAACCGATAACTCGTAGGAGCCTGTCCAAAGGGTATCGTGTGTTTTCACCAAAGGAGGCCCAAAGATCTGTATCTTCTTTCTTTGTAATTGAAGCTGGTAAAAGCTATCCTTCAACCTTTCCAGAAATCTGCTGGATTTGAAATTAATGTATGGGGCATAAAAAGGCCTCAGTAAGTAATGCTTAAAAACAATGAAAGATGAGAAGGCTCCTGGGGCTGGAATTGATAAAGGAACGAAAAAGGCTCCAACTTGAGACAAACCTCAGACATGCTGTGGTTGAGTTTTTGGGTGTTCCCCTGCACACCTTAGCTGTGCGCTGGTTGTACCTTACTGTGGCTTTCCTCCCACTTGTCTCATAGCAAAAATTTTTGCAATTGTTTGTAGCTGGGGGCTGGCTCATCTTGTGTCCTTCCCCTTCTTTCCCAATAAATTAACTGTTGTGGTGAGACACTGGAGCAAAAGAGAGGAGACTGGCAGGCAAGGAATGAGAGCACCAAAGAGAATGGAACAACTGAAGTGTAGGTATAGGGGAAGTGAGAGAAAGGAAAGTGAATTAAATCACAGATTCCAATGCTCTGTGCCCCTTGGCAACAGTGCCTGCTTTTGGCCTGTGAATTTAGGATGGGTGATTTGGGTGCATCTCATCCCATTCCTGCAGAGCACGTACCTCCCATGCCATGGGGAAGCTCTCCAAGTACCTGCACTGGTACCACAGTGCAGGAGGCCTCACTGCACTGGTACCCATCACTGCACAGTTTATAAGGACAAGGTGACAGAACTGATACTCAGAATTGAGGTGGTGGGTTAAATGTGATGCCCCAGAAAAGCTCTTGGGCCCCCAGTAGGGCAGGGGTCAATGAAAGGGGTAGAAAGAGTGAGAATGGATAGGAATCACATGACATTCAAAGGACACCTGAAGACCTGGAATCTGCACACTTCATCTTTTTGAAAGGGGTAGGGGAGATGGGCTGCAAGCCAAGTGACAGGGGAATAGTCACAAATCAGGTTTGCCAGGTACTAGAAAAGCTAAGTTTGCTTCCAGAGCATCTCTGGCACACAGATTCTCAGATGGCTCACACAGCAGGGCATGGCACAAGGTTAGTTACACATTAAAGAGGCTTGAATACCCAGGCAGCCACATGTGACTGAAGCGAGTGGCTGGAACAGGCTGTCACTAACAAGTCACATAAAACAAGGCTGCTGGGACTGGTTTCAGACATAAAGGAGTACACTGAGACCTCAGATGAACAAAGCACCTTCTCCTGTCAGATTCACTCTGCGTGCTTTTCAGGGAGGACCTACAAGGTAGCTTAAAAGCAACCTCAAATCCATATTTGCTCTGACAAAAGATACACAAAATGCACAGGAGCTAATTGAAAGATCTGTAATGAAGTACCCATGACTATATATGGAATCACAGGAATTTATTTTCATCTGTGGATTTTAAAAAGCAACTTGAATATAAATTACATTATCTTCCAGAAAAAAAAAATTATCTGCTTTCTCACTGTCCTTGTTGTTCATATTTCTGATAGTGAGATCCTTTTCCTCCAAGGTGCTTGCTGCTCCCTCTGGGTTTGTACAGGACAGGTACCTCCAGGCACAAACTTGGAGTGGATAGAGCCCCAAGCTGTCAAGTGCTGTTGGTATGAAAGGACTCCTAACCATCCTGCCCTTGGTGAAGAGGTGGGTCTGGTATGCAGGCAATAAGCAAGTAAGCTGATACCATAGGACTATCCCCCTACTCGCCCTGCAGCACTTATTCATTGGTTGTAAACTTGATACAAAACTCTATTTGTACAATCAAGACCAACTTGAAGCTAGATGGCCCCCACAAACTGCTGAGGTGTTTACAAACAGGTCCTGAGTATCCCTGCCAAGTAAAACTTCTCATTTCCCTCCTCAGGGCAGCACAAGACAGAGGAGTTCCAGAAGGTGAATGTCCTGATGAAGGTGCCTGCACTAAGGGATGGTTCTTTCACCTTAGCAGAGAGGTGAGGTTCAAATAAACTCAATCCCCTACTGCAGTATTGTTTATCCCAATGCTTGGATTGCCAGTGTACTGCTGGGACTCCAGTCCAGGCAGTTTTTTGTCTCATTCCTATCCTATGTTCCACTTGTACAAACCTGTGTTTCAAGAAAAGCTATCACATGTAAGCAGCTTGAACAGCATTAATAGTAGAAAAAGCTGCTGCTTGGAGCTCCTCTGCTACTTTGTAAGCAGTGTTTCTGAGCTTAAATACCTGTCCACGTGTCCTCCTGCTCTCTGCCTGCAGCTGGAGGCTGTAGGTCAGTGCAGGACATCTGACATAAAGCACCTGCTCCTGGATGGCCAGGCAACATGAAGCTCAGATTTGGTATAAACTCATTCTGCAGCTTCTATTTGCTCAAAAATGTTGATGGGGTAACTGTGCCAGCAGACCACACCTGTCTCACTGGGCAATTATCTCATATCAGGTAATTGCTGTCCACAAGCAGCTGGTTAAGCCAGCACAAACTCTCTCCTGTGCTGTGCCCCGCTGAACTTCTGCCTGACTCCAATCAGGTTTGTGTGTCTGCTTGTCCAGCAGTGCAAAATTGGGGGGGGAAGAAAGGATGAGGTCCTTTAATCTCAGATGATCAGCTTACCAGTCTGTCTTGCTCTCTGGGCAGCATTGCAATCCTCCTGTATCTCGTCCAGAAATTCAAGACTCCTGATCACTGGTACCCATCTGACCTGCAAAAAAGGGCTAGGGTTGATGAATACCTGTCCTGGCAGCATGCCAACATCCGTGCGAAGGGAAGCAAGTTGTTCTTAACCAAGGTAAAACCACGACATGTCAAAACTTACGAGCTAAGAACTGTAAGTTAAATGGCCTGCCTGCCTGTGTGCAGGGCCTCTCTAAGCAAATGTACAAGCCAGATGACAGATAGGAACAAAACTGACTTGGCTGCTGAAGGGAGCCTAACTGAAGTGCCCTGGATCCTTCATGCTGCAGCCAAAGGTCCAGAGCAAACACATCCTGGGTGAGCAGCTCCCACCAGACACAGCTCAGTGCTGGCTGCTCCGCTTCATGGAAAATACCAACCTCCCTCTGGAAAACAAAACACAGTTGCTGGCAGATGATACAGTCTTCCCTTGAGAGGAGACTCTTGTGGTTGAATTTTCAGATTTCTAGGCAGCAGACAAGGAGAGGCAGGAAGTAATGACTGACATTTAATGTTAACCTGGCAAGGTTGATGAGCAGTTCTGGTTGTTCTAGTGCATGGCTGGTGAGGGATCCTCAGAAGGTGGCAGTGAGAGTGTGATGACTAGATTTGGAAGGAAACACATACACAGCTTGTTTCTTCTCCCTGCCAGGTGCTGTTGCCTCTCCTCACAGGCCAGCCACTTCCTCCAGAGAAACTGGAGTTTGCTACTGAGGAGCTGAACGTTGCCCTGAAGCAGTTTGAGGAAAAGTTCTTGCAAGACAAGCTCTTCATCGCAGGCAGCGAGATCTCCCTGGCAGACCTTGTAGCACTGGTGGAGCTCATGCAGGTGAGCATCAACCCCAGCACTGCTGGATATGTGAGTCAGGCTGTGGGCAGGCCAGGCCAAGGAGTGGCTGCTGCACCCCCACCGCTGTAATGGCAGATCTTCCGTGGGGTTAAGTCTTGTTCCTTTGTGACTTTGACCACAATTAAGTTTGCCAGGGAAGAACACCTACTTTGATGAAACAGTTCTTTCTATAGAAATATGGACCGAATTCATCAAGAAAGAAAGGTAAATTACAAACTAGGCAGGAAAGTACAGATATTTGGAAGAGCTGTGTTGGTGTGCATGGACTTCCGTGTTCTGTGTTAGACCGTTCTTGGGTTAGCCATGGCAGAGCTCTTTGCTGCACGTCCCAAGGGACAGCAGCTGCTGAGGATGTCACCACTTACCTCCTATGACCTAAGAGCCAGAGATGAGCTCCACCTAACCTCATGACTGTCTGCTGCCTTGAGCCAGAAGCATATCCATCTTTCATTTGGTCCCATCCATGGCAAATGCCATGTTTGCCTTACTCCTGGGTGCTGTGTCTGTCTCTGCAGCCTGTGTGTGCTGGTTACGACCTGTTTGAGGAGAGGCCAAAGTTAATGGAGTGGCGCAAGCGGGTGGAAGAAGCTGTGGGGAAGCAGCTTTTCCAGGAAGCCCACAAAGAGATCATGAACATTAAGAACATGACTGCTGATCAGTTTGCACCTGAGATGATGGAGAATTTCAAGCAGCAGCTCCTAAAGCAGGTCAGCCAGAATTAGAGGGTAATGCTCTAATAAAATGGATTATTTTCTGAAGGCTTTATTGTCGTCTTTCAGCATTTCTTCTAAAAATCATACAGAAACACCATTCCACAAAGTGCACTTCTCTTCATTCACAGCCTTTCTGCAACTTAGAAGGGAAGAAAAATACATCTTAGACTGCCATGAGCTGCTTTTCCCTCTTGTCCACTGCAGCATGGGAACTGTAGCCCTGTAGGCTTTTTTTTCATGCTCCAGCACCACTGGATCTGTTTCAGGGCTGAGGTGATTCAGTCTGTGTGGAAACAGGGGCAGCAGAGCTGCTCTCCCATCTCTGTTCTGAGTTTTCCAGGCCAGACCAAAGGTTTCCTGAGGGTATGGCAGAACTGGTGTGTCTGAAACAAGGAAAAATCATTGTAGTAGATGGTTTTCCCTTTGCAAAGTGAAAACAGTCTGCTGGAAGATTTTTGCTCTTTAGGACAGAGACAAGCCAGGACCCAGCCCCCGGTGGGAACCCTGCCAGGGCTCTGGAAACACCTGGCCACTAGATGCTGCTGCGTCACCTGGGAGAGCAAAGGGACACAGTGCCCAGATGCAGGGAGCTGTGCTAGTACCCAAGGAATGCCTCCAGCTTTTGGGAAGGACAGAATCAATAAAGCTCACCCAGAGACTCATGCTACACTCTACAAAGGACATCCTGCACAGTGGAAAAAAACCTGCTTTTCTTGGTCAAGCTGCTGCCAACCACACAGTCCCCTCTCCAAACTACATCAGTGCTCTGTCCCTTTCCCAGAGGGCTTTGTCAGCTCAACAGAAACCATTCTGACTGGGCTGTCAGACTGAGCGGTGTGGTGGCTGGGCTAGCACAGGTAGCAGAGGAAGCTGTGCTGGCCAGCCCTGATGAGCAGAGAGCTTGGTACATGAGCTGAGTAATGTCCCAAACATAGTTAATGCTCCACTGCTCTTCAGTCTCATCAGATCCTCCATAAAGCCAGTGGCTGTATTTGCCAGGTGTTGTAGCTCTGTTTGGATTTGGAAGCAAGTGGACATCGAGTCATCCTCCACACCTGTGCAGCACCCTTCATAACCTCTTGCCTGTGTCCCTTTGTGCCCCTCCTGCTTTTCTGTTCTCCTGTCCCTGTGACCTCCCATTTCCAAGTACAGGCCTCCATGAGGAGGGTTCCAGTGTGCAGAATTGTTTTTCTCCCCTCCTTGTTAAGCTGTGGTTGTATCTGGAAGTCTGTCTCTGCTGCTGGTTGCACCATCCACGACGAAAGCTGTGCAGTATGCTGGGTGTAAGATGTCAGTCATCTGAATGCAAGTCAAGTTATTACAGTCCTCAGAAATGGTGAATGTAGCTGCTCAAAGTCTCACACATTCTTTCAGTTGGATCTACTGTTTTTGGGGAATGAGCCAGCTGGCTTTTCTGTTTGTTTCCTGAGTAAACCTGCCCTTTAGTTCAAAAGGCCACATGAACCACGGTTTGCAATGCACATGCCTGCAGGCTGGTCTCTTTACTTTCCATCCTTCCAACCTACAAGAAATCCTCAATGTCAGTGGTGAAAAGGAACATTTGCCCTCAAACTGTCGCTTTCAGTGCTGACGCATACAAAGATATTTGTCTTTTTACCTGATTTTTTATTGGTAAATTTGTTGGAAGGGCCTGTTGCATGCCAGTGAGTAAAGTCAATGACAGCAGCTCTCTTCTGGCCCTAAGAGTGCTTGCATGACTGGTGCCTGAGCAGCAATCCCTGACAACGCCATCCTGCTTCTGTTGCCAGCAGTGCTGAGCCTCAAGAGCTGTTTACATTGTACCACCAACCACTTCCTTCCCTCTAACTGCAGCTTTACCACAGTTACCAGCTGGGCTGCTCTACACACCTGCAATTAAAGAGGTACCTTTGCTGCCTCACTACGGCTGTCCAGCCTCGCTGCGCTCTGCTGTTGGCACCTTTGTACTTTCCCTGACTTTCAACTTTCCCTTTCTTGTAGAGAGCAAACTTCTACCAGAATCATAAATATTTCCCACCCCTTCTGTTCAAGTATAAGCAGAGCAGAGGAATAATCAAAACCAAGAGTCTATTTTGCAGGGTACTAATCTTGACAGATCTCAAAATGGACTTAGGAGCAAAGCCTTTTGTGATACACATTTCCCAGCAGAATCTCCAGATAGGGCTGTTCTGTATGCAAACCATTGCACAAGCCAAGGCACATAAAGTGTCCTTTTAAAACTTTTTTATTTATGATACTTGTAGCACAAGAGCTCTGCATAAGAGTCTTGAGCCAATTTTCTGCTTGTTGGAATGAGGCACAAGTTCCTTAAATGTCACCCATTGTGCACTCCTGCAAGGACAGCTGCCTTCAAAACCAAGCTGCAACTATGTTCAGAGCTGGCTTTTTCGTGCTCCTCCACTGCTGTTTCACAAAGCATAAATACACTTGCCTCACTCCAGCCTGGTCATGGTGGCAAGAAGAGATTTTAAATTGTTTTTCCCATAGTTTCTGCCTGGCGTGTATGCAGTGACCCAGTGGCATTTTGGGCCCTTCTATTCCCACCGGACAAAGCACCTCCCTAGAGTAACTCCTTGGATGGCCACAGAGTTATAAAACAGATAAATCTGCCTTGTTTTTTGCTCTGAATTGTGGAGATAAGGCTGCTCATCCTTGTACTTTGCCTTTTTCTATCCCTCCACCTCCGCATTTTGCTCCTTTGTGTCATTGGATCTTGTCTGGTTCCAGTTCCCAAATTGAAAGCCCTAGGAGCTGCCTACCAAAACCCAACAGATTGTGCAAGAGTTTTGCTTGCTTTGGTACAAGGTCTGTTGACTGTCCACTCCCCTTTCACCCTGAAAATGGAGAGGGGTTACACCTGCACTGTCAGCTTAACCAAACATGTTCGATTCAATTTCCTCAATTCTTGCCAGGGCTATTTGGAAATAAGTGAGAACCTGTGATTTCTGGAATAAAATGAAGCTGTAACAAACAAAATAGGAGGAATGTTTAAAAAAACAGAAAAACATCCTGAGACTTTCTCTAAATTATTAAGAAATAAACTACAAAACTTAATGCATTTTTTCTGTCTTGTTCCTGTTTCCAAAATGCTGACAGAGGATATAAAGGCAGGAAAATAGTCTTTGAGGTGATGGAGTCAAATGAAAATACAGTGCTAGAAACACTAGCCTGGAGCCAGGAATAATCAATCAAATGGCCTATAATACAACCAGATAAAAATACCTCTTTGGTTATGTGGGCTGTGCAGTGCAGTCAGCACACTGGAGAAAAACTTAAGGAAGGAACATTTCCAGGAGGCACATGAAAATATCTTTGAAGTTCAGATAGGACTAATGGATCAACTGAACCATGAATAAAGGAGCAAAGTGAACCCACACTGCTAACATTGCTGCACACTGCTGAGATCAACACTCTTCTCGATATATCAGAGTAGGGACACGGAAGCACTTTGAAGCACAAAGACTTCTCAGACTATTACCTGTGCAGAGCCACTTTCATGCTCCTCTTCTCCACTCCCTTAACATTTAAGATTCCTTTGCACTGAAGGAGTTTGAACTCAAGCACCTGCCACAATACTCTATAAGCTGTGATCTCCAGCATATTGGTGCTGGATGCAGGTGCTCTAGAGGGTGAACTGTGCTGCAGGGGAAGTAAAGGGTGTGCACAGCCTCTCTTCCTGTTCTGGCTGAGAAACTGAAAAATTCTTACAGTGCTCTTCTAAATCTGAAAGTTCTAAACCCCTGGAAGTGTTCCAGTTTGTAATTTATCTAGTCCACAAGCTCCCAGCTCAGTACCCAAGCCTTTTCACAACCCTTTGCACAAGAAAAAGAACAACTGATCCTCCAGTTTCCTCTCCCTGAGATTCCCACGGGTCTTTCCAAAGATTTCTTTGTGACATACAAGCTCTCTGGCACAACACTGATAGCAAGGTGTCAGCGCAGCTGAGGTGGGTTTGATTGGGGGTGACTTTGCCCTGAGTGGCTCAGCTGCTCTGTCTCCCAGAGTCCCTGTACTCAGCCAGCACATCACCTTCCTGAATCACACAGCTGTGAAAGACTGTGGGCTCAGTGCAAGGGCTTGAATTGAGTCTAAACTTCTTTAGTTCGTTCTCCTCCACTTGCATGAAAATCTGAAGTGACAAATACCAGGGAGAGAGGAAAGTCACTTCGAGTGAGTATGCAGATGTAATGCCCACACAGAAGTCCTCCGCACTTCACTGCCATTCAGATGTCACCTTGCAGCACTTGGCAGAGATTATGTGACCAAAGAATTATGTTCTGGACTGAAAACCATACTGAGGTCTGGCGGTGCATAATTAACACTGGCTTAGAGGACATTGTGCAAAGGCTCAGTCTGCAGCATAGCACAACCCTGCAGAACTGTGTTACAAAACTCAGCATTTACCTTGTGAGAGTCATAGTGGGATGCTGTGGGTGAGAGTGGCTCCCGAGTCCCTGCGATTCCAGCCAAGGCTCTGGAGGGGAGTGACAGCCTCCTCTCCCTTACTGCTTAGTTCCAGCCTCTCTTTTGAGGCTGGTCATTGACCGTTACTCGCAGTTTGTCACTACTCACATGTTACCTTCCCTTCCTGAAGGAAAATGAATAGACACGATGGCAGCCAGAGCGGGCCAGAGCCGCCTGACGCCGTGGGAAGGGGAACTCTGTAACACCTGTCCCAACTCCGGCCGCGCCTCCCCGCCCCTGCCTCGGCCGAGGGGGGCTCTCCTGGGGTCCTCCGGCACTCTGCAGTCCGCGCCCCGCAGGAGAGTGGCGTTCCGCGGTTTCCCTACGGCGCAGACCCCGCTCCCTCCGGCCCCCGCCCCGCAGGGCCGCCGCTGCCGCCCCTCGCCCGGCGCGGCCCGGGGGAGGGAGGGGAGGAGGGAGGGACGGAGGGCGCTCCCGCCCGGCGCGGCTCGGCCCCCGCCGGCCCATGCAGGGCGGCTCCGGGCGCTCGGCGGCAGAGCCGCGGGAGTTCCTCGCAGGGCAGGCCGGGTCGGGATGGGGTTGGAGCTGTACCTGGACCTGCTCTCGCAGCCCTGCCGCTCCATCTACATCTTCGCCCGGAGCAACAACATTCCCTTCGAGTTTAAGCACGTGGAGCTGTTCAAAGGTGGGACGGGCGCGGCCGCCGCCGCGCTGCCCTGAGGCGGCGGGGCCGGGGCGGGCGCAGCCCGGCGGGGCGCGGGATCAGCCCCTCTCTTGGCTCTTGGCAGACTCGGTGCTGGGGAAGAAGCCGGCGGCGGGGAGCGGCGCGGAGCAGCCCCGCGCAGGTGAGGGCAGAGCAGGGGACGGGAGGGTCCCCGCGCCGGGCACCGGCCCTGCTCGGCCGAGCCTGTCCCCGCGGCCGGGGAGGGACCGGACGGGCCCTCGGAGCGCTCGGCGCTGTAACGCGATCCCCGGGCGGGGGCCGGGCTGAGCCCGCCGCTGCGGCCCTGGACCTGGCGGGGGTCTGCTCTCACGGCCCCCGGGGGAACCCCTTCGCCTCCCGGCACAGGAGCAGCACCGCGTCCTTCAGTCCGCTGGGAGGGAAGGACGAGCTCTCAGGGTCACCCGACTGATGCTGAATCCCTGCGCTGCCCAGGGGCATTGAACGCCGTGGTTTGACCGTGCGGCTCCCGTTCCCGGAGCAGTCCCGTAGCTCTGTTGCATCTATTTTTGAGGTTCTCCAAGGAATGTTCCTCTAGCCATTTCAAGTAAATTAGTCACAGTGACAGCCGAGGAGTGCTCTGGGAATGCTGTACGTTGCAGAAACACTCAGCTGTTCAGGCTCGTCCAACTGTATGACTATTGCCCAGTTAAATGTTGCGTTTTCCTAGTAAATTGTTACTTTTGTGCCTAAGGCGAAGCATATTACTTGGAAACCCTTGGCTGGGGAGATGATTAGGCAGGTACATGATTGGCAAATAGAGTGGGAATTTTCCCCTTCTATTTGCATAAAATCTTTTCCGCTGCTCTTTTCACCCACCAATAAACCTCCTTCCCTGCACTATGACTTACGCTTAAGATTTCCTCATGTGTGCAGCCTGCCCTGCTTTTTGACTGTGTATACTCTGCTTGTTAAAGTTACACCTCAAAGCCTAGCAATACACACTGTGTGTGTATATAGCTATATATCTCCATCCATCCTTGGGGGTCATCAAGAACTAATTACCCCAGATACAACTGATGTTAAACAGAACCATAACTCAAGCCAGCATCACAGGAATGATAAAGATGGGTCGCCTAATACCACTAAACAAAAAGGCTGGCTCTGCTGGCTGGAAGAGAGGCACAAGCTTAAACTCTGCTAAACTGCAAATACAAATATTAGTCTCTATTTTCATACAATAAACAGTGGATCCTAATGAAGCAGCCTGGAGTTAGTGTTCACACCAAGGCATTTACCAGTTCACAGCTCAGTCACAGAGTCTCAGCACAGGTCTTTTGTGTCTATGTGCAAAGACCCTGTACAAACCAAAGTAAATGATGCCATCCCCGGGCTGTGGTGCACGCTGTCTAACTGACACTGACCTACTGTCCAACCTGCTATAATGACATGTTTGCCCCATCAGGGAACAAATATGCTCAGTATTCCTGCTAGGATTTCTGTATGATGAAAGCTGTCTGAAATCTGATTCAGGCTGCCCTCACCCACTGCTTGCTTCTCATATCCTTTTTTCTTAGTTTCCTGCTGTCCTGGATAATAAACACAGACAGCAGGACAACCAAATAGCTGGGTCTGACAAGGGACTGCTTGTTAGCTGTAAGCATTACTGACTGGCAACTTTCTACTGCATTTTTCCAAAGACCAACTGAACACTACAGATCTCACCAGAGCTGGGTGTGTGATGACCACTGGCCTTTGGAGACCTTCTAAAAGCATAAAACAAAGCACCTTCCCTGAGCAACTCCTTGCATGACAGTAGGTTTACAAATATTTGCCTTGCTGTTTCTGTGATACAATTCATGGGGGTGAGGCATACAGTACTTTGCCCACTGGCTTGATTTTTGGACATTTTTATTTTTAGACTCAATTTTCTCAATTATTACGCTTAACTTGCGCTTTTTGTCAGGCTATTTTTTTTAAGAAGCCCTACCTAGGGCTTCCTGCCTCTCTTGACAGTGTTGCCTGGTTCTGCTGTGCAGATGGAACCTCTTACCCAGCTAAGGTGGAAGCCATCATCACAGCAGGTAGCCAGAGACTTTTCCTAATGAAATGGAAGATGTGGGTTTGAATCCCTTCAAACAGCAGATAAATGTAAACCCTAGTCTCTGATGAAGCTACTTACACTGGAATTTTTAGAAAACCCACTTCTCAAAGAAGAAATAAGGTAGAGGCTAGTCAGCTAGAAAGGAGAACAAGTGGTAATGTATGCTCTGCTTGAATTAACTCATTATATGAAATCGATATAACGGAAAGCAGTCTGTAATTGTAATGCAGCAACCTGCCTTCTCTGACCCCGTCTCAAACCAGCTGCAAATAAACTTTTTTGTCCAGAGACTGGTTTTATTTCCTGGAGACTATTTCCTACTGCACATTTGTCCAGTAATGTAGACACTGCTGCTGCTTCCTCAATGGGTAAAAATAGTTCTTAGAGATGGAGATCACTGTAAGTTAATGATCCTTTTTCTTGTCTTTTTTTGAACAAAGTGATTTTTGTACAAGACCTCCTGCTGGTCATGCTGATTTGATCAGGATTTGCACCTTATTTGTCATGTCTCCTTCTCAGTAGCACTTAAATCAAGCAAAGCAAACAAATTCCTCACAGCTTTTCTTACTCAGGTGTTCCTGGGCTGTTGTGCAATTCCCTGGCATTTAACTGCTGAGTGGCATGTCCTGTGCCAGCAGTGGGAAACTGAAAGCCTGAAAGCCTGATTAGATAGTCAGCTGTTAATTCCTCCAAGGGACTGTGGAGTTTAAATTCTTACAGAATGGTGTCTTCCTCCTGTGTTTTCCTGTTAGAAGTAGGTTGACATGCAGAGCCAGGAGTAGTGCAGTGTCTGAGCTTCCCTGCCCCTAGCGAATGTCCACTCTGTCAGTAAGTTTTGCAAGTATCCTGGTACCTGAGCCAGCAAGAGAACTCCTGTATAGAACTATAAACTGCTCCATGCCATGTGCCCAGCCTGAGCTGACTGCCCTCTGCCATTTCATTACCTTTCGATTGTGAGCTACGACCATATTGGGAAAACCTCACACAGTTCACTGATCATCCAGTTGGCTGCAGGTATTTCATTTATCAGGCACTGGCAGATACACTTCTAACCTCAGACTTGTCTGTTCGTGTTCTTAGGGCCATCAAATAGTGAAGGTGCTGGCAAAGTGAGCCTCTTGAAGAAAGTACCAGCACTGAAGGACGGAGACTTCACCCTTGCAGAATGGTAAGAACTCAGTCCTTAGACTTCCTTGTGTAACAGCAATCTGTGCTGCATTCAGAAGATGTCATTCCTGTGGAATATTTAAGGATCACAGAATATATGAACATGCTGGTTATTTTTAATAGTATAACCTCATTTGATCTCTTTCCACTTTCTGTTTGAATTATCTTTCAGAATGTAAACAACTCAACTGACTTAGCTGCTTCATCTCATCCTGAATGCACTTACCTCAAAATGGGATTATAAACATTTCTGGGAGATGTTGAAAGCTTATAAAAATCCTTTCAACCCTAGGAAAGGAAATCCCTTTTACTCTAGGAAAGAATTCTGTTTATCTGAATTAGTGTCTTGGGGTGACTGTACAATTAGTCATAAAGGCTGAGTGACCATCTACACAGATAAAATTTAGGCTTTACATTAAAAGATTAATATGGAGACTGGTTAATGATGTCATAATACTGAAACAATTGAACTATAGTAGTATTAGGTAAGGGTGTCTGCATTTTCTTCCATTTTGTCAGCACATTTTCTGTGGCATCTTTTTTTTGTAGTAATAGCCTAAGTATTGTTGCAGATGTCTAAGATATTTTTCCCTCTGACTTCTGCCAGTTAGTGAAAGTATAAATATCTGGACAAACACAAAAAAGATTCTGTCGGGTTTCCTTGCTGAGATTTCCACTGACTTCAGTGGAAGCTGCATGCTGGAGACAGACCTGATGAAAAGGCAGCATAACCTATCAGAGAGTTTCATTTAGTACACAAGCACGGAAACAGCACAGGTCTCAGAGAGATGGGTCAGAACAGTCAAGGAGCAAGTGGAATTACCATCACTGATAGATGATCATGGAGGTTTATTGTTTGTTTACCCCAGTACTGTCCAGCAGCATGATGGTGGACGGGAACAGTGCTGTGATTTTCCAGCAGGTTAAAGTTTTCATGGAAGCTAAGGTGACTAAGGGCCACTGATATCAACATGAATTAGATGCCTTTATAAGGTCCCTAGACTCCACTGGAAATCCTGATCTGAATGCTTTTTAGTGGCAGCAGCAAGCTGAGAAGAGGCAGGAAAGGGAGCTTAGGCAAAAGTATTCTGCATCATAATTGCCTGCCCCCTTTCTTGTCTCCTGTTGATGCATGAGCAGCACTGCCATTCTGCTGTATCTGAGTCGAAAGTACAACACTCCCGACCACTGGTACCCGTCAGACATACAAAAACGGGCCCGGGTAGATGAGTACCTCTCCTGGCACCATGCTAACATCCGGGCTAATGCTCCTAAGACCATGTGGATCAAGGTAAGGAGACAATGTAAAAATGTGAGTAAAGTAATGTTTTCCTGTGAGAATACTGAGCATTTTAAAAGCCCCAATTCAGAGACCGTTTGTCATGCTGAAACAACAAACGTGGGCCATTCCTAGCTGAAAGGAGCTGTGGGCGAGGGAGCTGTTCCAAACTGATCAACGTCAGGATTTGGCAAAAGCAGCATTGGCCATTTCAGTTTTTTCCCTTAAAGAAGGTCTGGTACAGAAGATCTCAAACCCAACAGACTTCCACTGCCTGGATTTGTGAGCCAATATGTAACAGTATTGCTTCCAAGGGCCTCTCCTCCACTGCACAGCTGTGCAGAGTGTGCACATAGGCAAAGTCTGGCTTTGGTGATCATGTGTTTTATTGCTGGAAGCAGAAAGACTTGCATTCTTCATACAAGTCCCTGCAGCCACATTAGTGTGGAAATCCAGAAGGAGCCTTCTGATTCCAGCACACTTATGTGCTTCTCTGAAATAGGCTCAGGGACAGAGAGGAGAGACACTGAGAGGCAGATTTTCTTTACTCAGTGTAGTCAGGTCAATTAACATTTAGGCAAAATTAACTGATTAACCCTGAGCCAGAAAATCGTTTAGTATTAGATGATATTTTGCTGGACACCTGTTTCCAGCCAACTCACCAGACAGTTAATGCAACTATCCTTAGAGAGACCTAGGTGCAAATATAGTCCTGCAAGGACAACTGTGGTATGGAATTTCAGATGAAATCAGGGTTGCTAGTAAACAGGTAAGAACTTCATTCCTTCATTGTAAAATTTGCCCTTCTTTGTGCCTAACAAAGCGTATCAGGACTCATTCATCTTCTTGAATTTATTGGTATTTGATTTTTTGGCTATAGAGTGCAGAGAAGCAATTCAAATATGAGTCAGATTCTTACAAGAAGCAGTTTCTTCCAGCCCCTGCAGGCTGTCACTGCAGTGCTCCACGGGAAGGAAATCCAGATAATTGCTGCTGATGATGATTAGATAACCCAGATGCAGAAAAGGTCCTCAGAATAACTGTAAATATGGAAACATATAAAGCCACCACGTAAGAGAAGCATACTAGCTAGAAATGGGAGAAGACAGACTGCCCTGAGATAAGGAAAAGGAAGAAGATGCTGTTTCAAGTGATTTTACCCAAAAATCCCGTCATGCATAATTGGAATCACTTAGGAATACAACTGGCCATGAATTTTCTGATGAAATAGATTCCACATGTGTTTGGCCAAAATCCTGGCTTGGATTAAGCAATCCCAACTTGAATTGTTGAATATACTAGCAGTAAGTAGAAATTCAGTCCACTTGCACTGACTGAAATTTGTATCTTTAATTCTGATTTTCTAAATAAACTATACTTCTTTAGCTGTGGAAGGTGAAGGCAGCATGGCTGTGAAACACTGCAGGCTCCAGTGGTGCATACACCTCTGTCACTGGTGAAAAATGTTGTGGAAAGGCAACTACCCCCAGTGCCAGCAAGTTTGTGTAGACACAAGGACTGCAGTTATGTGATTGCTCTGGAAAAATTTCTAGTGGTTTAAAGAATGATGCCTGGCAGGCCACAGAAAGGGTCATGTAAAAATGGTGTTGGCCACTGCCAGCCTTGCTGGCTGCTGTCACACAGAGGAAGCCATTTCTGTCTCTCCAGCCAGTGTTGATGCGTTCTAGTCCTTCCGGTGCTCCTGCCACAGCCACCACCATTCCCTCCTCTCCATCACTCTGTGGGACAGGTAGCTGCCTTCAGCACCCAGTTCCACAGCAGGGTGGCTGGCAGGGGTGGCTGGTGGGCAGCTGCTGGTGAAACAGAGCATGTAGCAGGGGTGACTGTGGCAGAGATTTGTCTTCCCTGGAGCTGTTGCCCATTTTTCTTTTGTATCCCAACAGGGTGGAGTGGGAGGGCACAGCTGCCAGGCACAAAATAAGATGAGGATCCTTGATTTTGTTCCACATATTGCTGCTGATTAGCTGGAGGCCACTACTGTGGCAGGTCAGCTGCTTAGGACTGCTCGTGTGCTCTCTGTCCAGGAGCTCCTTGGAGCTGCTGCAGTCCATGAAGCTGTGCCATCCCCTTGTGCAGCTTTATTGCAGGTCACTGACAATCATGGGGTATAACTTAAGTTACGACTACCAGAGAAGATGGCCATCTGTTCTGTTATGTCCCTTCTCTCCTCAGGTGTTGATTCCCCTCTTCACAGGGCAGCCACTGCCTTCTGAGAAGCTCCAGGAGGTTATGGAGGGGCTGTCCACTTCCCTGAAGCAATTTGAGGAGAGGTTTCTGCAGGACAAAGCTTTTATCATTGGGAATGAGATCTCCCTGGCAGATCTTGTGGCCATTGTGGAACTGATGCAAGTGAGTGCTGGAGCATGCTAAGGAATGTCAGCACAAGGGAAAACAGATGCTGCTGGGCAGGGAGGGTGCAGCATGTGGTGACACTTCACTAGAAGGAGAAGTGAGAGCATATCTCAGCAGAACTGGCCTAAGACAATGAGGAGAGTGGGAGTGGGTTCAGAACAGCAGTGAAAATCAAAAAAAAAGCTAGCTGCAACAGATCTCTTTTGTTTCTCATCTCTAGCAATACCTCTTCTTCATTTTTTATAATGACTTTTATTTTTAACCTCCAGAGAAGGAGGTAGTATATGTAAGTGAGAAGCAATAGCAGACAGGTCTGATGAAATGAGAAAACCGTATAGGAATATTTCTATCATTCAAGAATATGGTACTTGCCCATGCCGTGTCTGGAAGATGAAAGAATTTATCTCAGACAAAGGTAATCAAATTAAGTCTGTGACAAACTGATTGTTCTCTGCCAGCCCACCAGGGCCTGGATCCTGCAGCCCAGCAGTGATTTCTTTCTCCCGGTTCAGTGTCCAAGGGACTGAAAAACAGCAGTTCTGCTTCTCTACATTGTGTTCCAGAGAGTGGCACAGGCAGAAAGTAGAAGGGGGTAGATTATGTCAGTTAGGACACTGGTTCAGTTAAACACTTAACATTTTGTGCTGGGTGTTGCTGTGTAATGCAGCACTCTGTACTGCACACTGGGCAGTGGTCCCTGGAACTGCCAGCCCACCACATCTTCAGTGTTGTGGCTGAAAATCACTCACTGAACGTGGTCATCTATGCTGCACTTCATAGCTATTCCAGGAATTGACTTGTAAATGCTCTTTAAAATACAGGTTAGCTTTTGTGTCCCCCAGATAGGTACACCTGACCAGAGGAGATTTCCCTCCTTCCTACTGCTCCTGTATGAGCACTTCCTCTTTACCTGTACCTGCAAGTACACTTTTAGTGCCTGTTGTCTCAGTTAAGAAGTGACTGCCCCAAGCCTCACTGTTGCTCTCTTCCCTTTCTGCAGCCTGTTGGAGTTGGTTGTGACATCTTTGAAGACAGACCCAGGCTGAGGGAGTGGCGCAGGCGGGTGGAGGATGCGGTGGGGAAAGAGCTTTTTTTCCAAGCCCATGAGATGATCCTCAATATCAAAGAACTGAGCAATATTCAAATCGATCCACAGCTGAAAGAGCAACTGGCACCTGTGTTGATGAAGATGTTGAAATGAATTAACCTATTTTAGCATTTTTCCTGCCTTTTTTTTCCTTTTTAACTTCTCTGACATCCATTTCTACATGTAACTGGAAAGAGCACTGTAATTCTAACACAGAAATTGCAGAATGTTTCCCCCCTGGCCAGGTCTTTCTTGTATCCTTGGGGGTGGAAGCTGGGGAAAGTTTAAGACCTAAAACATTAAATTTATACAGAAGGCTGAGGCCCTACAGGTCACTTAACGTGCATCTGGATTTTATTTCAGTGTCAGTCTTCTCAGAGATGGTAGAGACAAGAACAGTATTGCCTGACAGAATTCAAGCCAGCCTATAAACTGGGAACATTAAAGAACTGAATAGGATGAGGGTCATAGTTTTCATGAGATTTTAACATTTGTACTGCAAAGTGTGTCTGATTCTCATCTTCCCAGCATGTGTCTGCACAGATGAGCACAAAACTACTTCACAGAAGTGAAAAAAAGAAATTTTAAAAGTTTCTTATTGTTGAGACATCCTGCTTGGCTGTCCATGTACATTCCACACTTCCATTTGCCTTGAAGTTCCTTTGAGAAATTTCTTTGTATTCATCTACAACTGTGAATCTTTATAATTCTTCGGTTTAACCACTGCTTTTGATTTCTGAAACCCTGGGTTCTGTTGGTGCTCTGACTACCAGTACATGTGTGGCAGCAGCTGTTCTTGGAGATTTGTGCTGCTGGTGGTCACAGCCTTGGAATAATTGCCTACCGAAATACTGTGCTGATATTATATAGGAAGTACCCTGAAAGAATACATTCACAGTGTTTTCTTGAAAGAGAATATAACAGCACACAAATTGGGGTTTTTTCTATGGTAATACTGTAATAGCAATCCACATTTCTCCTAGAAAATGCAGGGAGGGAATAAATGCAGACATACTCTTCTGAGACTGTTTTGGATGGAAGTTCACCAAGTAAGTCAGCCTGCACAGCTGAAGTAATAGGAGAGATTTTGTGGCATTGAGCAACACATGCATCACAATAAAAGGGCAAAGAGTTGTTTTGGAGCTTTTGGGCTCTTCTCTTGGCTGTTTGTTTCTGCACAGTTATAGCTCAAATAGAAAATCCTTTTGTATTGCAGCACAATTTATGAGGTAAAACTGAGCAAATCCAACCATTTCCAGTTTTTTCAGTTGAAAATAACAAATTGTACAAGATGCAGAAACTGGCAGAATATATCTGTATATTTCCATTCATGAGTAGTTGTTGCCCTTACCCTAAAATCCTTGCCAAAAAACTCTTCATGTAAAGACTAAAACAAAATGAGTAATGGAATTCAGGAATTGCTTCTCTCACTAATCAAATAACTGCCTTCCCCCCCCCGTTACTACCAGGTCTTGGGTAGTGACAATTTTTGCTGGCAAGTTCTAAAAAAACCTGTTGTTTTCTTACAGTGTTTTTCACCAAGGTTTCAGTTCTAGATACTACTCTATCCTAGAAATCTTTCCCCAGCCTTATTCCTGGCTGGTTTTTGCACATGACTCTTTGTGCCACTATTGTCTTCATTGGCAGCAGTGAAGGCCAAGCAATTCCCTAAGCAAAGAAATGAGCAATTTCATCAGTTTTCATTAGCATTGTCTAAACTGTAGAAAACCAAGGTGTCACATTACACAAGGCAAATTTTCCTAACAGTTTTGTGGCTTAAATGATGACCTTTTAATCTAGCTGGTTCATAACCCTTTGCTGTAAATGAGATCATGGAACCTCACTAGACAGTAACTCAGCTTCTGAGAAGCCTCTGATCTCTAGTTTAGACACCTCTGATCTGTAGATTACACCTTCCCTATGAGCCAGCCTGCCAGGATCACTTTCATCAACTTGGGAGCTCAAAGTCCTGATTGCTCAAAGTCCTTGTAATTAATACACATTGGATAAAGCGGTAAACCTCTCTGGTTGCTTTTTAATACCTTGTAGTGTTGGTTGTTCTGAGAAAGTACTGCACTTCCATTCTCAACCCTCCCTGTACAGAGGTGTCTGTTGTAGTGACCTGAAATGTTTTTCCATTGGCCCTAAGGGCCATCACAAAACTCATTTCACCCATCCGTTAGTGAAAGAGTTTTGGTCTCACAGCCTCTAATGCATATCCCAGCAATGCCCATGGTGAATCCCAAAGACCCGGCAGCCAGCTGGTGCAGCTGTGGCGAAGCAGAGTAAGCCGCGACCCGCGCCTGGCCTTGGCACGGGGCGAAGGGCACTCACTACCAGGGCAGGACGCGCACCGCGCTGCTGCGGGCGGTCCAGGGCGCTGAGCCCGACCCGGCCGGGGCTCCGCTGCCTGGGCGGCTCCGGGGGCGGGGCGGGGGCCGGGCCGGGTCGGACCTCGGGGCGGCGGCAGAGGCGGCGCTGGGCCGGGGAGCCGGAGCGTGATGCCGTTCGTGGAGCTGGACACCAGCCTGCCGGCCGAGCGGCTACCGCCGGGGCTGGCCCAAACCCTGTGCACCGCCGCCGCGGACATCCTGGGCAAACCGGCGGAGGTGAGCGGGGCCGGGGGCGGTGAGGCCGGAGCAGCGGTGCTGGAGGCCGCGGGGCCGGGGCGGCGGGTTGGAGGAGGCTAGGCCGAGGCAGCGGGGCTGGAGGCGGTCGGGGCTGACGGTGGCTGTCCCGGCAGCGAGTGAACGTGACGGTGCGGAGCGGGCTGCCCATGGTGCTGTCGGGCTCGGCCGAGCCCTGCGCCCAGCTGGTCGTCTCATCCATCGGCGTGGTGGGCACGGCGGAGCAGAACCAGCGGCACAGCGCCCGCTTCTTCGACGTCCTGACGGCGCAGCTGGGCCTCGGCCCCGAGCGGTGAGTGCGGCTCGGCGGGGGCTCAGCCCGGGGGGCACCGTGCTCACCCCAAGGGCAGGAAGAGCGTCCTCCCATCGGTCCTACAGGTTTGTGTGGTCCATGGATATGGAACACGACAAACAAATACCAAGGGGATGTTCAGAATAGTGAGGATAGTGGCAGTTCCCATGTCCTCCAGGAGGTTAAGCTGTAATGCAGATCCAAGACTAGATTGAAAACACTTAAGTGCTCTTGGATGCTGAATCCCAGACATGTGGTTTGGAGCCAGATAAAACCATAGACTGGTATGCAGTTGTTGAACAGTCTAGGCATTACTGTTCTCTAAAGATAGTAGTTCCAGCTGGTGAAACTAGTGCAAAACCCCACTGGAATTGGTAGACCTTCACAGGGTCTATGACCTTCACAGGCCAAATGTTGCAACAAGGCTGTTCCTGAAAGTCAGCCATGTCCATCTCTGCTCATCTTACCCATCTCCCCAAAGGAGAGTGATAATAATATTTCCCTGCCTCTTGGATGCTGTCAGGATAACTCCCTGACAAGATTATGCACTACATGGGTCTTTCTAAAATGGACAAGTACCTCATTTAAAGTGTTGAAATTCAGACTGTTTGTGTGAGTGAAGTCTGGCACCTGTTTTTACCCTGCCCATACACAGTTTATGTTTGCTTCTGTTAAATTAACACCTTGAAGTGTAAGACAGTGAGACCCTAGTGCAGATTTTCTACTGTGTTGCAAATTGGGCAGGAATAATGTTTAATTGTAAATTAATGTTTCCTGTGCACGTTTTTGCTCTTATGCCCAAAAGGATTGTCATCCGCTTTTACCCACTGGAGCCCTGGCAGATTGGCAAGAACAGGACAGTCATGACATTCCTGTGATCCTTTGAGCGGCTGACTGGAACAAAGCAATGATGAAGACAACGCAGAGATGACCAGCTCTATCTATCTACTTGCTTCCTCTTGTGATCAAATCTGTGTAGCTCTACACCTTCAATGAATGATTTACTTTTGTCTTTGCATCCTGTACACACAAGGCTGAAGAGTGAGGCAATCAGCTGTACTGATTTTACTGAATATAGTTCAAAGTCTTTGTCTCAGGCCCAGGCCTAGATAAAGCTGCTTGTACCAGTAAAAAGTTTAATTCTAGAACACTTGGCTTTACTGAGGACCAGAGAGGTTCTGAGGTTTATCCAGTTTTTCTCATCGTTTGTAAGGCAGAAAAAAATCCTTTTTTCTGTTTCTTTGTGGCAGCAGAAGGGTCCCAGGCCAGCAAAGATGACCTGGAAGTCAAATTCTTTTCTTTTTCAGGCTCTTCTGAAAGCCCTTTCTGGAAAGAGAGGGATTATTGGGAGAGAAGTTTAGGCATTGAAGGCTCATGTCAGGTCTTGTGCTCTGTGCTCTGCCATTGCCACCTCCTGTGATTGGTCCTACAAGGTGTTACTTGTTCACAAGATTTTCAGGGCTGAACATCTGTGTGCTGATGGCAGTGTCTGGAGGAGAGAGTCACTTCTGAAGACCTGCACTGTGCCACCAAAAAATATTTTGAAGTTTCTGCTACTGCCAGCTTTAATTCCTGTTACTCACTGTTTGTTCAGAGTCCTTTTCCTCGCTGTTATGGGGAGTTTTGGGATGATACAGCATCTCACTGTGATCTGTGGCTGATGTTTCCAGCTCAGTGTCCCTGCAGAGAAGTGCTTTGGGTTTTTAGGATCCCTCACTTTATAACTGGAATACACACGGCATTTTATTAAAACAAAAGCAGGGTACTTTTTATGTAGAATGTTGTCTCTGCTTTCTGCTAATAATAAAAAGATTTATCAGTTCCCTTTCACTTTGTGATGAGGTCAGGGAGCTCAGCAGAGCTGAGAGCACATCCCTGGGACATGGGGGTCCATGGGAACACAAGGCTGAAGGGGGCTTCTGTGCTCCTTCATCATTCTAAATGGAGTCTAATTTGTTTATGGCTTGAGGTCTCAAGGTTATTGAAAATATTTCTTCTAATTACCATTTAGAGTTGTTTGTTTCCTATACACCAATAATAACTTACATGTTTGCCAGATCTGTAAGGACTATAATACCAAACACAAATTTGTGTATCAGGCTGGGGGGCTACACCTTATCTGGTTAATAAACTGTAGCAGAACTTCTTTTGATAAGTGTCAGTTTATTGGCTCACAGCACTGGGGATTTGTAGGTCTTAGTGCTTAGAGACAGACATCGTGGCTGCCCAGGTCTCCCCACTTTCTCGGGAGGTCTCTTCAATCAAACTTTTTTGAAACTCAGGCAGTGAACAGGTGGGTGAACTGAGTCTGAGAACACTAACTCAGGAGTACTGTGTTGCAGGGAAGGGGGTGGACAGCCCTGGCTTTGCACCAGCTTGAGGTGAATAATCTGAAATGCAGAAAATGATCTCACTTTAATTCTGATCTGCAGATGGTTCATTTCCTGGAAGTCCTTCTGCCTCTTGAAGTAACAAACATAAACCCTTGCCAAAGCCTTTGTTTCCTTTAGAGCAAGTTTGCTCAGCCCTGGGCCCCAGTTCTCCTGGTTTTGGGCCAAGTTGGCCACCCTGGGGACTTCTGCAGGCTCTGTGCTTTCCTCTCGATCTTGGCTGCTCCCATTGTGGGCTTGTGCCTGGGAACAACTTCTCCACTATTGCAGAGTTGAGCAATAAGATTTAAGAAAGTTCATGTTGATCTGAAGAAATGGCCTATTTTTTCTTCACTGAGCTAATGTTAGAGTAGGTTTGACAGTATTTTGGGACTCAAGAAGGATAACCTGCAAAGGGGTTATGCAAGCCCCTGGAACCCACCCTAGTGCATGAACACAGCAACCAACAGAAGCAGAAAACATTTTTCACACATCAGGTAGGAGAAAATCAGATACACCACCCTTAACTATGGCTCAGCAATGACATTATAAAATCCCTTTCTCTTGAATGCTATGTGCAGATTGTCCTTCTTCCATGGGCTGGAGCCTGCCTGACATCTGGAGTTAGTATCTCCCAGCTATGTTTTTTTTAACTGTTGTAACTTCCCAAGCTTGACCTCCTAAGATTAACAAGTATTTCTGCTCCCCAAAGTGGCCTCTGTTGTTTGAGAACGCTGTATAGGCATATGTTCAAATTGAAAGGTAATGCCCTGGTTTTGAACACTGAGTAACCATTTCCTAGCCTCAAACCTTTGAACTTTGGACAATCTTTCTGTGTATTTACAGTGGAGAGGAGCAGTGAGGCCCTGAGGATGCTGCAGGGCACTACTGACAGAAAAGTACTACAGCGTTGTGATAGCTTTTAAGTTACTCTCCAAATGTAACTGTGATGCTGCTGCTCACAGCAACCCTGTACTTGGTGTGTCATGATGGAAGGAAGGGCATTAACACAAATGGGACCCTGGAGATGGTACATTTGAGTTGAAGAGGACTCTATAGTGCTAAGTGGTGATTCAGTGCAGTGCTTGAGCACAAGCTTACCTTTATTAGTGTGATGTGATGTGATGTAGCAACAGGAGGATTTAAACGTGAGGTCCTATCCCACAGTTGGGGCCTTGCCAGTCTGTCTGGCATGTGCTTGGGCTGTCCTGAGGTCTCTGTGGGGCTGCAGGTAGCACACCTGCTCTTTAAGACTCCCTGTTGTATGACTGTCTTACACTTGAATAAAGTTATTTACACAAGGAGCTGTCACAGTGGTGCTTGGCTTCACTTCCTCCATCTTGCAGGGGCACAGAAGTGTGTTCCCATCTCCAGCTAGCTCCATGGCAAGCTTTAGGGAAACCCAGTGGCCTTGGGCTGATTTCCAGCCCCCTGGGCAGGGGATCCACACACATTCATGGTTTTGCCCACACACCCTAAACAAGCCATGACTGAAGCTCCTGGGGCAGAAGAACATCTGACCTTCCTGTCACCTGTTGAGGAGGAACAGTCTTTAGACCTATTAATTTCTGAAGTTGGAATCCATATTTTGCAGATGGGCTGCAAAAAGAGGATGACAGTGCCTTAATTTGTGAAGGAAAGCAGCTCTGCCCAGTGTTGATTGTGCAGGTGTTAGGGTGTTTGAGGGATGAAAAGGCAAGGAACTGCGTTCTGCCCTTGCACCATTTTTCTGTGAGAAATCCCCAGACCTTTTCAATTTGGAAGATCAACCCCACATTTTGGAGCTGGGCTGCTGAAAGATAATGACAGTACCTTTCCTTGGGAAGGAATGCTCGTGATCCCACTGTTGATGGTTCAGACAAGACTGTCCAGAGGTACAGGAAACACCTTTCTGCCCTGACAGCTTTTGAGTGGGATCAGTCCTTACACATATTTATTTTTGGAGGTGGTATCCAGATTTTGGTGGTGGGTCACTTAAAGGGAATGGTGATGCTTTTCCATGTGAAAGAAAACATCTAGACCCAGTTTTTCAGGTGCAGGTAACAGGCAGCTCAGGGGAGGTAAAGGCCAGCATGACTTTTCTGTCCTGCTGCCTTTGGTGTTGGAGTAATCAGAGTCTTAAGCTGCGCCAAGGGAGGTTTAGATTGGATATTGGGAGGAATTTCTCCACAGAAAAGCTGATTAAGACACTAGACCGTGCTGCCTAGGGAGGTGGTGGAGTCACCGTCCCTGGAGGTGTTTAAAGAAAGACTGGACGTGGCACTGGGTGCCCTGGTCTGGCCGATACGGTGCTGTTCGGACCCAGCTCGCACTCGGACCCCAGAGCGCTTTTCCAACCCAACCGATCCCGGGATTCCGTGACCCGCGAGCGCCGTCAGCCCCAGCTCCCGCCCTCCGGCCTCCCAGTGCTCAGCGCTCCCATTGGCCGGCTGGGGAAGGGCGGCTCGGCCAGTGAGGCGCTGCCTTATTGGCGCCGTGGCTCCGGTGGCGGTTGCGGTGGAAACCGCTGGTGCGGTGGCTCCCGGGGGAGCGGCGGGAGCCCGAGGGACCCGCGCCGGGAGCCCCCCGGGAGCAGCGCCGGCATGCCGGGGGCGGCCCCCCGAGGTGAGTGTCCCGTCCGCCCGGCCCCGCGGAGGCGCAGCCGGCGTCTGGGCCCTGTCCGGTGAGGGCAGCGAGAGCCCGGCCTGGGCGGCCTCGCCCGCGCCCCTCCCTCCGCGGAGCCACGGTCGGAGGCGAACGTGGGCTCCCGCCTCCTCCTGGCCCTGTGTGCCGCCCTCCGGGCGAGCGGCGTGAGGGGCGTCCCTGCCGCTCCGTGCAGAGAGGGATAGTGTTTTGGTAAAAACGTCTTGTGCTAAAGTGCGGCAGATCTTTGCAATGTTGAAAAAAAAAAAAAAAAAAAAAAAAAACCCAAAAATCTAGTGTTTTTTTAAACGTGTGTCTGCAGTGTATGGATCCCAAGTGTAGCAGGAGCAACAAACGCTGGGAAAGCCCAAGTCACTTCGTTTGTTTCTTACTTAGAAGTTGAGAACACGAGCTCTGGGAGCAAGAGCTAACATTGAAAATATTTACTTAAATTTTAAACTACTAAGGTAAAAGGAGAGAAGATTTTGAAGGCAAAAGGCTTCTTGCCTTTCAGGATCTGCACAGCTGTTATAGCCACAGATGTATAGCTGAGACACTTGTATCTGAAAAAATTCAAAGTGGTTTGTAATACTTAGTACAAAAGAGTAATTATTTTTTTGCCTACTTATTTGATGTAGCTGTGTTCCTCTGGAAGTGCTTGTAGGAACATACTCAGTTCCTAAATGCTGTGACACTGGTGTAACTCTGTCCATGGTCAGTGCACTTCCGCAGCCAGGTGTGGTGCCTGGTTTAAACGAAAATGAAATAACCCCTCATGTGCCTGACACACCAGTGCAAAAGCTGTGTGGAGGCAACACCCTGCCCTTGTTTTCTAGCAGCATTACACAGTCCTGTTCGGTTCTGTGCTTTCAACTTGTGAACACTAGGCAGGAGAAATGCTAAATGTTTTTTATTAAGTTCCTGTATGTTACAAGATTCCAGTATAAATAATACGTAGAATTGAAATTGTTTTCCCATGTTTTCTGTAGTTGCAGTTTCCCCAAGAGTCTAACCTTGGAAGTAAAGTCTTGACCATAGTCTCTGCTGTTGACTTCCTCTGCCACCTTGAGCAAGATTATTTGGATTCAGCAAAAAACTTGGGCATATTACTGAATAGAGACATTTTTGTAAGTTGACTTAAACCCCCTCAATTTAAGTATGTAGTTGATTTGGGATCATACAGACTGACTTACTTAGACGTCATAAGCAGCTACACTCTCTCAAAATGTGTAGCATTCAATATATCTGAAAGAGGTAACCATTAATCTCTGTGCATGTATTTTCTTCATGTGAAAAGTAGACAAGGAATCTGTCCTGGAAGAGATTTGAGGTTTTATTAATGTTTGTTTGGTGACTTAAGGAGGAAAATGCTTTATTGCTGTGCAGTTTGATTTGACTGCAAGCAAGGAGAGCAAGTGGTGCATGGGCAAGCAAATGCTCATTGCTGAATGAGTGAAATTCCTGTCAAAGCATTATTTTCTCTACATGCAGAAGTAATCATCATGATGTGTGAGTTAATTCAGCCTATAGTTCAAAACTCCCACTGCTTCCTGCTGTGGTTAATTCTTGACTTGCTCTTCTATTAATGTAGTCTCCCATATTAAAGACTGATTTTAGCCTGTCTTGCATATGTCGTCATCTTATTTGAGTTGATGGGAAGGTTTTATCATGTAGCAGTGAAGGTTTTCTGTAAAAGCAGCACAGACCTCTTTCATATATTTTTGCTTTTACTAACATGATGTTTCAAGCAGTTAATTGACTATAAGTTATGGTCTTAGTTATGAGGAAAAATTGCTTACAGATTATAAAGGTGTATTTGCCACTTCAAACTTCTTATCAGTGGTAAAAAGGACTGGAAATATTAGTATCCTTTTTCAGAATGAAGAAATGCTAGTTAGTAAAAATTCAGTTTCTTTTCTTTTGCGTTGGGGTAGTCTGTAGAGGTTGGTCAGAGAATACTTCTCTGTACTCTGGGTTCCCATAGTCAGTATACTCAGAAAGAACAACTGTGTTACAAACACTCGTTCTGTTCTAGCAGGGATGGCAGTAATGAAAAGTTCTAATCAGAGGAATTTCCATGTGCAGACAGTGCTTTGGGCAGTGGATTCACCAATCACTATGGCCTTCTGCAAAGTCAGTCTGACATAGTTAACCTTCGATTTTTTTCCTTTCGTGTTCTGTAATTATCTATAAGATCTAGAGATTTGTGCTCATAAAACGAGTATTCAAGAAGCATTTTTGGTTTTAGCTTTGGTGTTTAAAGGGATTAATGTTGTAATATTATTAATATAATGTATGTTCACCGATTGTTATATAGTGCCTGATTAATCTTATAGCTGTAATTATGTTGCCAATACTTCCACTCACCACCAGGACTAGAGTCTTGAAAGCCATCCCAAAGTAGTGAATGTGTTTAACTTTGTATTTTATTTTCTGTCTCTAGTTAAAATTGGTTATTAAAGTATGCTTATAAAGTATTCCCAGCTTGTCTTTACTTCTGAATGTTTTCTTTGTGAACAGAATAAATATTCTAATCCTGTTTGCTTTCCAGACCTGTTTGTGATAGACCCTTCCTTATATTCCTGGAGAAAGACGTTGTGAATAGCTGTGAACATGGTAAGGGTTTTTTGAGATGGCTTTTGAGATGTTTTGGTAGAAATAAAATGGAGAATTTTCTCCTTCCCTGAGACTAAGAATAAATTGCCATAGTGAGAACTTTGTTTTTGGAGTGATTGTAGTTATTGGTAAATTTAAGAATTTGGAAAAAATCACTATAATGCACATGTCTATTCTAGGAAAGCTGTTGCTTGCAAGACACTTGAAATTTTCTTTTTTCAGCTGATTTCAGATGGGAAGTGGCTTTGATATTTGATTATTTGCAATTAGTGATGATTAAATTAATTACAGCTCTTGTACCTTTATGTAGAGATCTCTCAGTATTGTTCATGTACCGGTTAATTAAAACAAAGAGAAAAATCCAGTTTGCAAAGGAAACTGGGACATAGGTAGATGTCACATTTCTCCTCACTTCTCAACTGTCATTCCAGATTCGAATCGCAGCACTGAATGCGAGCTCCACAGTTGAGGATGACTGTGAAGGTACCTTCAAAAGCCATAAGACACAGACAAAGGAAGCTCAGGTAAGTAATCCCACAATTTTCTTAATGAAGTTTTGTCCTCTAGTTGCAGGGATTTATTCAGCCATATTTTGTTTTTATGAAAGTTTAGTTGCTATATCTCTTGAACCCTCCTTTAGCAAACTAAAACTTCACTCAAATGAGTTACTTTGGGTCAGTAGCACAAATGTTCTGCTATATAGTGAAAGTATTGAAAGTGTGAAACCACTGATATATGTATAAATATAAGTATATTTAATAAAATTGTCTTAATAAATACATTCTAATTCTTTAAATCACAGGAAGCAGAAGCTTTTGCTTTGTACCACAAAGCTTTGGACCTTCAGAAACATGACCGATTTGAGGAATCTGCTAAAGCTTATCATGAACTACTTGAGATTCGTCTTCTGCGAGAGGTCAGTGACCTTGAATGACAGTCTAGAAACTTTTTGCTATGTTTTGTCTTACTTCATTTCTAACTGGCTAACTAGAAATGTCAGTATTATCAAGTAGCAAGTTGTTTGCTGTTCTTGTTACTTGTCTGATTCCTAATGCCCATGTTGCATTTATTTTATAATTTCTAGGCAATTCTTTCTGGTGATGAGAAAGAAGGGCTGAAGCACCCAGGTTTGATGTTAAAATATTCCACCTATAAGAACCTAGCACAACTGGCAGCACGGCGGGATGACTTAGAGACAGCCATGGAGTTCTATCTGGAGGTACAGTGCAGCTGAAATAAGACACTGGAGCATTAATGTTTATAAAAACTTTCTAAAATACAGACATAACACGTTCAGCATACATCGTGTCAATGTGTAGTTGAATACTGTGTTCTTTCTGATGCTGTATGGGATAAAATTAGTCCACCATTCAGTCTTCAAAGCAGTTGTATGCTGCTGAGAACTAAAGCAGTGCCAGTCCCTGCAACAAAGTGGGTATGCATGTCTGAAATGGGGATAATATTGTTTTGTTATGCTTTCTAGGCTGTAATGCTGGACTCCACTGATGTCAACCTCTGGTATAAAATTGGTCGTGTGGCAATAAAACTGATCCGCCTACCCTTGGCTCGTCATGCTTTTGAAGAAGGGCTCAGGTGTAATCCTGATCACTGGCCTTGTTTAGATAACCTTATCACAATTTTGTATACACTCAGTGACTACACAAGTGAGTACATCAAAAGATGAAAAACATCTCAATACATGTGTAATTTTACATACCAATAAAAATTGTAACAATGAAATCGTATAGGTTAAAGTGTATCTTGCATAAGTAATGCAGCAGGGTTTGATAGAGACTTCATGATAGAGATTTTATTGAATGATAAAGTACGATGGCTTATATAAGTTTTGGTTACCCTAAAAATAAATGTCTGTGGTCTCACAGATCAGAGCCTCTGCAGGAAGTTTCCCTGTACACTGTTCTTTTGCCTTTCCGTATATGTTGGTTTTGTCTTTCTAATAATTTCCAGCTGCATAGTTCTGGGGTTTGGGTATAAAACTCCAGTCTCATTCATAGCCTAGTAGGATTCATTGTAGTTGCAGCAGTGGATACACTGCTTGCTTCACTGATGGCATCCACAGTTAAGACGGTTGATAACATAAAAATGGTAAATAATTGTGGTTCTGTTTTATGGTTCTAATTTCTTCTGTGCCAGAACAATCTTGAAAGTAAGTGAAAAATGAACTGCAAACATTGTTTAAACAAAATTAGTTACATTCTTTTTCTTGGTACAATACTTAGGAAGACACAATAGGCTTTTTTAACTGTATGCGTGCAATTATTTGACACCTTTCAAAGCAATTCATGTAAATGTCACGTTTGGGTGGAATTCAGTGATGTATGTGAGGCCCAGAAATGGGAACTTTGAATGAACCAAAGCAGCCATTGACCATTCAATTTCTATTTCTCTGTCAGCATGTTTGTACTTTATCTGCAAAGCTCTGGAAAAAGACTGTTTGTATAGCAAAGGATTGGTTCTGAAGGAGAAGATCTTTGAGGAGCAGCCGTGCCTCCGGAAAGATTCCTTAAGGATGTTCCTCAAATGGTGAATGTTGTCTTAGCCTATATACTGCCTTTGGAGTGTAAATTTTGGGGTTGGGGTTGTTCAAAAAACCTGCTGAGATCTTGTGCTTTAAGTTATAGGGGTACCTTGCTGACCTGCTTTCTGAATAATAATGTTATGTGTTGGTGCTGCTGACAGAATGTCCTTCAGTAATTACTTTTGGAGGGAAGTAGAAAGAGGAAAATAATCCATTTGTTGCTGCTCATTTGTTTTCATGCCTAGATGTCTCATAAACATCTGCCTTTGTTTTACTTATTAGCTCCTGATCCCTGCAGCATTCACTTTAGTATTCCTAATTAAAACGAACCAATAACAAGCAAAACCAAACCAACTCTCACCCCCCCCAAAAAACTTCACCAAAAACTCCCCACATGTTACTGCTTCACCAAAAACTCCCCACATGTTACTGCTTTTCTTTCTGTATTGACTTCATAGTATGAGTGCATAGGAGGAAAGTGGGAAAAGAAAATAGAGGCCCATAAAATTTACAGGGTCTAGGTTAACTGATCATTCAGAACAGAAGTTTCTGATGGTTGACACTTCTATATGTATGCCATAAAGTTGGTAACAATGTTATGTGAATGCTTCTTTTAACACTGTTTTGTTATGTTATATGAAGATATTAAATTAATCCCCTCCAGGCTTTAATAAGAAAACAACCAGCAAACAAAAACTTGTCTCCATTTTTTATTACTTCTTAGTGACATGTCTATCCATAATGTGAATGTGAGTGCAGCTGAAACAGGAAGAATCATAAATGAAGCACTGGAGCTACGTAAGAAAAGACAAGCTTTGCTGGTGCGTGACAGAGAACCAGACCTCAGACTGGTGCAGCCAATTCCCTTTTTCACGTATGTCTTTATATTTTCTCTTTTCAAAAAGATCCTCTGAAGCACATATTCTGGCAACTATGTTGTGCTTCAGATTTCTTCAAATCTTCAAAACACTTTTTTGTTTCCTTGTGAAAACAAACCATCCCCCCCACCCCCCCACTGTTTTTGTTATTAGTTTATAGTTTGGTTTGGTGTGCTTATGATTTTAGCATAAACCCCATAGCTATTTTAGTTTTCAACTTTTGATTTTAAACCAGTGATGTAAAAAACAAATATGGTATCTGAGAATGATTTGGCAACTATTCCAACTGTATTATTCGGTTTTTCACATATGACTAGTTTGTACGTGAATTTCAAAGCAAGTTCAGCTTTTAAAAAATTGTCTTTACTATTGGGATAATGAAAACTTAGAAAAAACTTGCAGCTTTTTATTTGCTGGAATATATAAGGATACTAATAAGTTGTTATATATGTCTTTATTAAGGCATAAAGGATTGGGATCTGGTTTTTGTATTGCACATATTTTTCTGGAATATTAATGGGCTCTGCATGTATTTCCTATTGCAGAGAAGTTGTTTCTACTTGTGAATAGGGGTGAGTTCTTTTACTGTTGTTGATTGAATGCAGAACCTGAAAATTGTTTCTTTGACACTACTTTTTTTAGCTTTTGGTATAATTTCGTCAGCAATTACTGCGTGGACCTCGGATTTTTTAGTGACATTTTTTGAGTGATGGGACAGGTTTTTGACACTCAAATGTGTATCACTGTCCCACTGAGAAGCTGCTCTTGCTATGTAAGCTGTTGGAGAAAAACAATGTGTAATGCTGTTAGGTTTGTAAACATAATATATAAAATAATGTGATAAGAATTGTGATGCTGTTGTTTTTCTACTTGCAGGTGGAAGTGTTTAGGAGAAGCTTTACTTGCCATGTATCAGCACCTCACAACATGTGATCCTCCTCGACCCAGTCTGGGAAAGAGAATTGATCTCTCAGAATACAGAGACCCAGTTCAACATCTGATGCTTTCTCCCACCTCCACTCCTGTCAGTGTTATTCAGCCAACTCCTGTCAGCACTAATCCAGTGGTGACAATGCCAGATCCTGTATTGCCTTATACTCCAACGACACCCAGCTTTCCAAGTCACAGTCAGAGTTCATTGGAGCCAGGAGCTACTGTAGGTGAGCAAGGTACTTCAATCTAAGATTCAAGATATCTTTCCTACTTATCTTATGTAAAAAACACTTCAGAATTCTTTGGGACATGCTGTCTTTCAACTGCATATTGGTGGAGTCAGAACCTTTTCAGCATATGTATAACATCTGATAGGAAAAGTGAAGGAGTATCTGACCTTTTCTGGTTTTGTGCTGTTGCCTCACATTTCAGTTTTTCAGTCTTTAGGATGAAACAAATTGTGACTCCATTCCAGCAGTGATGCATATCAAACTTAATGTTGAGAAGGGCCTTGAGCTCCTTAGAATGAATGAGCTGTTTTACAAAAAGATGACTGGGTTATTTTTCTGCTCATGTGTCACTTTAAGAACCTGAGAAGACCAAGCTGTCAGCTATATTTATTTGAAACCTGTACAAGCTTTTTTTTGGCACTGTCTTCAGAAGGAAACCAATGAATCTCAAGTGTTTCTGTATAATTAATTTTTTTAAAATAAAAAAGATTAGTCACTTTTTATTTGTTAATTTAACCTGTCAGGTTTTGGGTGTTTTTTATTATGCTTTTAGGTGATATATCTGCAGGTGATAAATCTAAGAAAGGAGTGAAGCGAAGGAGAATTACAGAAGATAGTGGTGAAACAGCCAAAAGGAGATCTGCTAGAGTTCGGAACACCAAGTGTAAGAAAGAGGAGAAGGTTGACTTTCAAGAGCTGTTGGTGAAGTTCCTTCCTTCCAGGTACTGTACAGCAACAACTTTCATTATGAGATAATCCTGGAGAGGAAGCTGTTTGGGATTTTGTTTGATTGATATCCCCCAACCTTAAAACTACCAGTCCCACGTTATTTTTTGAAGCAGATGTGGTGCATTATCTTCTGATAAATTTAATAAAATTGCTTTTAGTAAAAATTGCTGAATAAAAATTGAAAAATAAAAAAGCTTTTACTACCGTTAAAGTGAATTAGTGGACAATGCAGTGTCAAAATGGATAAGATAAACAAAGTAATCTTGATTTGGACAAAAGGAACTGGATGCAAATTTCTGAATTTGTTTCAGTAATATATTTTCACTGTTAAAATTTACACAATGTTTCATATTTAGGTTTCACCTGGTAATGAAAGAAAGCATGAGGACTTTTTTGATATTGTGGTTTTTGCCCCCCTTTCACACAGATTAAGGAAACTGGATCCTGAGGAGGAGGAGGACCCTTTCAATAACTATGAGGTGCAATCGGAGATCAAAGAGGAGAATTTCCAGCATGTTGGACCACATAGAATGTCATTTGATTCTACAACATTTATGGAATCTGGTAAGGATTTCATTATAACCCCTGTTCCTTCTCTGTTGTTTTTGCCATATTGTATGCTTTATTTTCTGTATTTTCCTGTCATGCCTAGGAGATACAGAAGTGTATGCTATTTTAAAAAGTATAATTTTATGGTATAGAAGTATCTCATTTGGTACTGAGTGTAATTTTTTAAGTCTTGGGGGATTGCTTAATGTGTGCAAGAACCCTATTGTGGAATTTTCCATTTAAACAGATTGGAATACAGTAACTGAATTCTGCGTATGTGCAGTACAGAAGAACTGCTGTGAGATAAGTGCATAAAACACTGTTGAAATGTAACTGTTCCAAGTTATGATCTGCCTCAGCCTTACACATGTAGGGCTTTATGTTTATCTGCTTTCTAGAAAAACAGGATGTTCATGAATTCCTGCTGGATAACCTGAACAATGGTGGGATCTTAGAGCTGATGATGAGATATCTAAAAGTCATCAGCCAAAAGTTCCTGGTGAAGTGGCCTCCTGGCTTGTGTGAGGTGGTCCTCAGTATCTATAATAGCTGGAGAAAGCACAGCAGTAGCCTTCCCAATCCACTCCTGAGGGACTCAAGTAATCAACATATCAAGGTAATGCAGCACTTTTCCTTATTCCTGTATTTGCTGTTGTCTTGGTGTCAGTGTGCCAGACGTACCCAAGTGAAATCCAGCAGACACAGGTTTGGCTTAGCTATGTCTGGAACTGCTTGTCCCAGCTGTAGTAACTGTCCTAAACTTTGGTGCACTGCAGCTCCTAGAGCTGTTCCTGAGCTGAACAGACCTGGGTGATGCTACATGCAGCTATAACCTATATATAGTGTGTGTGTATGCACACACATGTGCATAGAGATGTAATAAATAGACATAGATGTATTTTACCCCTTCATTCTGTTGTTGCTGTGTCTTTTTTTTCCTCCCTTTTCTTCTGATGTGACACACTTTTGTTTTGTCATCAGGTCAGTACAGAGGCTGCTCTGTTCTCAACTGGCTGATTGAGGGTCAGCATTGCTGCTTTAAATAAATACAGTGTAGTTTTAAGATAACCTGAAATTTACAGTAAAAAAACCCAAACAGCAAAACAAACCAAAACCATCTCCTCAGCATCACCATTTTATTACCTTCATAAATCCATAATTACTTGAAAGCAAATAGAAAAAATACTAAGTTCTTTATGTTAATGTTAAACTAGCTTAATGATAGAAGATGATATTTTTTGAATTATAAAAACACTTCTGAGACTTATTGTCCACTGAGCCAGCCTATGTTATCTTTTCAATGTTAGCAGTCTGAATTCATTCGGAAAGTTATTTGCTTTTGGTATGACTTCAGTTTGAAATATTTTTTCAGACCAAGTGTTTTTACTTCTTTGCAAGTGAAATATTAATTATGAAAATTGCTGTGTTCCATTGATGTCATTTACAAAAACAAAAGTGTCTCTGTGTTGCAGATGTTAAATTTTTACACATCCTGTGACTTATTTATGTACATTTTTCATATATACATGCCCTTTTTTAAGCAAATGTAAATATGTTTATAAATGTATTCCCTTGGTTCTCATTATTGCTGCATAACTGCTTACTTGTTTGTACATTTTTTCTTATTTTTCAAATATCAGTGCCACTGCTATATTCTGGAATTGTGCTTTTAGCATGATTTGGCAATTTAATATAGTTTCATTTCAGCCAGATACAAAAATAAAGATGACAATTTTTTTCTAATGCCGGGCAATGCTGTTCTGACCTTTCATGAGCTGAGATTTTTCTTTTTTAATACTGCTAAGTGTTGTTTGGTTTTGTACCTGTTGATTTGTAAATGGTATTATACACCTTGTAGGCAGAAGTAGTAGTTATAGCTTGGGAATGGGAATCCCAAGAGGACCAGATGAAGGCTTTCTTTGAAGTAAATTGCAAATTCAGTGATTTTTTTTTTTAAACTTTATTCTTCTTTTAATGTATTTCTTTCTGTGAATACTGTTTTGATACCTCCTTACTTTTTCTGAAGGATATGATGTTGATGAGCCTTTCTTGTATGGAACTGCAATTAGATCAGTGGCTACTGACAAAAGGGAAGAGTTCTGCAGGTGAGAACTTGATGTCACTTTCTTCAGACTCTAAAAACACTGAGGATACATGAAGAAATGTTTTCCACTGATTAATTTGATTTTGGAGCTATATTTTCTTAGTCTCTTCCAGATCTCTGTTTTATTGGTCTATCAATTGTTTGCCTTTAAGTAGATCAGTACCTTTGAAATTCTAGTATGTGGGACTCTTTCCATAGGATGCTAGTAACTTCATGATAAAATGTAATTAATTGAATTGCAGTTTCTCCACGAAATTGTCCTGCTGCCTCTGTGAATGGAAAGTTTGGTCCCGACTTCCCAGGAACTCATTTTTTGGGAGACCTGTTGCAGCTGTCGTTTGCATCTTCACAACGAGATTTGTTTGAGGAGGGCTGGATGGAGTTTGTCACTCGAGTATACTGGCTGAAAGCTCGCTTTCTAGCACTGCAGGTTTGTTTTACTTTTGGTTTAACAAACTTTTCCCAAATTAAAGTCAATATTGTTCAGATGCAGCTGATCTGGGAATCTCGGGTCTTTTAAGCATGTGGATAAAATCAGCTTAAAACATAGTGATTTCATTTTACTTTTAAATATAATTAACTTTCCCTAAGGGTCGAGGTGGAGATGAAGTAGGAGGTCTCACATGCTGAGCAAATACTCAGATACGTTTAATATATGAGTCCTTGTTTAAATTAACTTGTGCTCAGCTTAAAAAAATTATTTGTACTAAAGTTACTTGGAATAGTATTGTGTAGCTGCAGAACATAGATTTTTGGGGGCCTGGACTCATGGACACTATCAAAGTCTCAGGCAGTCCAAAATGCAGATTTTAACTGAAGCAGACTGTTTTATTACTCTTCCCTCTGCTTTTTCAAGGTAGCATGATTCTGCTTTTGAAGACTTTTAATTTAATATGCAGATTTTGAAGCAAAGGGTTTTAAATCTATCACTAAGGGAATAATTTGAAAGAAATGTTATTTGATCCCAGTCTTTTTTTTTCCCCCTCTAAGTGTTGCATCCACAGGACATCAAAGAGGATTTCTTTATGCGTTAATTATGTTTAAATCAGTTGTCAACTAGTTATGTGAGTCAGTTTCATAAGTGTGAACTAGCTTGTTCCTTCCCTTTCTTTTTTCTTCTTTTTCTGCATCTAAGGATTCCTTTCTAATAAAGTTATTTAGGAGAAATGAGAGTTCCTGTACAACTAGTGGCATTTTTTCCCTTGTGATATGCAGAGTTCTATTTTGCCTGTGCAGCTTGCATTCCTTCCTGACCTCTCAACTTCAGTAACTACTTTGCACAGAGCAAGTAGAATTCATTCACTTTGCAGAATATAAGAATGTTTCTTGAGTCAATGTTTTCATTTGCACAAATGGAAGAGTTATTTCTGCTGGTTTACTCTTCTGCCTTTTTAAATGAAAGGGATTTTAGCTCTCCAGACCAATCTTACAAATTTATGCAGGCTGAATTCTGTTTTTCTGATTTGGTTTATCTGTTACTGAAGTAATTGGTAAGATATTTTAAAATATTTTTGCTTTAATTTGAGCTTTTCACTTGAATTTTTTATTAAATTTGTGAGGACATGCAGTAATCACACTGGCAGTGCCTGTATTAAATTGAAACATTTTCTACAAGCTTTGGAGACCCTTTTTGCAGTGAGAACCATAGGAATTTTTGGTTGATTGTTTTCCTCTGTACTGTTTCTATAGGGAGACATGGAACAGGCACTTGAAAACTATGATATCTGCACTGAAATGCTACAGAACTCCACTACCACACAAGCTAAAGCTGGCAATGAGTGTAGCATCGTAATACGGTTGCCTAACCTACATGTTGATTCTGTGGTCTCTTTAGAGGAGGTAAGATTTAATTTGCAGGTGTATGTTCCCTGTTCCATCCCTCACATTCCATCTCTCCCAGTTTCAAATGTCATCTATGAATTAGTTCTTTTGTGGTGGAAGTTTACTGCATCTCAGAGTGAAAGTTTTGTAATTTGAAGATTATGTCAAGACTACGTTCTCTTTTTCAAAAATTACGGTTTTGGTATCTGTTGGTCCTGTACATCTTTAGATTGCTTTTATGCAAAATAAAAATATTAAAGGAGCTGCATGTACAGCAGTAGATTATTGAATCAGTGTTTTTCTTTTCTTTTCTTTTCTTAAACATTAAGAACTAAACTGCTGGGAGAAGTGTCAGTAGTCAAATATATGTGAAAACAAAAGTTAGATGATATAATCTGTGATGTTTGCAGATTGAAAAGAACCTAAAATCTCTGGAGAGATGCCAGTCTTTGGAAGAGATCCAGCGACTGTATGAGGCAGGGGATTATAATGCAGTGGTGCATCTGCTTCGTCCAACTTTGTGCTTTAATGGTTACGGCAGAGCAAAACATCTGGAGTTTGTAACATCCATACCAGAGAGACCAGCACAGCTGCTTCTCCTGCAGGTTTGGTTTGTTTCTTAAAAAGTCTCTTTTACTAGGGAATTAAGACTTATTCCTGAAAACAGGATTGGAAGGATTTCTAGAGTGGGTGTTAATAGTTAATGTGTCTTATTTACAAAGCAAAACATGGAACCAAATCTGTAAATGCCCTGAAGAGCACAGCTTTATCAACATCATTAGCAATGTGCCAGCTTTTGCTGACTGAGAGTGTGGCTAAAGATACAAGATGTTGAGGCCTCCATGAAATGAACAGAAACTTGAATCATTTCCTGAGTTATTTTATGGATGGATTCATACTGCTGTTGACTATGCGGTGACTTAGAACCATTCTGAAGCTTGGTTATCTAGCATATGAATGATTTTTATACTGTAATGTCACTCTCCTGCATGAATGAGAAACTGTTGATATATGCAGTATAATTGCTGTAGAGTTAGTCCATTTGACACTGTAAAAATAAGTGTATAAATGAACTCGGCTGTGGGAACAATATGAGTATATTAGGTTATTTGGGGGAAAAAAGTTTGCACAAAAAAAGACTGATGGTCTTTTACTTGGACTGAACCAAGTCCTACAGCTTCCATGCCATCTTGTGACCCAGCCTCTTCAGAGTAGAAAGAAGCAGGAGAATGTTGCTCCAATGCTGGCCTTAGAGTTGCTATTTTGTTATTTATGAAGTAATAAAATGGTAGCACAAGATCATAAAGATCCAAACCCTGTTTCTTGTAAGGGCTCTATTCAGCTGTAGATCATTAGAATTACAGACCTACAGCCATCCCATTCCTATTTTCTTTCCTTGCATCTCTTATTAAAGCAGAGAGATGTGATGATTTTTTTGTATTTAGATCCTACTTGTATATTTGTCATCCAGGATCCATGCATCTCCTATTGTCCTTTTAATATTGTATTTAAAGGTGTTCTGTTATGTTTCATTGAAGTAATCACATTAACTGAATATAGTGTTTTGCTTTGCCCTGCTGTGCATTCATGTTTAAAATAAACTCTTCATTGTTACAATAGATCTTTTTCATATTTACATTCCCTAGGACTCCCTGCTCAAACTGAAAGACTACAAGCAATGCTTTGAATGCTCAGATGTTGCCTTGAATGAAGCAATTCAGCAGATGATTAATATGACAGCAGCCTCTGCTAAAGAAGAGTGGGTTGCTACGGTAACACAGCTGCTCACAGGAATAGATACTTCATTATCATCAGTTAACAGCATCTTGAAAGACTCTTCTGTAACACCAAGCCTCGTTCGATTAACAAACAACCTGATCCAGGTAATCCCTGTGCTGGCCCCAGGAAAGATGTGTTGTGTGCTGCAGACCTTCAGGCATGATACAGTTGCTGTCTGAATTCCCATCCGCTCTCAGTGATGGTCTTGGTTACATTTCTGTTACATTTTTGGGAAGATGAGCGTTATCATGATGTGTGAACATTGTCATAGCCTTCAGTATGACAGACCTGCACTGAGCACACATCTATGCTAGAATCAGTACCAGCAGGTATCTTTAGACACCAAGCTGCCTAAAACCATCAAAGGTGGTGGTAAGATAACCCAACACGGGGGTTTTAGGCTATTTGAAATGGTGATAATGTGAAGATTGTTTGAGCTGCCTGGGTGTAGCTTGTAAGTTATGACTCTGATCTTTCTGTATGTGCTTTGGGCTGGAGGGCAAGATCCTGTAAGCCTTACAGACATGGTAGAATTGCTTGCAAGTGCAATTACTTACCAAAGTAAGAGTTCTTCTAGTAAAAACACAGAGGGTGATCTGGACAGGGCAGGAGAAAAATGAAATGCGAACTGCTTCTGGAATTATGGATACAGCTAATTTAAGGCTTTTACAGAAGGTACTTTGAAACCTTAAAACTGAATCAGCATTTTCAGTCCAGGTAACAAATGGCAGATTTACAAATGGCAGTTCTATTAAGAAGAGGTTCTAGTTAATGTTGAAATTCAATGTGCTTGCAATTCTCAAATCTCCATTTACTTCAGTAAAAGCCAAGGACCTTCACTACTTACAAAATCATACTCTCATTGTGTAAAGTTGTATGTGTTATGGAATGTAATGGAATTCTGGAGAACAGAGTATTCAGGCACATCATTCATATAGCATCTGTTAATGATTCTAGTTGGTCTTTAATAGTTGTGATAAGACCTGATCTAGAATTCATGAATTTTTTTAACTTACTCTTCATCTGGGTTGTAGAGAAATTTCTTGTACAATAATGAGGCTAAGAATTGATGCTGTGTATTTGCTTACTATGAATTGTTTGTATATCATATTTACAGAGAAACATCTAGATGGAAAATGAGGGTGCAAGAGGAGTGTCAGAGTAGGGGAAATAATCTACTATATTTATCCTACTGATTGATCTACTTCTAGCATTTTTATAGCCACTCGTGAGAGGCTGAGACTCAACTTTCGATTATTTCCTTGGGGTAAAATGTGTTGCCAACTTTGGGTTGTTTGGAAAGGATTCACACCTGACCTTTTGTGCTGGTTTGGACAAATTTGGAGGAAAATATCCTCTGATAGAAGGCAGGTTACAGCCAGCCCTCCCCCACCTGGTTCAGGGGAAAAAAAAATTTTCCTTGGAGGAAAGTGAAAAAGATAAAAACTATTTATTTAACAAACACACAGGAAAAGGATAATAATGCTAAATAATAAAACCTCTCGCTGTGGAGAGAAACCTGGGAAGGTTTCGGAGTCCTTCTGTAGGTGTGCTCTCTCTCCTCCTCCTTGAAGCTGGGTCAGTGTGGGCCCACCTCCAGGGCCTTGGTGGAAAATTCTCCCACTGTGTTCTGATGTTGAAACAGTCCACAAGAGAAGAAGGGAAAAACCGAAGTCCCAGGAAAACAAAGTTCAACTCTCTGTCTCCCTCCGGAGAATGGGGCCGAAAGGTGGCTGGAAAGCAAGAAGGGTACTTCCTCTGCTCTTGCTGCTGCAGCAGGATGCAGAGGAGTGTGTGCCTGTGTCCTTGAACAACTGCTTTGAAAAGTTCACTTGGTTTTTTTCCTCTCCCCCCTCTCAGGCTTGGTTTAAAGGCACAGAAAGACACAAAATTAATTTCTGGGCATAGAGCAGCGATAGGGGATACATATCATAAAGTCACCCCAAGACACCTTTGTTTTGCATCACTTTGTCTGTATAATGTCTGTTTCTTTATTAGATCATAGACTGCAGCATGGCTGTCCAGGAAGAACCAAAAGAACCATATGTCTCCTCGGTGCTTCCATGGATTATCCTGCACCGGATCATCCAGCATGAGGAAGATGCTTTTCGATCCCTTTGCTGCCAGCAGCAGCAGAACCAGGGAGAAGAAGGTGGATTATTTCTTCACTTTTACATATTGGACCTGAGCCCTTTACCTTCTAGCTCAGGAATATAAATAATAAAATACTTGTTTGTTGTCTTACCTTGCTGGCTGAAGGGAGTAGAGGGCTATGCAAGCATTACTCTCTACCAGAGAGGAAGCTTATTGACAGTTGAAGCACTGACTTGGATTTAACTCAATTCTGTGCTACTTTATTTACCAGTATTTACCAATTTCTTTCCTCCAGTGAGTCCTGACACCCCTATGTTGCCTTCTTCACTTATGCTGCTGAACACAGCTCATGAATATTTGGGAAGAAGATCCTGGTGTTGCAATTCAGATGGTGCTCTGCTCAAGTTCTATGTAAGTATTAGCATCGTGGAATAAGAGAGATTGACTCAGATTGATCTCTGAAAGTCATTTGGCCAAGCCACATTTCAAAGCAGGAAACAAAGTGCAAAATTAGATTGTTTACTGCCTTGTCTTCATGTTAAATATACACTTTTAAATCCACTTTCCATCTTCTCCCAGATAAAGATATGAAAGTTTCAGTCAGTTTAATCTGAATAGCAAAGGCTTGTTATTCCAGACCCTTTCCCATAGGTCTGCTTCTGTCACACTTCCCATTGTTTTCTGGACTTACCTCACTGAGAAGAATTACTGTTTTCTTCTGGTTTTCCTCCTTTGTTTTGCTTCTTGCACTAGTATTTTATTTTGTTCATGGGATTTGAAAGGGAAGTAGGAATAACCAGTCTGGTAGTACTGTACATCATTCAGAAGCTAAAAAAAACCTGTAGTGATACATCTTTAAAATTGCTGCTAAAATAACACAGTGGGATTCCATATTCATCTTGTCTCAGTGATTCTAAATAAGTTGCTCACTTCACAGAACTGAATTTTTCAAGTGTTAGGTAGGGTTTGCACGTTTTCAGTGTACGTAAATACTATTTATCATGTAAAAAGAACATATTTAAACTTTCAGCCAAGAAAATTCAGTTTTGAATAGCTTGGTTGTTTGTTTCTTCCAAATCACAGGAGTAAAGATTTGCAGGCCATCATCTGTCCTCAGTTACACAACTGGAATGCTACTGATTGCTCCCACATCCTGTGGTATTACATGGATTTGATCTGAAGCTGTGATGTATTTAATTGTTCTGCAGTTGATAAATTTCTCTTGTTTGATTATGCCTACCTTGATTTTATACCACAGTGTGAAAAAAATAGCAATTCTATTGTTTTCATGTTATTAACTATTATTTAAAATGTAGATTTCATCTGTTGAACAATGATGAGAATGAAGAATTACTTCAGCCCTCCATTTCCCTGTGCCTTAAGGCTGTTCTTTGCTCTGTTGTTCAGATGGGTGTGTTGCATCAAATATGCTCCAGAAATGGGTGTCTGGGCAGTAATGCTGTAGCATTATTAGATGAAAGGACTTACCCATTCATTGTTGACCTTTTAAAGATTATTCCTTGAGGTCTCATTGTTACACCAGAGAAGTAATTGAAGTGGTTGAAGTAGAATATTTCTATGTGTTTGCTCATTTTATCTTGGCTTAGAAACCCAAGTGCAGTCAGTGTTTCCATGAGCAGAGCACTGACAGCCTGGGACAGCCTGGCTGTGGCAAATCCCAGATAATGCGGTGCCGTGGCATCCACTGGGCTGTGCTCTACAGGGACATTTCAGTGGCACTTTACAGATTCAGCTTGACTTCATTGAGGTTTATTACCTTCAGCCAAGAGAAAATCGTTATTAGTTCTGCATAGAGCTACTCAGGAATCTCTTAATTTCCCTTCTCAGCACTCCCTGGAGCTTATTAGCCACAGCTCAGTGCCAGACCCCATCTACCTCTGCATTTGAGCAGCAGCATGTCCAGGACAGTAATTTAGACAGCTGGGAAGGATGGCACAGAGAGCCTGAGGGGTTCTGCAGGAGTCTGCTCACCCTTGTAGGGCTGGAGTGAATGAGCAGTGTTTGAACTGAGGCTGATTCAGGGTAGAACTATCAGATTATCTCTGTGTCCTGCTCTCCTCAGCCGCCCTGGTATTAGGAGCATAGTGCTGATACACCTGAGTTACCCCTGCAGGGAATTCAGAGGGCTTATTAGCTCAGGCCCTGTGCTTCATGAAAATAGATAGGCTGTTTCCAGGCTCGAGCTTGCCCATGGATGTTGTGGTCCTAAGTGATAAGTCTAAATTGTGTCTGTACAATGTGCCTGTATCCACAGCCTGGGGAGTCACAGAGTATGGTCTGTGAACCTGCATAAAGTACAGACAACTGAGAGCTGGGAATGTATCTGCAGTGAGATCTTTGCAAATGTCATCACGTTCTTTGAACAAAATGTTCCATTTTCACTTACAGAATTGCCTGCTTCTTAAACTAAAATGTAATATAGTATTATTAAACACAAGAATTTAGTTTTCAGAGACAAGAGGGTATTCACCTTCTGTAGGTGAACTGTCTGCTCAAGGACCGTATATTGCTTGTGGATGAATGTGCTGTGCAAGAGAAGATGTTAATATTAATTAAGTCCTTTAGCAGTAGTCTGAATTATTAGGAACAATTCTGGATTTCTTCCAAGAACTTAAAAGTTGAATAAGAACACAGGATATTGTTTTGAACACTGTTCAAGTGAGAATTCTCTTACTGCTGTTAGATGTGCTTTTGTTTGTAGCAGTAGGAATATCATGCTTTTGTTACAATATCCTCTGATGCTCACTGTTTTTCTTCAGCTTATTTAGCTACATTTTCTGTAAATTTCAAATGTTCACAAATTCATACAGGGAAAGTGGTGGCAATAAGATGTCTGCTGGGACAGTATGAATGAGTCTGCTGTGACTCAAAATGTCATTGAAATGCTTTCTAAGAATTGCCTTTGCTTTTATTTTTCAGGGGCTTGCCTCTTAATAAATGGTACCTTGATCTTAGCACAGATACTTTAATCAGAAGAGAATCAGCATATTATGTTTAATCACAGCTCTTACAAATTAGCTTCTTACATGTAGAATGGCAGATTTTTGCCGCATAATGCAGTGTTTGTATTGTCAGGAAAGTCCATCATGATGAGAAGTTTCTTTCAGGATCATGCATAAATATTTGAGTTTGCAGTCCTAGATGTTGAAAAATTATAAATGGTCACAATAAACATTTCTGTTTTTTTTTAATTGGAATTTTGTAGTGGAACACATTGAAATTGAATTTTAAACCTCAGTGGTTGTGTGGGTTTTGTTTTGGTTTTGAAATAAATATCCAGAATCCCCCTCCACAGATTATTCTTGGTGAAGATGTTTTTATTGACCTTGAAATGTCTTCTTGGAATGTGTTCCTTTTTGGTTTGGTTTTTATGGAAGCTTAGTGAGAATTTTCAAAGAGTTACCTTTCTTCTTTTGGCATTCAGCTGCAGTTTTTATAATGAATGTCTTAAAAGTATCAGCATCTTCCAAAATACACTACTGATGTGTACTTTCTCTTGTAGTGTTGAAGGTAAAGATAGCAACTTGCTACAGTGTTTAGTCATTTGGGATCAGTCCAGCCACTTTCCTTGGTGTGTAGCCATCTGTGTAATACTCTTCATACTGTGCAACTCTTTAGTCCTTTTAGCCAGATTTTCATTAACTCTCTCTTCTTTTCTTTCCTCTCCATCCTGCTTTTTCTATGCAGAGGAAATTGTGGTTTGTAAATTAGGGCAGAAATTCTTCTGTATCTTTTCCTTATTCACAGTGTTGATGAATTGTAGTGTTGATATTCACAGAACCAACCTGATGTGTAGGGGAGAACTTTGAATGATTTTAAGTCTGAAACATGAAGCTGATATCTAACCTCATTGATTAAAGATAAGAGTTTGTGAATTAACATAGGAAGAAAAATAAAAGCACTTCAATGCTGCTGCAGTACCATTGAAATGACTTGGGTGAGACTAGTTTACAGAAATACAGGTGTAATATTGTTATTGGTTGTTATTGGGGAAAAATACATGTAGTCCCTTCAAGTTGTTTTCATCATCTGCCTTCAGACAGCTGGGTAGCTTACTGTGATCTTCTGGTGACCTTTCCCTTGATGCTTGGCTTGTAGGTTCAGGTACTACAAAAAGAACTTGCAGCATCCACTTCTGAAGATACTCATCCATACAAAGAAGAGCTGGAAACAGCCTTGGAACAGTGTTTTTATTGTTTATATGGTTTCCCTAGCAAAAAAAGCAAAGCAAGGTACCTAGAGGAACATTCAGTACAGCAGGTTAGTTATATTATCCAATGTCATTGGAATATCCTGGAGTGATGAAAGATGCACACTTGTTTTGTTCTAATGCATTTTGATATATTTTGGAGAAAGATTACTTTTATTTCCTTGTAAATTTTATGTATTTTACACATTGTAGAGAATAAACTAAACATTTTCGTATTTTTTAAAACTATAAATATAACAAGTCAGATATTTTAAATTAAATGTTAATGTAGTCTTATCCATAGTAGTCTGCCATCTTGAAAATATTGAGAAATTGATTTTATTAAGCTATCACTTTCCTGTTTTCAGCTGAGAAGAAGTCCAAGGTTGGGAAAAATTTAGAGAGGAAAAGTCAGCTGAGAGAAGAAAACTTTAGCAGCCAGCCTTGCAGTTTTATCAAAGTGAAAAATGTCACTGTTAAAAATTTGCAAGTACATTATATTATCACTTATTTTGACATCTGATGGTAAATACCTGGTAGCTGTTTATAAGAAAAGTGAAATTCAGTTGGATTTGGGAGAAGGGCAACTACAGAGTGCCTCTGGAAGAGGGTTGTAATATTAAGGGAGGGAGAGAAAAATACAAGTCAGCAATACAAAGCCCTGTCTGGGACTTGTGACTAGCAAATGGTTAAAACTCTTGTTTGAAGGCAGATAAAGAAATTACCAATACCACCTCGTACCCATTTTTCAGTAGTTTTGATATTCTAAAACTTAAATTCATAAACAAATGAATGAATTTTGTTCAAAAACCTCAGACTATTTTGCGCTTAACCCAATTCAAATGATCATAGAATTATCAATCAAAATCATTTTCATGCAAGCAGAATGATTGTCTAGCTCTGTTGAACAAACCATTTTAAATACACAAATACTCTTGCATTACTATTCATTGAATATTTGGGAATTTTGTATGTTATACGTGTATCTTAGAGAGTGAAGATAATGAGAGAAAGGGTATAAGGAAGAAAAAGAGAAGTATAAGGAGATTACCCTCTGCAGCTTCCCTATTTTTCAATGCAGAGCAAAATTTACTGTAAGGGTAAGGTAAACAATAAAAGGAGAAAAACTTAGTCTAGCAGAAGAGAACTGTGAATTATTTTTGGGTATTTTTACTGCTTACAAGAAAGAAAAGTGAAGAGAGAATGAGGAGTAAATTCTGAAAGTAACTTTCTGTAGAGAGTGAAGATTTTTGAGTCTCAGAATTTTGTCTGATTCCCATTACATTAACACTTCTTACTTGACTCTGAAATGGAAGCTGCAGAGTTCTCCATAATCTTACCCATGATCTCAGTGTCACTCAGAATGTTTACAATTGATTCTTGCTTATAGACAACTTTTCTGAGCAACTCTTTTAAGCATACACTAAGCATACACTAACATACACTAAGTTACAGCAATACCTTAGTCTGTTATATCAGTGAGAAGTGTATTGTATTTGTGAGCAGCATAAACTAATAGCACCTTTAGCTCTGTTCTTGGGAGGTTTAATTTGGTTCCTGCTAGAGTGATAACTATACTCTTATGAGCTACAAAGGCTGTAGAAAACCACCATTAGTAGAATTGAATTTTGGAATTTAAAATATTTTTCCCCCCCTCTCATCTACCTCCCTTTTCAGGTTGATCTGACATGGGAAGATGCTTTGTTCATGTTTGAGTATTTTAAGCCTAAAACTCTTCCAGAATTTGATAGTTACAAAACCAGTACTGTGTCTGCTGATTTGGCCAACCTTCTGAAGAAAACTGCCACAATTGTTCCTCGAACAGACAAGCCTATGCTAAGCCTGGAGACTGTATCTGCCTATATTGAAGGAACATGCAGCAAGGTATAGTGAATTGTTTTTTTAAAAAATTAAATTGAAGGGAGTGAAAATTGTTCTTGCTATTTTTATGTAGACTTTTGAGACTATTAGTGGAATGATTTTTTCCATGATGTTGGATTTCTGTGGGTAATTGCTTTTAAAATAAGAAAGATCCCAGCAAAGCTTTTAGTCTTTGAATGGTAAAATGCAGTCAGCATGAGATGTTCATTAGTGTTTGTAAGTGCTCTGTATATCTGTGAAATGCTTTCGATGTCTTCATATTCAAAACCTTCATATTGTCTGATGAAAAGGCTACTTTCCCTACAAGGAAGAAGCAAATATGCAGCTCATTTAATGTGAACCTTTGCCTTTTTTATTTTCAGGCACCATCTCTCCCAGAGGGTGCAGACTATTCTCCACCGGTGGTGACTGAGCTGTATTATCTTCTGGCAGACTATCATTTCAAGAACAAAGAACAGTCTAAGGCCATTAAATTTTACATGCACGACATTTGTATTTGTCCAAACAGGTCAGTATATTTGAATCCTGCTGCACATCCTTCATTCTTCTCACTTCTTTCAGTACTAAAAAGCAGACAACTGGTCTCAGGAATGAGGAAAAAGAAACCCAAATAACCAAAACCCCCATTATCATAGGTCCATTGTATATTTAAGGGCATCTCTGAAACAACCCAACAAAGAAAACAAAACTGAAAATGTAGGGTTAAATATTTGATTGCTTTGAAATTAAAACCAAAAAATGAAAGGGTGGGGGGGGAAGCTAAATTGAAATAAAGAGTAACTGTGAAGAATGAATTGTTTGTACCTTTTATTCTTTGCTTCGGCATGTTCATGCATGATAAGGAGTGAAAAATGTCACCATTTCATAGCGTAGCTATAGCACAAATAGCATCCTTTAGTGGATTAACTGTTTAGGCTGACCTCTTTCCAAACATGTTGATTTTGCTGCTAGAGATCTACACAGAGAATACAAGTAAAGTATTTAAGTGGTATTTAAACAAACCCACCTTGTTTCTTGATAATTTACAACTCACTGAAATGCCATCAAGATTAAGCTTTCTCATCTTAAAAATAAAGCATGTTCTCAATATCAGTCTTCTAAATTAAATTAACCTTTAAATTTGCTGATTAAATGTAGAGTTTGCATATTAGGTGTTAGTTATCATTTTAATTCTCCTTGAAGTTGATAGATCAGGGTCAGTGACAAAAACCCTAATTTGATAGATTTGAGACAAGAAAATTGTTTCTAAATCCAGTCACGTAACAGAGACAAAAGAGAAGGTGAAGGCACAGAGCAATTTTAGATGTGAAATCTTCAGAGGAAATAGCTGTAGTTTAATCTTATTGCATCTTCTGGTCTGGGACTTGTGACTAGCAAATGGCTAAAAGTCTTGTTTGAAGGCAGATGAAGAAATTACCAGTACCACCTCCTACCCATTTTTCTGTAGTTTTGATATTCTAAAACTTAAATTCATAAACAAATAAATGGAATGCATTTTTATTTTAATATGTGACTTTTTTTTTTGTTCAGAAGATGCCTTGTATGGTAGCAAAGTATTTTTGCCCCAGTCAAATTAGATGGTACTTGTCTGTACTACAGTTCCTGTTCCATTCCCCCCAGGAATCTGACTATTGAGGTCACTTGACCTAAAAATGGGTTTTCAGTTGGAATCAGAAGAAACTGCAAGCCAAAATATGAGAACATTATGGTTATTACTTTGCTGTTAAAATCATGGTAAAATTGAAAAACCCCAGAGCAGCTGAACCCTGGCGTTAATGTGAGATTGTGGCCTATGGAAACCACCCTTCAGACTGTATTGTCAATAAACACAGGGCTGGATCCTCAACAGTCCCTCAGTCAGAAATTACAGTTTTAGTTCATCAGAATTTTCCTACTTGAATGCATTTTTGGCTTTATGATTTTTATGTTGGGAAATGATTGTGATTATTCACAGTTGAGTCCAGCAATACAAGGTGTCATAATGTCTGCTGGCCCACAGAAATAAAGGGTGGCAACATTTTGACAGGACTGCATGGTTACTGAGAAAAAAACAGTAGAGTGCTGCCATTAGAAATACAGATACACTGGCTTTGCATGGCAAATAAACCTGGATTTTTCGTCTGTTTTCCATGTGTGACAGTTACTGGGGACAGTGCGTTATTAGGAAACCCCTTTAATAAAATCAGTATTATTTAGGCTATACAGCTTGTGTTCTACCCTGAGGAGAGGAGGAAGTGCGGAAATCTGTTTTGAGGTAGCCTGTGATAAAAGGAGGAAAAAGTTGTAGATACAAGATAAATCTTGTCTGTGCCTTCAGTGTAGCGTTCAGGGGGGAGTTTGTTCATGTGTTATGTTCTTGCTTGCGTAGGTTTGACTCCTGGGCTGGGATGGCTCTGGCTCGAGCGAGTCGCATTCAGGACAAGTTGAACTCCAATGAACTGAAGAGCGATGGCCCCATCTGGAAGCACTCTACCCCTGTCCTGAACTGCTTCAAACGAGCCCTGGAGATCGACAGCTCCAACCTGTCCTTGTGGATCGAGTATGGCACCATTTCCTATGCCCTGCATTCCTTTGCATCCCGACAGCTTAAGCAGTGGAAAATGGAACTTCCGCCTGAAGTTGTGCAGCAGGTGGGATCTAACAGAGAGCGTATAAAATTTTAAACATTTAAAATTAAGTTTTCTAACATAGTAAAATTTTAAATTAAGTATTTACATGCTATATTCCACGTATGAGACTGTATGGTTACTTAGTAATATTGGACGTTCCAATATTCATGTAATCTGGTGATGTCAAACAGCATTTGAAGGTGGGTTTTTTTCTTTCTTTTTCCTGTGTAAAATCAGTTTGAGCCTAATCTTTGAATTGTCTCTTGAAGGTGACACAAAATTATTGTAACCTTCTGGAAAGGGGAGTTATATTTACCTTTCCTTTCAGTAAATGTCATGCAGTGTTTCCAGGAAGAGGTGAAATGTATACAGATTTAAATAGTAAAGAGATCAGAAATTACTCTGATATCTGTGTCCACATGTCATCTCTTATATCTAAAGAACCTTCCACTTTTTCTATGGTTTTGGGCCATAATAATCTAATTAAGGGAAAATGCTCAAGCCCTTCAATTTCTGCTCAGCCTTCCCTGGGTAAGAGCAGTGCCTTGAGCAAGGCATTTACCTAAACAAAAGATCAAAGTGAGAAGATTGGTGGAATTTCCATTGAAAACATTGTTATGAATTCATTATCTCTTTCTGCAAAAGGGAGGTAAAAAAGATTATTAAGAATTTTATTGCTAAACCAAAATGTGCAATTGTAAATACACTCTGATAGTGATAAGAGTTGCTTGGGAAAAATGTTTTATCTGTCTTTTGGACCAGTGAACTCCGTTTCTGATTTAGCTATTCTGACTTCCAAATATTACGTAGTCTGCAGCTGGAAGCAGAATGAAAAAAAGGAAGTGCTGCTTCTTTGCTGTAATTAGTAAAACTTTCAATGTTTGAACTACAGAGATCAGTGCTGGGAACACCCTTTGCTTCCAGGAGTAGTATTTACAGTGAGGTGGTGAGTCTGAGCTGCCTCCAGCACTGGATTAACACTACACTTCCCACAGGCACTTTCTTGTCGAAGAAGAAAGATGATGTCAGCCTGCATATTAAAAGGGAACAATTTGTTTATTAAATAGTATGTTTGAAATGACAATTAACAATAGAGTTTTCTTTTGGAGGGTTATTGCATCCGACAGCTCCAAATGAACTCCTTGGAAAATGAAGATACTACATTTTACGCCTTTGAGTTACCAGAAGTTTGGTCTTCTGGTCGTGTGGCCTCTTGGCTATGAGGGATTTGTTGAGGAATTCCAGGGGTAATGCTGGAGTTACTTCCTATTATCAGATACAAGGAGCAATACAGAGCAGCCATCTGAAGTTGAGGATTAAATGGGAATGTTTATTTAGGACTACTTAAGTCTTCGTTTTTTTCAAGTGAATATATTAAAAATGCATCATTTAGCAAGAAAAGTTCTATTACTATAAAAGATAAATTGAAACAATTTCATCTCACTTCCACAGATATATCTCTTCAGGAATGTGTTCCTCATACATAAAAACCTTATTATTCTCTTCTTCTTACAAAATCTTTAGGAAAAGAAAGGTTATGTTTTAGTTCTTGGTTATAGGTACACAGCTTAAATTTATAAACTTCATTTTCAAAGAGAGAAAATTACATTAATGCATCTTTTGACCTAGTTTTTTTACATGAATTTATTGGCATTTAACTTTAATTTATGCTGCTGATTTTAATTTTTTTTTGACAGGGTGGGGTGGGGAGAGTATTAATCTCCAAATTAGATACATTGCAAGCAAGACGAAATACATTTCTTCACAAGTGAGAGTGGTCCATAGTGGCTCTAGCAGGCTTCAGTTGCAGAACAAAGCAAATAAGTTTTTTCTTTGAAGAGTTAAGATAATTACAGCTGCAAAAAAGTGGTAGAATTTCTGTAGATGTGAATATTGGGTTGTTATTTTTCAGATTTATATTTATCTGCATATTCTTACACTTCTGTTACTTACTGTTTTGTTCTGGTTGTTTGTGTCAGCAGTTACTGGAGTGAGCAAAAACCTATCCATAAGCACATTTTGTGGGTTGTGTGAGTGTATTTGATCGCTTGGGATGTATTTGATCACTTCTATGTCTTTTAGGTTGAAAATGTTTAAAAGTTGTACCTTGTTTATGCGCTTTTGTATGGGCAGCAGCGCATTTTGAGAGTTTTCTGTGTGAGCTGCAGTGAATTTGGTGTGTTCTGTGCTCTCCCCCTTGGCTGGGTGGCAGATGGAGGAGCGCAGGGACAGCATGCTGGAGACAGCCAAGGTGTGCTTCACGTCGGCATCACGCTGTGAGGGCGACGGGGACGAGGAGGAGTGGCTGATCCACTACATGCTGGGCAAGATTGCCGAGAAGCAGAAGCAGCCTCCTGTCGTATACCTGCTGCACTACAAACAGGCAGGGCATTACTTGCATGAGGAGGCTGCTCGGTATCCAAAGAAGATTCACTACCATAATCCACCAGAACTTGCCATGGAAGCGTTGGAGGTAAAAGAAAGTTAAATTTGTAGGCTTGAAGCCTTGTTCTCTACAGATTGTTAGGCACACATACATGGTGCTCTGCATCAGGGAATGTTTGCAAGGCAGACTTGGAGAGTAAAATAGAGCCTGTTACTCAGGCTGATTTAATTTCAAAGGCAGTTTGAACAGGTGGGTAGCAATTCCACTTCTGAATTTTGCTGCACACAGTTCATTAGTTTTTATAAAAATCAAACATTGATAGGATTCACAAGCATCTTGTACCTATGGAAGCACAAGTTCATGCAAGAGGTAGGACCTTTGCTTTCACTGCGTGTGGTTAAAGCAGTGGGTCTAGAGCATACCCAGTGGTGACTTGCTTGCAAGGAGACCAGCTCTGCTTTCTTTGTTCTATTCCATAGGTTGTGGTTATAAAATTTGTAGAGTGTTCAGATTTTGTAATTTAAAAGCAACTTTCAAAGGCAGGGAAAGTTCAATTCAGGTAAGCTTAAGTGACAAGTAGCTGTCTTAACTAACTCCTGCAGATTCTATAGAGAAAAGACTGTTTGTAATAGATTGCAGAGCTAGAAATTCTTTACTGACCAAATGGACTTTGGTGTTTTTTAGGTATATTTTCGACTTCATGCTTCTATTTTGAAACTTGTGGGGAAACCAGATTCTGGAGTAGATGCAGAGGTACTGGTTAGTTTCATGAAAGAAGCTTCTGAGGGACCCTTTGCCAGGGGTGAGGAGAAGAACACCCCAAAAGTTGCAGAAAAGTGAGTGCTAGTTTATCCTCTGAATGTATGCTTATAAACTACTATACAATAAACCATTAAAATTAAGCTGAATATAATACAAACAAAACAAAGTGAATAGAATTTATTCTAATGTTTGCAGTTTTCAGGTATCATGAATAAGATTACATGCTGCTCTGAGATCTCAATAATTGGCACAGAGGAAATGGGAAGGGAAGAAAACAACAATTTTGATCTTATCCATTTTGAAGCCACTGTTTTTATTTATTAATAAATCTGATTTTTAAAATCAATGGTTAAAAAATGCAAATTGGACGAGAGATTTTAGTCGTTATAATTTGTCTCATTAACAACTACAAGATAAAGAGTAGTTTACTGTTGACCAGTGACAAGGGAGGAATATAACTTTCCTTCATTTAGTATTTGTTAGTGAGATTTAATTGCTCTCTTGGAAATGCTATAAGAACATGTAGTCTCCTTTTGTTCTTTGTATATGTTACAACTATATAAACACTTCACCTTTCTTCTCATCCTCCCAGAGAAAAACCTTGCATGATAGATGAAGACTCTCACTCCTCAGCTGGAACAGTGCCAGGCCCTGGGACTTCCCTCCCCTCCTCTTCCGGTCCAGGTCTGACATCCCCACCTTACACAGCCACTCCAGTTGACCACGATTACGTCAAATGTAAAAAACCCCACCAGCAGGCAACGCCGGACGGTACAGTCCCTGTTCTCAATACTGCCAGCAGGGAGGTGCTCTGATCATGGGGGGTTTGACCAGGAATGATCAAACTGCTCAAGGAGGGTGAGGGGTCTGTGGTAACACGGGCAATATTGAAGCTCATTATCTTTATAAATTCAGTGCCTTAAATAGAATCAATGTACAGTCAGAGCTTTAAATACAAAACTCAAAGTTGTCACCTGCCACCACTGGTACCTGTAACTTAGTCAAAACAGTAATGTTGGTAGGAGGAGTATGAGCTCACCGAATTTTCAGTGATTTTTTTTCTTCGGAGCTCATTAGGAAAGATGTTGGTTCAATCTTCAGAAGACTGGACACTGTTTTGGCCTGTATGAAATGACCAGGTGAAAATTCAAACTGGTTGAAACAAGACAGATTGATAAAAAGACAGCACAAACCAGTATTACCGTTTTTCGAAGGAGGCAGGTGGCAACTATTTGGAATATATTGTGATTCAGCACGAAGTGATTTGCATGACAATCCTGTAGATTTCATCTTTTAATTTTTCTTTATCATTTACAATGACTGGTTAGCAGCTCATCTTTGTAGAATTTAAAATTATAGAATAAATAATTAGCTTATAAATGGAGAAGAGGGGTGGTATCATAGTGTTATTGAAGATCTTTGAAATTGCATATATAATAGAAATTAAGTTACAATTTAAGTAACCTGAGTTTATTATTTGGCTAGGAATTTGATTCTGATTCTACTCTTCTGGCCATTTGTTTATCCATCTGGGTCTTTGAGTATCAGCACTCAAGGAGTAAAATATCTACAGTGTTTAGCTTAGCATTCATTGGTAGAATGTGCCAGGCCCCACAGAAATGCTCTGATTGATATGAATTTATTTCTGGAGGGTGGGCTGCTTCCTATTGTCATTTTCTGAAGAATGGAAATTTGTAAATAACTTTGTTGACACATTTTTGAAACAAATGTTCGTATGCCTGAAATTTTTGCAGGGTGAATTTATTCCTTTTCCTCAACAAGTAATTCTTGGTGCAACTGAGAGAAGCTCCTTTATTTCTTTCATTATATTGAACAGGGAAATGTTTGTTTTGTTATTGCTTGCATTTCACTTGGGAGTAATTCATTAGACTGTTTTGAGATCATTTGTAGTGTAGAGGTGTCAATGGATTATGCAGTGATCAGGCTCTTTTATTAGCTTTTTGATGGCTTTTGACGAAACAGCATAGAAGGGAGAAAATATTTAAATATTTCTTAAGTCATATTCCCTGTGAGAAGCATTTCTGGCTAAGACTACATCTGCTTAGGTCCTGAAGACTGTCTAAATGCTCCCAGGAGAGACATAAGTTAGATAAATATTCCAATGCGTGTCGTTAGTACCTCTCTCCAAGTAAGACATTATGGGCTGTGGCAGCTGATGGCCCAGTGGGAGCAGAGGCGGCTGCTGAGCAAAGCCTGGAGGTGCAAGTGCAGGAACATCTGCCTCTGCCAGGGCTGAAGGAGCAGTTCCTGGATCTGCAAGCTGAGCCTAGCTGGGACTGAGCTTTGTGCTGTCAAAGCAATTCCAAATGTCAGCTGCTGCAAGAAGCCGAGTTTGGGTGATCTTCAGGAAGGCTGTGTGTAACCATGACAAGGAGAATTGCAGAGTACTGCATCATTCATAATGTTTTGTAAGTTGCTGGCACAACTAAACCCTGGATACAGCATATTGAAGAACCCCAGGAAACTGAAATATTTGCCTTGGGGCTGTTACAGATGGAAGAGCTAACAGGCTGAGCTAACAGGCTCAGAAATCTTCCACTTTTATATTATTACATATACTGTGCTCTTCTGCATACATTTGCATTTTACTTGTATTAAAATACATACTTTTGAAGTAAAATGCTCTTGACATCTTACACATAGTCACATCACTGAAGAAAGCTGGTGCCAGCATTTCTGTTGTACCATTCCTAAAAATAGCAAGAAAATACTCATCCTTTGACTACTCTTTAGAATATTTTTTAACCATTCTGACAGAAATGAAACTGTCTATATTTTTGTTCAGGAACAAATAAATTTACCTAAATTAAGCCTAAGTATTTATTCCTTCTGAGGCCTGACAATACTCTTATTTTGTGTTGATATTGTTGATCATACATGGCATAAGTAAAGTAAGGGTATTGTACAGTTTTACACACTTCTTTTCATATATTACCGCAAGCAAGAGCCTATTTGGGATCATTACTGATCTTTGAGACCTTTTTTGACCATTTTTGTGTTCTGTGCTTCAAGAAAACATGACCCATAAGGAAAGAGAGAAGGAATTGGGATGGTTTGTCTATGGAGGAGAAGACTCAGGGGAGACATGACAGCAGAGTGACCTAAATAATGTTGAAAGCTGTACAAAGAGGCAAAACCTCAGGATGTCCATGTTCCTGGAAGACAGAACAGATGATACTACACTTAAATGCATTTTCATTCTGAACATTAGAAAACAGTGTTAGAGCAGTCTTAGGAAATACCGTTTTTGTATAACCCTGCAATATTTTAGCACTGGAAGTCATTAAACAGTGGTGATACAGCTGTCTGCCAGGCATGATGGAGATGTAATTTATCCTGATGGAAAAAGGAATGGACTAGATGAACACTTGCAGTTCTTTCAGAACTCTACTTTTTCTATTAATTTTGTGGGTTTTGTGGGTTTAGGTTTTGGTGGGTTGTTAGTTTAATTTTTTAACAAGATACCCAACAACTTGCCTTCTAGAGCAGCAAATTATCTCATGACAAGCTGGAGAGAATTTCTGTACAGCCAAACATCTTTTCTTGAAAGTACTGGGATTCTGATCTTCAAACATTTATCTGTAAATAGGTGAAGCTGTGAGGGCAGACTTATTTTGAGTACATTATATTTAAATGTATCATTATAATTCTGTAGCTCTCTAGCAAATTTTGCTGGTGGAAGATGATGATGAGGATATGCAGAAATCACTGTTAAAGCTGAGAGCATTGAAAGGCTTCAGATCCAGTGAATGCTGGTGATACTAGTTTTAAGTCCTGTATTTAATGAAAATGGGAGAAAGGAACCAGTAAATACAGCTTGTAAAGTAGCTAAACTTCTTTTCCCTCATAGCAGCTGCTAGCACATATCTCCTTCAAGGAGACAAAAGTATTGCTGAATGGCAGCTGTTATTTGCTGCCTGACTTGCTGCTGTCATGTGTGTAAAATGGGTAGCTTCCTTTCTCTTTTCTTGTCCTTCCATTCAGCAACATCTTTTCTTTCCTTCTGTTAATCCTGTCTTTCCTGTCATCACCCCTGCCTATTGCTATTTTATAACCCTCCAAAGGGAAAACTTGCATTTGAAGTCTGAAGCGTAGGTTCAGACTCTTATTTTCTAAGAGCAAAATAGGAAACAGAAACGTAGGAACTTGCCAGGCACCCAGACTATCATTACCTGTAGTGTTACTGTATTTACACAGCTAAATGGCCAGTGCTATATAGCAAAACAGATATGCTCTCTGTCCTCCTCTATACAGGCTGGATGTATGTAGTCAGTAAAGACCAATTGCAATAAAAGCAATAAAGTTAGTTGAGAAAGCAGGAAAAGTGTTAAAATGAAAAAAAAAATCAGAATAGGGTATCTGTTTCCTAAAGAGTAGACTGGGAGATTGTTTAGGAGGTCTTTTTTGCTGTGTTATGCCTTTGTTGTGTTGATACTCAATTCCATATTACTGTGGTGGTATGCAGATGATGTATCCATTGCTATTACAGTGTTAAAATGTTGTATTGTTTAAGTCTTCATCCGTGTAGTATGTCGTGTGTAGTTAGACTTACTTGTCCTTTTTTGTGTTTGTCTTTGCCTGATTGCTTTTGCAACCAATATTGCCCGTGCTGCCTCTAACCTTTACACAAATCTCTGTTCCCCAGGCATTCTCTTCCTGCTTTTACCTGTCACGGCTTGCTTTTAATAATTGGCAGAACCTGCATGATAAACTCACTGGGAAAGGCTCCTTGCTTCGTGCTGTGGGATAAGTCTCACTTCATAGTTTGTCGGTTTGTAATTCTGCAAATGTTATGAAAATGCGCAGTTTTTGTAAACGGGGTTCTCAACATCCTGATGAGACAAAGGTGATCTCTGAGGAGCTTCTTGCACCAGGTTGTCACTCATGCTAAACTAAATCAGCTTCTGGGATGGAGTGGATGTTTCTGTGCGTAAAAAGAACATCCACATTGCATTTTGGAACATTGAAATCTTGCCCTTAAAATTCTCTCTCTTCAGCAGTTAAAAATGAAATCTTTGGGTCTGCAGTACATGTCCTGTTCTGGCACGTGGTGCTGGATGTTCATGGGGACAGCATACTGGACTACATGAATAATGAATCACACCCAGTTTATTGCAGTATGCTCCATTTTTACCTTTCCCCAATTTGACCTCTCTCTGATTAGTACAAGTGTCACACTGAGATATAGTGTGAGATTATGTGAAAAGCATTTGTCCAAATAAATGGGACATTAGTGAGATACTCTGTTGCTCTGCTCTTGAAGGCAGAACAGCAATATGGGACTGTAAGTTATGGAAACACATTCAGTGCTCAGTGCAGCCAGACAAAACATAGACTCTCATCTTTGACTCGTGTTAAAAGAGAACTCCCTTTAAATTGCTGTCCTCAAATTAACCTACTCCCATGCAAATCTCTGCAATTCTTTTGTTTTTAATAATGTGCAAGTGCCTTTTGATGCAGAGCTAAATGTTGTCTTCTGTTATGGGTGGAATCTGTTTGCAGAATGAGAATTCTGTGATACATCATGTTTCTGACTGCAGACCAGTAAAGAAGAATGCTCATATGTTCAAGTGAAGAGGGGAGAGATGGTGCCAGGCAGGACAAAGAGAGTCTGTACCTTCACAGCCTGGAACAACCCACCTTTATTGCATGAGACAAGATTTTTTTTTTCCAGTTATATATAGTTGCTTATTCATAAGCTCTGAACTGTGCATCAGGATTTTTCTTTTCTGCAAATTGAGTTAGCATATGTATAGAGCTCTTTAGAAAAGCTTTCTGTGCCGCTCATTTCTGATTTTTTGACTTGTAGCTAATTGTTTATCATGATTCAGATATCTTCTTATAATAACCGGACACACATTTTCCTTCAGATGTTTAAGACAGACAAAGATATTATTCAGAAGTGAGTTGTACCCTCTTGGCTTTCTCAGCCTGTTACTTACTCCTGCATGCAGGTGTTTCAGAGGTCTTCTCCCTCTTCCTTTTAACTTCCAGAAAGTTTCAAAAGAGGATTACTGAGCTGCATAGTAATTAGTTGTCAAAGGCAGAACACCTCATTCACATTGGCACCATGAAGCTGTGCTTCAGCTCCCCTGAGAATAAATTATGTGAGTTTGTGCCACAGTTGGTACCTGGTCATCATACTTAGCAGTGAGAGCTCTGTCATTAGGATTGTCTGTCTGCTAGTTCAGGTCACTTACACTGTGACACATCACTCTCCTTGTCCCTCTTCCAGTGCTGAGTGGGCTCAGTTTAGGTAACAAGGCTTATGGATGGTCCACAGGGCTCCCATGGGAAGATGCTGGCACAGGGTAATTCCTGCTGCAGTACTGAGCCCTGTTTTTCTTGTTGCATTTTAAAATGAAAGAGTCGTTTAGGATCTACAAAGTTTAACACAGCTTTGTCCTGGTGATGGGGTGGCATGCAGGTGGTATGCCCGAATGCTGAGGGAGCAGTGACAGTGACATACCCATGGCTGTTCCTGCTATGGAGGAATAGTGGGGAATAGGGATTTTTGAAGTCAACGCAGTAAACTTAACTTCATTTAGGATAAGATTAGCATTAAAATGCTCTTAAGCATCCAATTAAGGCAAATGGACTTCAGATATTTTTTCTAAAATTTGTGACAGATGCGTTTCAGTAATGGTAGTGATTTAATCATCCATGTGACTGACAGGACCTCAGCATGATACAATTAAGGTCTTGGCAGTACAGGTGAATATACAAGTTCTTTCTTCCCAATGACATCTTTCTGATAATAATTAGTATTTTTTTACTAATGTCTTGGAAAGTTAACAAGATTCTTCTTTTGACCTTCTTACATCTCCTGTCCAAAGCTGCTCTTTTTCACCCGTTGACAGAGTACGTGATGTAATCTGACATAGATTTGAAATGAAATATCACAAGTTGAGTCCATTATGAGAAATCAGGTAAAAAAAAACTTGCTTTCAAGTGCCATTTTCTGAAATTTTTAGAGATAAACAGGAAATACTTAAATTTACAGCAAATAGAGATTTCAGGTTGTTTGAAATCTTCCTAAAACTTGGGAATGATGCAATGAAGTAATGAAACAAAATATAATAATACCAAGGAGAGACATCTACTATCAGACCATGTTTTTCATAGGAATATTGTTACAGTTACTCATGCACAATTTAGTAGAACTTCTCCCTAGTCTCTTCATTTCTGCTACAGATAATAATTTTGGGACATTAATACCCAGCTGTATTTTTATCTTAGCTTTTGAAGTAATAGGAAACTTTACAGGGAGGGGCCTCAAAAGAATATTTAGTCCTTGATTTACCAGTCTCTTACAACAAGGGACCACCCTACCTTTTTTGGAAAAGCTTGCCTTACTGCTATTGCTGGGTGGGGAAACTTAGGTAAACAAAATATAAAACCCAGTAATTTTTTAACTCTTAAATTACACTGGGTTGCATTAAATTTTCTTTAATTATAGCAGAAATTATTAAAAAGGACTGATGTTCTCCATGGATTTGTGTCATTCAAAAGGGCAGGTGTTGATCGCAGTTGGGAATTTGGAATTCATTCTCATGCCTCACACACTGCAGTCTGGCATGTAGGTTGAGTAACACAAATGACTCTCAACTACAGTCAGCTCTTAACAGATGAAGGAAAAGCTTCATAGCACAACAAATGTAAAAATATGTGCTATGTGTCCATCTAACATATATGTATTTATAAAAAAGAGCTGTATTTGGGAGTTAGGCTAGAAGAGAATAGTACTTTCATGTATAAAACGTGCCATTTTCTTTTCTTTTTAGAAAACCAGGGTTAGGATGTGAGTTGGTTCAGTTGCCACAAGTTTTGCATTACATACTGCAGTATTTAGGTTTTGACAGAGCTTTTTATTATATTAAGGAACATCTTGGGTAACCTAACAAATGATGACTATTTGTCTGCGTTTCTTCAAAAGCCTACAGTGATTCTATAGGTTCACTATGCTATTTTCTAACTGTATGTAGCAGTTAAGATAGAGATGAGGGAAAAAAAGAGTAGATTTTCTTGCTGCAATTAAAACCTATTGCCTTTTTCACTGTACTGAATGAATATGAACAGCAATTATTGTATTTTTATTTTGGTTAATCATATGTATTTGGAAATTCTCCCTCATCTTTTTTAAGATAAATAAGTCCAATTCTCCTGGTAATTTTCATATGTCATCTCATTAATCTCTCATTTTTTATCCTCTCCTCTGAATTAATTTTCCTTACTTCAGTGTCTTTTTTAAAATGTGGGTCCCAAATACAGACACCATAATTAAGTTTAATTTTCATTAGTGCTCAGTAGAACAGGAAGACATACATAATTTTTCTGTGAAGTTACTGATTGCACACTGAAGAGTGCTGCTTTGCTGAAGTGTGTTTAGACTAGCCTGACACTTTGGCCAGTTCTGGTTTGAGAACACAAATTCTTTACCAGCACATGTGAATGTGTGTGCTGGGATCCACTGACACATTTTCTGCTCCTGATCGTGTTATCTTTGAGGTGCTTGTAGAAGGATTTATTTATTTATGCTCAAATAATTCTGTGGAAAATGAAGGCTGGCTGGCTCACAGCTTTGACTTTTCATCCTTTGTAAAGATGAGTACTATGCTTTGTTTTACATTCCCTGGGACTATACCCATCCTCTGTGATTTCTGAGAAATTAATACTAATAACTGGTGGCTGCTGCTAATTTCTGGAATACTCCAGGGTTTTCCATCTGGCTCACTTAGTTTGAATGCATCTGCTGCATTCAAGGAATATCTAATATAATAGAAAGTTGTCTCAATAGTCATCTTCCTCTGGTTTTTAGTGATTAAGGAGCCCAATGTTAATATCATTATTTTTTGAATATAGTTAATGTATTGAAAGAAAAGGGGAATGAACATCCCTTCCTAGACCCACACTCATTTAAGCAGAAATTTCAAATTGAAATAGTTAGCTCATTGTAAGGAGGTATTTACTTTTGTTCCCATAAGGAAAAGCTCGTGTATACATTTGAAATTTAATGTGTTGAATCATTGTCTATCTTCGCATGATGAAAAGTTATTGCAATTTCCTAGTGATCTGATCTCACCCTCGCATATTGGTCTGGCACTTCTTGATTTACATTCTAATGCTTCATCTGTCATAACCCACACATCAGAACTGACCTGCAGGCTTGTGGCAACATCTGGAAATTTGCAATTTTTTTTTCCCTAGATGAGTAACTCAGCCTCTTTGCCACAGATACAGAAACTTCTTTTAAAAAAATATCAAGGGAGCTACTGTAAATGGTTTTCCTGATGTCAACTGGGAGTTCAATAGTATCGATTTGTACCACAGAAAGTTATTAAAGCTTTATAAATGAGTCATTTAAAGCTTGACTGACCTCTCTTCAGAATCCTTCTCTTCCAATTCTTTATAATTATATTCTTTCTGTATAAAACTTGTCATCATTAACCAACTGTATAGCTTCCAATTAGGAAGCAAATACTGTTCCCCCCATTCTTTTTCAAGATACAGTTTTATTAAGATCTGTTCACTGAAGGGGAAGGTTTTCTTTGTGTGGTAGTGAAAAGCCTACGGAGTGCATCAAATTTGGTTTAAATTCATTGGAATCCTAATAAGCAGAACCTGATCTGCAAGCTGAAGGTTTGCAGAGGGATTTATCTTGATAAAATAAATTCATAGGAGACCCGTAGCTCTCTCCTGAACAAGTGCAATTCAGATGGAACAAAAGAAATTTAATTAAATTATCCACTCATCTCAAAGCAAGGACTTTTGCTTTGTTAATTTTCTTTCTTGATCTTATCAGTAAAATTAATGAATTGGGGTGCAGTGGAACTACCTAGACAATGGATGTAACCCCCTTCTGGTTATTCCATTTCTGTATGGAATCATAAAGTGGTTTGGTTTGGAACAGACCTTTAAAGATATCTAGTCCCACACCCCTGCAATGAGCAGGGACATCTTTAACTAGATCACAGAATCAAGTATCAGTATCTTAAGAAGAAATTTGAAATAATTCTTGTGGACTCCAGATTTAAAGGGAATTGCCTGTATTGGAATTTTGTATTGAACACTGAATTGTGTTGGCACAATATTATGGAGAAATGCCAGTTTCCCATCTCAGTGGGAATGTGCAGGCCTCTTTCTGTCAGAGAGACTAAGCTGTGTTCTTTAGTCATGCAGGGTTGCCTCTGATAACCCTTGATGTAAAAGAACTTGGGTTATATCAGGCAGGTTTCAGACATGAGTGGGAGGTTTTCACTTGCCTGTTCTGAGGTGTGTTTTATCCCCCATGATAAAATCATGATGCCCGTTCCTGAGCAGATTAACAACTTAGTTGTGACTGTACTGTAGTCAGCAGCCACTGCTCCACTCTGTCAAGGTAAAGTCACTTCTCCTATTCTTCTGTCTACTGCCTTGAAGTCCAGTTTTCCTGTCTGTGTTAGGCCTAGTTCTTTGGTGTGTTGTTTATTTGCCATATCAAATCACCTTTCAGAATGTTTGTTGAATAGCATCTTACACCTGCAGGAGAGTTGGCATCAGAGATCATTCCTGTTAAGTCTTTGCCCTCTAATTGTACTGATTTTTCTTTCCTTTGTGAGTAATTTTTACCAGTATTGTTCTTCATGGTTTTTTCTTGTCAATTGAACTTTGCTTGTGTCAGGTTCATAATTATACTGGGTGCTTTTCAAGGCAAATGGTACAGTAAACCTGGGAAATTTTACAGGGCCATACAAGCTGAAATATTGTGTCCTCAGTCTGACTGCTTTTGAAAGTTGAGCTTTATTGCTTTTGAATCAAGTTCCAGGATTATATTCTAGGAAGAAATGTGGTGAGAATTAAATACCTTTTTTTGGTGGTGGTTAGGGATCTTATATTGCGGTTGTAAGAGTTTGCAGAGTGGCTGCAGTTTTGTGTGGCTGTTACCAAGAGTAACAGCTTGAAGAGTATGAAGTGGTGCATTCCTTCTTTATTTCTTTTGCAGAGCGGAGTCAGGATAGCACTGGAGCAGTGCTGTCTGACTCCAGTTCCACACAGGATATGTTTAATGAGCCTGCCAGTTCTCAAGACAGCCTGAAGAAGACTTACACAGAGAAGAGAATTTCTACTACCTGTGCTGATCCACTGATGCTCAGCAAAGACACCCTGGGATCTACAGAGGAAAAGGGTATGCCTGATTTAATAGATAATGTCAGCTGGAATAGTCTCATTAAAATGTTTCTCCTGGCTTGCAGATGCACTGAAATATGCTGCAATGTGACTAAGAATTTTAACTAGGTATCATTGCTGCCTGTATGTGTGTAGCTTAAATTTGGAACTGTGCCTCACTTATGTGGCCACCAACCCAATTTGTTCTATCTGTTAAATCTTATAAAGAAAAGAATAAAGATAAACTGCTGTCTGTGGTGTCCCTTGGACTGACTTGCCTTCTTTTAGGCAATTATTTGCTTTTTCTTCAGTGTTTCAAATCTCTAAATAATTTAAGGAGTAGTTATTTGAATATAGTCTCAAACAAGACTTTTTTTACTTTTCCCAGGAATAGATGTCCTTTTTGTGCTGTGCCAGTAGCAGCTTAATATTCATTACAGAGAAGAGCAGAAGCAGTAGAATTAGATGCTTTATTCCATTGTATACTTCATTCCAGTGGAGAACTAGAATTGCTTTCTACCAGATTTTTCCGTATATAATAGTACTAAGCGTTCTGTATTCCACTGGAAAAATTGTTTCAAAATCCATTAGCTGGAATTTCCCTTTGTCTGATGTTTGTACAGTTGGATGTGGCAGTAGATAAAAAGACTGGACTTCAACAGGGAAAGACAAACAAAACCAGTGTCTAAATTTTGTCCACCTTTCCAGACTGTGGCTTTTTGTGGGATGCTAAATCTTTTTTTCTTTCTAAATCTTTAGTTCACACTTTCCCTATTTCAGAGATATAGAAACCATGCTATATGGATAGTCCTGAATCACTTCCCTGATCTCACTAGGAACAAGTGCCAAGCAGTCATCTTTTTGTTTGCAGACTCGTATTACCTTGGTTTCTTGTTTTTAAAAATATTTTACTTCAGTCTTGCCTAATCTAGAGAAGCCTGTGGTGTGTTTGCATTAACATGCTGCAGTAGATGCCAGTTCCTAGTTTTGTAAAATAGTACTTCCATAATCACTAAATCCAGTAGTCTTTTGGCTAATAGACTAAAAACATGGCTCTTTTTCAGGCTTGCAGTGAGTTGTGTTATTGTCATAATTTATCTGTCAGAAAAAACATCAAATGCATTCTTAATTTACTGGTGTTTATTAGAACAGATGTTGTTTTCCATAAAGCTACCTGTACAGTGAAATTATAATGGATACAGACATGAGGCAAGCAAATTTTGAAAAATGTGAGTTTTGTAAAGCATGTTTGTTCAAAAGTTCAGCCTTATTATAGAAAAAGTTATGGAGTAGCTTTATACTTGAGAATGAAGTACGCTTTAGTGTATCTCTACACTCTCTGCTGGGAGATAAGATCTAATGTAAGAGGCTCTTTATCCTAGCAAAGACAAAGACATTGTAAACTTCCATGACTAAAAATCAAAGTTAAAGAAATTAATCTGCATGTAGCATGTGTGTTTCCAGCAATAATGATTAGCTGGCAGGAAATATGGAAGCTCCCACTGTAACACGTGTTTTCTGAAGTAAGATTTGGTATCCTTCAACAAAAGATGGGTCAATTGAATTATAAATTAGCAAGTTAATCACAAAAATATTTACATGGAACTGTAGGTCCTACGTTATGCAGAAGACCAGGTGAGCCACTGCTGATTATTCTGTCCGAGCCCGTATTGTGTTCTGGAATTGTGTTCTTCTAGGCAGACTATTAAGAATAATACATTTCCCTTGAGAAGGGAGCTTTAATTTTCTGTTCTTTCTTCTTTTCTTTGCAAAAAAATTTTACTTAATTTACTCTTCTATTTTTTGGCTTTTTTTTCTCCTCCTCCTCAGTCTTCCAAGAACAGGTAGAATCCTGCATTGTGTAAGGTGTGCTGAATTCATACTATTGCTCAGGATAAAACCCAGATGAAGACAATGGAGGTATCACTGTGTGGCTCTGTCAATGAGTTGCAGATTATTTATTCAATGAACATCACAAATAGTCATAATTTTTTTTTCACTATTTCTGCCTATGCTTTAATGAAGAAAAGGATTACCTTTTGTCATATTTAATTTTTGTCATTTTCTGTATGTCATTTACCATTCGGAAATGGCAATTTCACTGTCACTTTTCATTGTCACTTTTCTCAACTGTTCCAGCTGCAGGAAAGTCAGAAGAGCTGCTGGAGAGCTCAGAATCTTACAATCCTGCTGAGCCTACTGGCCAAAAACTGGTGGTGGATCCTCAGTCTGCTTCTGGCAATCCCCTCAAAGCTGCCATCCCCCCACCCTCACAGTGGGACTGCAAAAAGAAAGCTGACCCTTGTGGAGACGATGCATCTGAATTTCCTCACGGTCTCCCCGCAGACCTGGAGGAGCAGCGCAAGTTCCTGACGGAGCAGTGCATTTCCTCGTTCTGCCTGTGCCTCAGCCGCTTCCCCCAGCACTACAAGAGCCTCTACAGACTGGCCTACCTGTACACCTACAGCAAAACTCACAAGGTGAGCACTGAGCTGCCACAGCAGCCGCATTCACTGCCCAAGCAAACAAGCTGGGACTAGTTCAGAAGTCTCAGTGTTAAAATACAGCAGATAAGCTTGTTCAATGCAGTTTGGAATGAAACTACACTTTGGGAAGTCTTCAGCTCCTAGATTGCCTGACTTGTGTGTGAGGTCAGTTAAGGAGAAAATTTCTTCTTTTATTACTGAACAAAGTAATTTTCTGTCATTCAGCAGAGAATTACATTTTAGATATGTCACATAAATTAAGATGTTCTCATAAAAATGACAGCAATTATTTATTTTACTGGGTAAGTGGACTGAAAAGTGACTTAGAAGCAGAAATTAATCAGTATTGTGTAAACACAGCATGTGACACAGACAAACTTTCTGGGTATCCTGGGTCTTTGTTAGTAAAATGTGTAGGAGTAGTACATTGAAATTATTGAAATTATCAGTGTTATTTTACTAATTGTCATAATTAAGGTTCGAATTCCCAGATTTTATATTTTGAAGTCTTGTATTTGGTCATATGCTGCTCTGCATGGCTTCCTGAATTTTCTTCCCCACCAGTACTGAAGCTTATTTGAACAATAGGGTAGGAACACAAATTGTACCCCTGGCCTCGTGGTAGAAAACACATCACCAGTGTCACTGCAAAGTGAACACAAGCATGTCTTACCAACCTACTGGAAGGTGATGAATATTCCATTTGTCTGTACGGTGATTATCCAGCAAAATATTACCCTTTTCTATAGAGAGCTTGTTTTGAAAACATTCTTACACTGTTTGTATGTAACAGTTGTTAATTTTTCCATGGAGCTAATAATGAATAGGAGCCATAGATTTCTGCAATCTGTCATTACTGTTGCTGACAAGATTTTGTATCAACATTCAACAAAAAAAGCTGCCTGTTTTCAATTTATTGGTTCAAATAGCATGCCCTTGCCTGAGGAACTACTTGCAAAATATTTTCTTCTATTATTTTTCCCTGATGAAGCTTTCTCTTTTACTTTTCATATCTCTCTCCTTATATAAATATCAACTCAGTGATGGATTTCTATGTGAAATACACATTGTTGTCTAAATCTGTTTCCTCTTGGAACTCAGAAAAACTGAATCCTGCCTGGTTGAGCCTAGCAGTTACCAGACTGGCTTCAACGAGCATTTTTGGGTTTTACTGTCCTTTTTTATTATTTCTGTGCGTAATGAACAGCCACTTGAAAAAATCTTCTTATTGATGTATGTATACTACATATTTTCACATGGGGTTTACGTTTTCTTTCTTTATTGACTCATTCAGGTTCTTTTGTAGAGCAGTGTCAAATGTCTGTGTTTTAATGGCGTATTGCTATGTCTTTAGTGGAAGTTACACTCCTGCATGAACTTAAAACACAAAATGGATCTATGCATTTTCAGCAGTAACTGGAGTAAGGATTATGCTTACATATACTCATGATAAGCCTGATTTAAAAAATGAGATAAATTACATCAGGTTGTGTTGTTGGGGGGCAGAGTGGTAAATTTTAGAAAACTGAAATCAATGTTTAAATGCATATAACCATCTTGGAAAATTCAGCATTTATATACCAACGCCAGGAATTTGCATGAAGAATTTAGACTGATGGCCAAAATTCATGGTTGGCTGGGAGAAGGAGAGGATTGGCAGGTCTCCATAGTGCACAGAAAAACAAGTTTTCCATGTGCAATCTGTTTTCTCCCATTTTACAGTTTTCCTGGTTTTGCTGTTGTGAGATAAGCGAAGATAGTTGTTGAGCAACTGTCAACTCAAATTGATGAGTTTTTTAAACATCTTTCCAAATTCTGAACATTTTGTTTGGCTACGTGTTCTGTTGGGTTTTTTTTTCCCCTGCAAAATCCAGCTTAATATTTGGAGTCTATTTTTCTTTGTTTTAGTCTGTTATCAGAGCAAATTTATACATAGCTGGTTTTAGTTAAGAGTAAACGTGCAGGGAAGTAAGGATGAATTTTAAGAAGTTACTTCACTGCCAGTTTGGGCAGTAGTTTTAGTTTCCCATTAACATTTTCTTGAAGTAAAGTCTTCATCCTTTGTGATTTTTATCTCCAAAATGAATGTTGGCACAGTTTGGAAGGAGAAGTTAGGACTTGGCAAGATACTGTTTGTCAGTGTAACTTTGTGAAAAGTATTTCCTTCTGGTCCTTATGTATCAGAATGTGGAACTGGTCTGATAATCTGTAACCCGCAGGTTGTCAGGAAATAAAAATGCTTACTTACATGCCTTTTTTAATCTCAAAATAAAAAATCCTGGAAGAATCTGCTCACGAATACTGTTCGTGTGAGTTTTTAAGTTTGTATGTTCTATTATGTCTGTTATTAGCAGAGCCCTTAATGGGGATATTAATGTTAGGTGTGACGTAAGGTCAGTGACATGACAAGTTAGTCAAACTAGGCATAATACATGCATGTAAAAATTACAAGATTATATGTATGTAGGCTTAATATATACTTAGATACAATCAATCTGTAAGCATAATAGATGTAACCAAGTAGAAACAGTTTGGTAATAACAGTTCATTTAAAAGGCCACCCTTCAAATCAGTAGTCTTTTTATTTTGCTTTTATTTGATGCAGGAGTAGGAGGAGGTTTTTGAGACAAAGCCTTCTAATGGACTGTAAATGAAAACAGAGAGAAGGATTAAAATATACTGGAGTGTTTTGTTCACCTCTCCGAAACACTTTGTGGAGTTTCCAATGTAGGTAAAGGTGCTTCTGAGTTAAGGGGTATCCATCCCAGGTGACTCAGAGTTCTACTTGGTTGACCCTAGGAGATTTTCATTTTCTACTTCAGCTTTTTTGCAAGTTACTGTACCCTGTCAGTCATCTTGTCTTTGAATCTTGGGGTGATAAAGATGTGGGAGGCAACAGCTGAACTGGAAAGAGTATTTCATAATTGCCCTGAGTCAGACAGCCAAATCCAGCATTTCAGACTGGCAAGCAGTGCGCCAAGAAGAATAAATCCTTTTTGCTATGTCCTGGATCCCTTCACCTACTCCTAATAACTTCATCAGCTGAAAATCAAGCAGAGCAGACTCTGTGAAATCTAATGAGTTGAGACCTGCTCAGGCGTATTTACTGGGAATAAGCGATCATGCTGATTTAAGGAGAAGGGTAGTGGAAAATCTGTAACTATGTCTTTTATTCCTATTATTTTTGATTGTGTGAAGTTACCGTGTAATTGCCCCATTTGTCTGAATGATCTTTTCTCCTCCTAGCTGGGTTACTGCCATCATCTTGGTCAATAAAAGCCTGTGAATTATGTGTACCAAACACATGCCTGTGGATGGTCAGTGTAATGTGCACAGCACATCCCAGCACCAGAGCATGACGCTACAATTAGTGATCTCTTAACCTTTCCCTTGTAAAACTTGGATTCGGGAATACATCCATAGCTAACATTTCATTAGACTGGGATTTTAGATTTAAGCTTTGTGGTAGGATGGTAACTTTCTTAAGGGTTTTGTTTTCCTTGAATTTTTATGTGATAGTTTTAACTGTAAGATTCAGATTACCACACATTAGGCGAGTTTTACTTCATTTTCACACTTGGAATTAATTTACATTTCTGATGACTATGATTACCATAAAATAAAGCATTTTATGTGCCTGGATCTTGGATGTTAGAATAGGCTTATTTTTGTTGAGTTTTGATTTTATTCAAAACAAGATGACTTTCATGGAAGACCAGATTTTTCTAAGTTCTCTTGTGTTGTATTTTCTTCTGTATGTATTTCCAAGTATTTTTCAGGGTTAACAGGATTAGAGAAATACATACTACAAAAGAAGTTATGTAGAAAAAAGTTAGTATGCAGCTGAGTTTACGTACTTTGCTTTCTTCAGTCTTAATTAAATTTGACACTCAATGGTAATAATTAAGTTTATTGATTCCTGTGACCAGCCAGAAAGTACCTTGTGATGTTTATGAGTGAGCATGTATTTGTTCCATACCAAAAGAAAGCTATCCAAATCCATTTGCTTAATGCTACACTATAATCATGAAGGTCCAGTGTAAGTACCTATAGGAGCTCTTTGAATGAAGGGCTTTTGACACCCGTAAATGTCTGGTTAGCATTGCCAGTGTTCAGCTCCCTTGCACATGAATCCATAATTGCCAGAGGGGATGCTCCAGTTCTGGTAAGACATTGGAGATTTCTGCATGATTACTGTCATTAGGACAAAGCCACTGATGATTGAGCAGAGCTTTTACTGTTTCACCAGAGTCTCATAAACAAAAATAATCTGGAACACGGGATAAGAACTTTTCTAATAATCCCAACACACACACACAAAAAAAGGATATCACAGCTGGAATACGCTTCTTTCATGGACGTGATTTAATCACATTTATGACTCACAGAAGTGTATTTCCAGTCCACAGAACACAAGCTAGAGTCCAACATTCTCATTTGTCTCTGTGAACCAAACATCTTCCTCTTTCTTTCATGTCCTGTCTTGTGAAGTTGTCCATACAAAAGCTGGTCAAATGCGACTCAAATGCCACTTTCAAACCCTGAAGTAAAAAATGAAGTAAAGCAAAGCTTCCATCGGTGAAATCTTACAATTAATAATTGTCCCATCTGTTGCTAACATTCTGCCTGGAGCCAACAGCTGTCCCTAGTTCTCAGCTACACAAGAGAAGTTCATGCATGGAACTCTTAGAGTGATAGTGCTTTTATCAATTTTTGGTTGTCATCTATCATTTAGTCCCCTACGGATACTTTCTTGTTAATTCACTGAGCACTATTAACCGAGTTTAATGACAGTCATGGAATTTCCAGGGAGGTTAAGTGAACTTACGTGGAGGGCAATGGCTGGGTATGGGTAAAAGGTCTGAATTCACCACCTCACTAGAAGAAGGCTGCAGTTTAAGCCTGAGGGTCGAGGCCTCAGCTCTGGCAGGTATTCCCTGCAGGTAACTGGCCTGAGGGAAGAGCTGGGGGTGCTTCCGGAGAGTGTGTGGGGAGAACAAATACTGTTGGAACAGCAGCTACATGGAAAATGAGAAAAGCCACTGCAGGTTAATAAATAAATGTGTACTTTGTTTTACCCTTGTGGCATTTCCATCCCCTGCCTGCAACTCACCTGCCCTTTCTTGTCCACAGAACCTGCAGTGGGCCCGGGACGTGCTTCTGGGCAGCGGGGTGCCCTGGCAGCAGCTGAAGCACATGCCTGCACAGGGCCTCTTCTGTGAGAGGAACAAGACAAACTTCTTCAACGTAAGTTTACACAGCTGATAAACACAGTGTGCTTTCTCAGCCATCCCTGGAACACCTGTTTCTCATTCGAAAGGTTTGCAAGGGGTTGGGGATGTGAAATTCCACACAGGCATGTTAAACAAGCCATGAGCAGCTAAAGGAAAGGAGAATTACAGGGATATTTACTGGGTGAATATCTCTCTCTTGAAGGGAACCACACTAGAAGGATTATTTCTGATGAGCTTGGAACCATGGGGGAGAGAAGCACCAACATTTTTCAGTTATGCATCCTTTACCATATACTTGATGGCTGAGCCCTCTTTAAAAATTCTAATTTTGTTCATTTAATTATCCTCTTGTTTATTGTTTCTCAACTCAACCTGCACGTCTCATGATGGAAAAATAGTGCTATTTGCTCTAAGAAATTAGTTGGAATGAGTTTTCTTGTGTTCTCCTCTCTGTAGCATGGCTCAGCAGAAAGAGTATCTCCAAGTCCCACAGTGAGGCAGCAGCACTGTCACAGAGACTGTCCCTGTGTCTGTGATACCTGCCACAGGGGTGTCTGTGTCTCTCACTGACATGGGACACACAGTACTTCTGAGACTTACATAGGCGTTCATCTATCAAACTCCCTGCTGTGATTGCTACTTACCCACTGCTGTTGTCTTTGGTATCTTTGGCTTTTCTGTGGTATGTTCCAGGGTTTTGTGCCTTTTGTTCTTTTGTGATAGGGTTCTTTAGCAATTCTGGTTTGCGGTGCGTGGTGAGAGCCTGGAGACGCTCTGCTTGTCATTCTGGGCTGAGTACAGTCCGTATCTGTTATGTGGTTGCCTGTGATGGCAGTGACAAGATTTTGTGTCTCTGCTTTCCCATCCAGTACTTCTGTTTTAATATTGTAATAGTGAAATTTATTTCAGTTTTATATCTTTTAACATCTATCTTCATTTTTGCTGTATGTTGTGTTAATTAGCACCTCTGCAAACCTCTGTTGAGTACAAGGTAAAAGCTTTTCTCTGATTATAATCCCTCACATGGGTTAAACAACTAAGGAATACTGACAATGGTTCAAAATGGAGTCATGGATCAGTCTGCAAAAAGGGTTTCTATATCAATACATCTTTCTGGAGAGAAGTTTTGATTAACAAGTACTGTCAGCCAGCAACTAAATACCACGCACCCCCCATGGGATGGGGAGGAGAATCAGAAAAAAGGTAAAGCCCATGGGCTAAGATAAGTTAAAAAACTGAAATAAAGTAAAATATTCTCATAATAGTAATGAAAAGGGAGATAACAAATAGAGAGGAGTAAACCCCAGAAAAACAAGTGATGCACAATACAGCTGCTCAATACCTGCTGACTGATGTACCAGTTCCTCAGCAGCAACCAGCTCCTTCCAGCCAGCTCCCCCCCAGTTTCTATACTGGTTTATATACATACCTCTATTCTACCCTCTGGCCAGTTCGAGTCAGCTTTCCTGGCCATGCTCACTCCCAGCTTCTTGTGCACTTCCTCACTGGCAGAGCCTGGGAAGCTGATTTAGAGTAAGCACTGCTTAGCAACAACTACAACATCAGTGTGTTATCAACATTATTCTCGCACTGAATCCAAAACACAGAACTGTACCAGCTACTAGGAACGGAATTAACTCTATCCCAGCTGAAACCAGGGCACAGCCTGATAGGGTAGACTAAACAGTTGTGACCTGATTGATGGCTACAATTGGTGGCTTTGTGCTGGTTATTTCCCTGCACTGTCTGCCAGTTTACCCTACAAAAATCCTGCTGTGATTAGCTCTTCAAACTGGTGGATGCTTTGACTCAGATTCACATAGCACAAGTGTTCTTGTAGAAATTAATGGAATTATTCAACATGCTTCAAGCCAAGTGTGAACTTTGCATGACCAAGGCTGACTTGTTCATCACTGCAGGGTTAAGTGTCAAAAGTATTGTTTTAATGTGTGAGGAAGATGAGCAGTAGGGAACTGAGAGGTGTGTATAAGGGAGTGTTTCTACTTGAAAATGTGAATTACCACATTAAGAGAGATCAATGGTTGACCCAAATTGTGTCTAGGTTTTGAGTGCTAATGCTAGCTAATTTAATTTAAAGAAATTCCACTATATTCCTAGGTGGAATTTTCTAGCATTATTTCAGAACGTAATTATTTCTTATTCTGCATACTGATATTTTTAAACTCTGAAGGATGAAAAGTCCTAATATAGATACTAGACAGCAGTATAATAGTACTATTTTGTAAATCAACAAAACCACAATTCCCATAATTGATTTCTTTAATCAGAAATTAGATACGCTTTGAGAGAAAAGACAACCTTCATATGCTGGCCCAGTGCAATATATTGGGAATGCTGTTAGAAAAGGCAGAAGGTATTTGTAAATGATATTTTCATTTTGAACTTGGGTCTGTCAACATACAAAGGTAGTGTTAGTCTGGAGTCCTCCATGCAGACCACTGTCTCCAGGCTTTAGAAGTTTTGGTTTGGAGATGAACTCCAGTGTCTCAGTTGTGGGACATCTTGACTTACTCCTGCATGCATGTAGGTTAGTCTTCCTGGTAACAGGCACGAGTTTAGCATGATAAAATGTTTTGGTGGTCTCATTTTCTACCCAGCTATATTTTCAAAATCCTCTTCAAGTAACATTGTGTGAAGCATGTGGCATTAATCCAGAACAGATGACACAGACATAGCACAGTGAGAAAATCCAGATCTGAGAGGGAAAGGGCTACAAGTGCCCATGACAAAAAGCCAGTGGTGTCAGCTGACATTCCAGAATTGGACAAACCTAAATCTGTGAACAACTTGGAAAACAACCTCTGAGCTCTGCCTTGACCTTGCCTGGGTTAAACCACAACTATTCTGTTCTCATGCAAAGCTCCCGGCCAGGCAGTGGGGAATCGACTGAGCTGCACCATCTGGGTCAGTGCTCAGAGCACATTCTGGTGTGTCATCCCCTGTACAGATGGTGGTGCAGCCCACTGTCCCAGCTCCTGTCTTCACATACAGAGTCGGGTGATAAAACACAAATTCTAGCACTCTACGAAAGTAGTCTCATCTAATCTTAGAAATTAAATGGCCAACCTTACGATTTTCTAATCATTTTTATGTTCCCGAGGGCTATTTCCAACAGAAACCTTTCACTTAAAGTGTTTATTTGCTTCCATGAAATGCATTTGGTTTTATTTTGAGAAGTCTTCAGCCGTCATGATACAAAAGAGTTAAATGAATGTCTCAGTGGTTTTCTGTAGATACTTTACTACTGGAATACCTTTTTCTTCTGGAGCAAGTAGCACTGGTGTTTTTAATCTCTTGTATAGAAGATTTAGGGTTGTTGAAATTACAGCTGACTCAATTTTACAAGTACAAACAACAGAGTACAAGAGGGAAAGCTAGCAGCTCCTCCCAGACATTTTATAAATCATGCATACTCCTAGTAGAATTATTTATGAAATGTTTATGACAGCACTGTATGAAAAGAAATAAACCTGGGTAAAGCTGTCTCTTGTTAAATTTTACTGCAGAACTGTTGGTCTGGATCTGTGTGTCACGGGCTGTTGTATAATTTGTTAGCTGTCACTCATATGCGACTTAAATGAGCAAAAAGGGCATTTTCAGTTAGCCCTGATTTCTTCTCATTTGATGTATTAGAATAATGTCAGGATGCTCAGAACTTCCCTTTTTCAGTTCTGAGAAAAAATAGTGTTACTGCATTGTTTCCCAAGCAGAAAAGAAAGGCCCTGATTTTTTACAAGCAGAGGTTTTTGCATGTCCATGGCTTTGTTAGTGATGATGATCGTATGAATGAATATTGCTGTTGGATTTTCAGGAGTTTTAGCTGTGTTCCTATAAACTACTGTCAAATCTGTTTTGTTTGGCCATTTCTCTCTTGCATGTCCAGGTACACTCCAACTTTTCTCCTCTTCTTTTTCTCAGTGTGAGTGTAGATATATACAGAGATTTTTTTTTTTGAGGATGGCTGCAGGATCGTTTCTATAGTAACTAAATTAGAAATTATTTCAGCAGGAGAAAAAAATCTCAATATATTGCTTTATATAGTAGGGCACTTTCTTATATATCCAGATTTCATGCTTCTATTAATAAAACAAAGTTAAACTTTGTGCACAGATGATGGGCATTCATCAGGCTGTGGGTGGGTAGGGATTGTGGAAGAAGCATTTTGGTGGTTGAGCTCCACATACCAGCAAATTCTCCATATGGTTTAATATACTCTATTTGTATTTTCCTGGCACATCATCTGTGGTAATAATAATCCATTGTAATAAAGATCTTGATGTCCATCTTTGGTAACTGTTCCCCACAGACAAAAGCTGTGCATGCACCCTATATACTACAATGTAGATGTTGATGTGCTTGAAGTCTTGCTGCAAACTGTTATGGATAATTGTTTTATTTTTAATTCCAAAAGCAATGCAGTGTGTTAATTCTCTTCTGTATGTGTAAAGCCCTTCATTCTGCGGTCTGAGCAAGCAGGGTCAAATTAAGGTGGGGGCATCCACTGAGAGCCTGAAGCTGAAGACAGCAGTGATTTCCTTTATTTTGCCTTTGTTTGTGCCAAGTGTGACTGAGCACTGGCAGGAGACTCTGCTGAGCAGAAGGGCAAGTTCTGGACGCTTAAGTAGTTGAAGTCTAAATTTGGTGCTGCAAGTTTCTAAAGGTAGTTCTTATTATACATCATGGTGTTAACCAGTGGGAGCTTTCTCTGGTACTCTCTGTGTAGCAGGTTCTTTCCTTAGCTGTGTTCCAGGCTGAGAGTTACATCTGTCTGTCTTAAGAGGAAAGCTAATTCTGAAAAGGAGAGCAGGGTGCAGTTTTGGGATTCTGTGTGACCAGAGCTGTACAGGTGAATTCGAGATGTAGAAAAGGCTCTTATGAAGTCCCCAATGTAGAGGACAAAAAGGCAACATGCCTCAGCTCTCCTGGAAGCTGGGCTGTTCTATCAAGGAAATTTCATTTTATGCCTCAGTTGTTTTTGTACATACATTACTGGTCACTGTCAAAAATATGGCATTGAGTGAATATATGGGATTTTCTTTTGATCCAATACAGCCGTCATTTGTTTCTCTCCCATTTCCTGAAGTGTAACCTCAGCATTAAGGATTCTCATGACTTTGATTAAAATGAAAGATTAGTTACAGAATTTAATGTCTCTGTTAGAGGTAACTGGCTATGTATCATCCAAGGGAAGAGGGAAATCCTTTAGCCATGCTCTGAACCTATTTTAGACGTGTGTTCTGCCCAGTCTGAGTTTGCTACTAATATTGGCTTGAAGAACCCCCAAACAGCATGCAACGCCAAGGGGCAGCTCTTCAAGGTTGCTTGAGACAACCTGACTGAAAGCTAAGGTTCAGTGTTTCCTGCCATGTACTTGAAAAACTTGGAACTGGAGGCAACAGCAGACTAAAGCCACTTTTGTAGAAATCTTACCACTCTGCTTTCCTTCCTGTCCTTGGCTGGTGAGAGATCTGAGTTACTCTCCTCCTGCTCATAGTTGATGTGTCTCTTTTTGGTTGGCAAATGTGCTTCCAGCTCCTAGACATCTGCTATGTGGAACATGAGCCTTCTGACCAAACTACTGCCATTTAAATCAGACTGGGGAAAAATGGAAAAAACTTGATGAAACTTACTGTGCATCCATTGAGTTGAGATTGTGCCCTCAGCATGGTGAGAGTTGGAGTTTAATGGGGGGGCTCTAAGAAAATTAATGGTTATGTTTTAGTTTGATCAGGATTGGTTCTGAAAAAAATGTTGGTCTTTTTAGTGCTTCTAACACCTTTTGTGAAAATGAGTATGAGGGGTTGCCAACTCAAATTAAAAAACAAAAAAAAGAAATCACAAGTCATATCCCAGAAGCAGAAGGGTTTAGTTACTCAGTTTTGTCATTCTTGCTTCTGAGTGTTTTGGATGCCATTTTTAGGCAACCTCAAGGGAACAGAAACCATAAAGGAATCATTAAAAAAAACCCCAACACTTTGATTTCAGTGACTAGGTAATGCTTGAAGAGAGTTATTAGACTTAGTACCATATAATATGCAAAAAAAAAGTGTCTAGAAAAGGTGACCTCCACCATTAACACTGTGTAGTTGCACTAAACAAAATAGTAATGATACCATAATGACAACATATAATAATAGTCTAATTTTTTTTTCCTACTACTTATTTTTCTTTTCTGTGCTTATTTTAGGTAGATAGGGACATCTGGTTAGGAGATGGTTAAATCCCTACCTACTTTAGAGGATAGAATTGTCTTTAATCTCTTCAGGGGATGGCCATATTACAGCCATGAAATGTCAGTGTTTTCCCTGGGCAGGAATAGGCCCAGCACGAGCGAGTGCTCTGCTTTGTGAAAGGGCTGTTCAGTAATGCAGATCCTCCTGCCAGCTCTCCAGTAAAAGACATCTTTCTGCTACGTATTTTCTGCTTGTGCTAGGGAAGAGCAAGCTACTCTGGGAAATGATGTGACAGTTCAGAACTGGTGGTGTCAGCAGTGCTGGGCTGTGCTCGGGAGGCACCTGCTGTGGGGAGCCTCTGCTGCAGAGGGGCCTGGGGGAGCCGAGGCTCTCCTTAGGCAGAGATAAGAGACCTTGCTGCTCTGCCTCGGAGTTGGGCTGGAGCTGACACACTGCCTGCCTGGCTGCTGCCCCAGGAATTTTAACAAGGATTTCATAGCTTTTCCTACATTCCCAAATAATGGCATTATAAAGCTATTGTTCTTCATCTGTGTGAGGAAACATTTCTGGTGTTTCCACGCATATTTGTGTGGAAAACTGCTGAGGAATAAATGAAAAACCCTCCAGGAGTCCCTTCTGGGCCAAATGATTGTATGATCATATGCCTTAATTTGTAAATACAGTCAGCTGTATAAATGGCAGATATTTTATGGTTACAGTACAAGCTAAAGTTTGGAAGACTGAAAAATGAAAACAAATTAGTGTTTTCCCATCCTCTTTCTTGTTTTTCTTCCTTTCTGGTCTTTGCTAATTTTCTTCATTTTCCTTCACTGTATCTTCTGCAGAGCAAAATAATGTTACAGGTATGATGCTTCCAGCACCCATCATTGAATGTTCCTTGAGCCACAGAATAGAGGAACTCCTACTGAAAAAAATAATTGTCTTACCTGCCTGCAGATTCAGGAAAGCATATTTTCATTGGTTAAATATAGTTCTTATTTACAAGGTTATTTTTGCATCAAATCTAGAAACTGGGGTGGGGTTTTTTTTTGTTTTTTTAATGAACACTTAAATTTTGGACAAGTTGATTCATTAAAATGCATACTAAGGTGATAGCCTGGCCCTTTTCTCAAACCATGACTGAAAGTCAATTTTATGAAACTGAATGTATGAGAGATTAGTGACTCTGACTTACTGAATTTACTGAGGTTTTTGTGTTTGAAATAGGCAGACTGTTTCTATGTGGAAAAAGGTAGCTTTTCAAAAATCATATTTTAGTCAAGTAATCATATTAATGTCCGTTGTTTTTCTTGTCTAACTTGGTAAATGGCCTCCACTGGGGAAAGGGGAAGCAGGAAAGTGTGATCCAACTTGTCCGTACAGTCAGAGTTAAATGATTTCTTTTCTGACTTTACCCTTGATAATTGTTCTTTTGTCAGTAACAAGCCATTTTCCATCTTTGCCCTTTGTTTTTCCATTTGTAAAGTTAATGTACTTCTACTCATACATCCCTTGTCCACTGATTTTCTAACAGTTTAAAGAATGTTTTTAGTAGGTACAGAGGAGTTTGTTCTCTCATTCTCTCTCACTTGCTCTCATGTGTGCTCAGTTTCTTATGCAACCTTAATACCAACTCTGGGACCAAAGGTAAGCAAGGAGTTAACTGTGCAAGTGCAGTTTTCATAGTGATTGGCTTGAGACCAGAAACCCAGTAAGCAATGAAGTCTTAAAGTTGCCTATAAAAAGCTAGATAACTTTTTCAACCTCTGCCCAACATGTTATTTACAGTTCTTCACTCCATCCTCTTGGAAAAACAGAACTCATCAGTGAAAAATGTCTGTCGTTCACAGAGTTTTCTGTCTCAATATATACACGCTGTTCTTTCTGGCCAACTTTGCAGGCTTCCAAGACCCAGCTAGTAAAGATGCCAATAAATCTAAATCCCTGGAGATACAAGCATGGGGTTTTGGACTGTCGTTTGTGCCAGTGGATATTAAACAGCTATTTTTTTCCATTCTGTTTCCCTAGGAAAAGTTTCTTCTTTTGTTGAGTAGATGAATTTCTAGGCAAAGGTAAGCAAGGGAACAAATAACCTTGAAATAAATGAAGGTATTGCTTTACGGAAGAGAGATTGTCATGGAGATTGTAGTGTGTTAGAGGACATACAGCAGTTTGTTTTAAACCTGGATCTTAAAAGTCTAGCAGCAACCATTCCACCCACTCTGAACAGTATTTGAAAGATGGAGACTTGCTGGAATACTGTGTGATGAGTGTCCTTTTACAAATGTATAATGAATAAATCCATAATTTGATTTTTCCATCTGCTAGCTGTGTATCAGGTGGGATACAGGTGGGAGAGCTACCTTTAGACACTTAATGGGGTTACTTTTACACTTGGATTGGGTTCTTTCCTCTTAAAATAATTTGAATAGGATTTTTTAACTAACTTGAGATTTTTAAATACAGTAGGAGAACAGAGTTTTAAAGGTGGTGATCCATGAAAGGTCTTTAAAATACGTGTTTTTATATTATATGTCTGTTATACGTCTATTATCCAGTTACCAGACTAGTTTTTGCAGGTTCTTACTATGAATTATTTCTCCTAGTTTTATCATGGAAATAAATGGCAAGAACAGTTACATCAGTTTAGACTGCATAATCAAAACAAAGCAAACAAAACCAGAAAAGACTAAATCTGGAATCTTTGAAGAAAATCTAAGACATAAAATTGAATCTTTAGTTGGCTGTCTTTAGCTTTCCTTTCTCCTACAAATTCCTACAGTCTCTCTCTGAAAGCTTTGACACAGAATTCCTATTAATATCCATGTGTGGAATTCACACAAGAATGTTGAACAGGCAAATAATGTGCATGTGTCTGGAGTGGTGAAGTTGTACCTTGTTTTCTTTAAATACCCTCTTCTTTTGTTCTAAAACTGGTGGCATCACTCTGAGGAATATTTGTGAAATGGATGTAGAGCCAGAATCAAGACATACTCAGGGAAGTTTTCTTCAATGCTTCTTTCTTAGGTGAAACTGTGTGATCATGCCAAGATGAGCTGTGCTTTTTGATGAGCTGCTTCTACCAGCTGTATGTTGAGAGGATTCTGTGATGTTAACCAAGGCAGTTTCCTCTTCTATATATTCAATTTTGTGGATATTTCCAGGACTGCTTTTGAGGTAGATACCAGCCTATATCTGATCTTGCTCAGTATGGCACTTGTCTGTTCCATATTCCAGGTATGGCAGATTGTTTTCATTCCTGTATCTTGTCTGTGTAAAAATACCAGTCTCACTCTGAAGGCAAAAGACCCCAAATGGCAGTAAGGGAACACAAAACCGCTTCCATCAGTCAAACAGCTTATCCTGCTTTTCTGGAATCCTGTGACCATTTCATTCTGCACCAGTGACGGTTTTAATTTACCTGGACTTATGGTAATTTATTTTAACTTTCATCCTTGTGGAAAGAAGAGAATTAATGGTGAAATTAACTTTATTTTATAGAAGAAGTATATTTCATGAGAAATATTCCAGGAATTTCAGTTCTCTGGAAAAGGATAATAAGTATTTTTCATGGATATACACTGCCTTAGTGTAAAAATGAAACCAGAAAAACGTGGGATGAGAGCACCATGGTGCCAGTCTGTGTGTACCTGTGCAAACAGGCAGCATTTATAGATAAATGTTTTTAACTTAATGGCTACAGCAAGATATAACTGGCCAAATTAAAAAGGTTAAGACAGAGACAATAAGGTGGCAGATGATGATAGGTAAGAGCATATTTGTTGCTGTGTAGGCTGACCAGTTTGCTAGCTGACTGCAGTTATCACTGTGCAGAGTGATAAGCAGTTGAAGCAGGAGTTGTCTGAGTAATAGTACTCCATCTTTTGGCAAAATTCCTAAAGTTAGAGGAGTAAAAATGTTGAATATTGTTCCAGACTCTTTGGCTCCTGTGGAGGAGGTAGGATTTCCTGGCATAATATGAACACTTTTGGAGTTTGCTTGGTAGCTACTATGGGAAACAGCAGGGGCTGACCACTTAGAAAAGGTGAATTTCTCAGCCTCCTGAAAGGAATTAAAACAAAATGGGATTGAGTGGGTGAGTGAAAGTAATGAAGCCCAATAGTGGTCAGTATTTCAGCTTGCTCCTCTGAACACTCAGATGTACGACTGATCTGACAAGGGAATTTCTATAAGAGCTTAAGTGACAAATGGCTTTTTTCCAGGAGCTTATGGCCTTTGTTCATTTCAGTTGCCTCCACTTCATCTCCTCCAGTTTGCTTACTCACCTTCTGTCAATAAAGTTTCACAAATTCAGCTTTTATGAAGTTGTTTGATTTTTCTATAGGTTAGAGGAAGCAAAATCAAAAAAAAAAAGCCACCACAAACTTTTCACTTGAAGCTCTTCCTAACAGTTACTCAGAATGAATTATGAATTTTGCTGGCTATTTGGTTTGCTGACACAGTAAAAATCAGAACTGAAAACTCCTACCAGGTCATTTTCTATTTAAATCTGTGTCTCTTCAGCTGCTCCCTGTGTGTATATTCAAAGTGTATTAGCACTTAGACTATGATCTGCTTAGTAGACTGAAACTAGTGGGAGTCATTAATATAATGGCATTTTCTTAAGTATTCAGATGTTTGAGATAATTTAATTAGCTCAGTATAACAGCTAAAATGAATTCTGTTTACACATACCTGATTTATTCCTCCTGACAGACTACACTAAGGGTTTAATAAAAAGTGTGTTGGGGTTTGTTGCTTGTTTTTTTCTTAATGAATAGTATAACTAGCTATTACAGCATTTCAGAATCTCTGAGCTCCAGTTATTTCAGTGATCCTGAAGTGACTGAAGTATTTCCAGTGGGAAAAAATCTGGACAAACCTAAAGATAGGCCAGGCTTTTATGTCCATATAGCTCATCCATGGAGAAGCGTGTGTAGCCATCCCAAACTCTGACACTTTAACACTGCCTTCTATCATGGCTGATCTTCTTAATATAGAGTACATATTTTATGTTTGTAATCCATGTGTGTCACAGCTCATGGCAGATTCAGTGTTAAAAAAACTTAAATAGAATCATAAATCAGATTTTAAAGAGAAGTAGGGCTTGCAGGCCCGTGTAGTTGTATAACGAAGATGGGATTTCTGATGTGAATGCAGTGCAATGATTTCAAAGGTGTTTTCTTGGTAGCATAAGAGAAAATACTCATAAAGGGAATGTAAGTGTGGAAATGAAATGCACATTCCAAATACTTTGTAGGCTGAAATACTGACAATGGGATAAACTTAATCCTTAAAAATTGTATTTAATGACACATAAAGGTGCTGTTTTCATGCCTGTAACACAGTAGTTTTTCCAACAGGCTTGAAAGAAAAACATATGGCTTTGTTTGCCCTTAGACTGACAGCTCTGTACTAAAGGTCTTACTGAAAATTACTTACTTCCCAGCAGGTTTCAGGTCAGGGTATTTTCATTGTCTTTTTTTTTCCAATTAATACGAAAGCAAAAGTATTTTTCTGAATTATTTATACTAAAGAGAACATTACTTTCAGGACCAACAAAAATAATACTTAGCATTTTTTAGTGTTTCAAAGAAAACGTGCAACCATGTACACATTTTCTGAAAGTTAAGCTTATTTCAAACAAAGATTTTGGAAGCTTAAGCTTTTACTAAATTTTTTTAAAAAAAACTTCTTTTCAATATTCAAATTCCTTGAGCAAATAAGCAGTGTTCTATATAGTTTATAAACAGAACACTAAGCTATAAAAGCATTAGAAACTGACTGAAATTTAAAATTAACAGCAGTGAGTGTGTTCCAGCTGGAGGAAGTCTTGATCAGGAAACGGGCTTGGATTCTCAGCATTGCTAGGTTGTGTTACAGAATTTCAAATGAAGAATTTTACCAAAAAACCCAGTGTTGATTGCTTTGGAGATCATCAGTGTCTTGATGTGAAATTTCAGAAAAGTCAGTTGCCCTTGCTGACATTCAGAAATACCAACTCCTGTGCCATAAAAGTTATTATTTCAAGTTGTGCCCCTTGTCACCCAGGCACTTAGAAAGCAAAAGGATTTGAATTAGGAAAGAAAAGAGGAGACATATAGACAGGACTTAACTGCCCTGCACATTTCCTGCCTGGGGAGTTCTCAGCCTAGGATTTAGTAATCCTAAAGAATCAGTAAATGTGACCCTGCTGACAAAGTATGGGAGAAACAATTTTAGGAAGAAGGGTGGGTTTCTTCTATGTAAATTAGTAGTCAGTGAGTATTGCTCTCTTTCTGAAATCTTTGCTAGAAGCCACAGATACTGTTTTCTGGGCTGAGCATCACTGTGACAGGGCAGGCAGGTAAACCATTCCCATGTAGGCCTATTTTCTGGGTTATTTTGTCACTGTCTTCTCAATATGTCACTTTCCTCCCTTCAAAATCTGACAAGTCTGTGCTTGCTTTTTGTGAATAATTGAGCCAGAATAAAATTTCCTGCCTCTGTATGTTCTCAAATCAATAAGGTAAAGCAAAGAAAAGTGTCTTTCTTCCTGAAAACTTCTGTCTGAGAGCTGTCTCCAGCAGAAGACTGGAGCTGACAAAATGAAAGGCCCACCAGGAGATGAATCTGAATCTGAAGTCTTTTAAGTATGTGGGCAGCAAGGTGAAGACAACAAGACGATGAACTGCAGATTTCTGTTCCAAGTCTCCTTTAGGCTTCATTTATTCCTATTGACACCTTTTGACATACTCCTCTCCCATTTTTCCATTTGTACTTACGCTTCTTCCATTTGCCCTTTTGAGAACAGTTTAAATGTAGTGTATAGATAAATAATTTGATATGATTTGTTTGTCTCTAGACAGACAGCATATAGTCCATCTGAAATTCCCAAAATAATAGCTTTATCTGTAGAAATTGCTGTTCTTGAGCAAGTTTTTCAGGTATAAAATTCCATCAAATTCAGTTCCAGCACTGATGGAAAAGAGAAATTTTCCTGGAAAATACTTGTGGAAGACCACAAAATTTACCACTGAATTAGACAGGGATTTCTAGGCAAATATTTCAGTCTGGTAGCTGTTGTTATCTGACTGTTTGCAAGATTGAAAATACCTGAGTTAAAGGAGGCAAATACTGCTGCTGGAGGAATGATACTTTGTAGTTCCTGTAGGACTTGCGCTGAACTGGAAACTTGAGATTACTCTCATCTCAACAAGGAAAAAAAAAGTCATCTGTAAGTGAAAACAATGTCCTTTCTCCTTAAAAACAAGAGGTGAAATCTACTTCTGCTAAGTGGAAATAGAGTTTGTGCTAGGCTTTACAGTGCATATCCTTCAAACTGAAAAAAAATATTTGAAAATGGAACAGAATTTCAAATTACTTTAACAAACTCATATGCTGTGTTTGCAAGGAAAACTGGCACCCTTATCTCAACAGTGCAGAGAGGCCTGCAATCTTTCTGAACATTCATTATTCACCCTAGAACATTTCATGGAGAAATCCCAGTGTACAGAAGTGTAAAATCATTTCCATCTGGCTCCTAGTATTGTGGCACTGGAGAGCATGTGCTAGAGCTCACATCCTGTAGGTGATTCTGTCTGAGGTGTTCATCAGACTTTTTCTGATGGTTATTGATTTGAAGATACGATTTTTAAACAAAATTTAAATGAGACTCAAAGCAGGAAACACGGAGTGCAATACAAACTTCTCAGTTTTGATGGTCTGGAATAGTGCTTTGCACTCCTGCTTTCCCATAACTGAAGGACAAGTATAGGACATGGTCTTTGAGGATTACCAGTTGCACCTAGGATGATTGTTTTTCTTTCTCAGAGATGGTTTGCTGAGCTGAAACTATTCATTTTGAGTATTTGTTTTTAAAAGGACAAATGTTAGGTCATCTTGTTGACTCTGGGCATGTTTCAAGTTCCCTGTAATTGCTCTGTCAGTCTTTTTCCCATCCATCCTTCCTTGCCGAGATGCATAAAGCTACATTGTTTTGTTCCTATATCACCTAAATTAAGCTTAAAAAGCAGTAAATGTCAGCTGTTTCTACAGCCCTCATTTGCACAGTGTCTCCAACTAATAAAATAAGAAAATAGTATATAATCTTTTACCCTTAATCAGCCAGAAGACTTAAATAGTGTCCTAAATACTGCTCAGTATAAAAGTAATGAGTGAAAAGGCCTTTGATTTTACGTGGTGTTAAGTCTGAACCAAGAATGCTGGTGGGATGGTGCCAGCCATGCTCTGCAGGAACTGGAGCAGGCAGCGCTGGGAGCAGGACTGCCTGAACCAGGGCTGCAGCTTATGGGGATGTGTGTGGGTGCCTGTGAATAACTCAAGGACATTTCTGACGTGAGCACCAAAGGTTTAGTCCCTTTCTATGAGCACCAGGTGGTTTTATCCACTTACTTTTCACAACCCTCCTGAATTTGGAGCATCTCTGTAACATGTCCCATAGCCAGAATATGAAAATCCTGTGGCATGTTGTTGGTTCCCACAGGTACAGGGGATGCCACTTACCCTTCATCGAGCAGATGTATTTTTTACCTTAGGTAACTAATTCGGAATTATTTTGCTCAGTAGCATTGTAAGTTATGTACACCTGCACATGCAAATATTCAAAATTCATTCTGCTTGTGATGGTTCAGACAACTGACTAATGTATGCTGTAGGAGTCTGCAATGCAAACATGGGAAATACCATGGTGATTATGAAAATGCTGGTCAGAGAGACAAAAAACTGATAAGAAACCTTTGGAATTGGACAGAATGAAAGATAATATGTGGTAAAAAAAATACCCTTTTAAACTTTAAAGATAAAGAGATAATTTCAAATTAATGAACACCAACAGTGTATTTAATTCCAGGTACACAAACTACTTAATTTGCATAAAAAATGACAATACATAGGAAAAAGCCCCAGTGTAATAGGGGAGATAGGAGCTCTACTGTGACTAAAGGAGCAGATGAAAAAGGGCAGGTCAGAAAGAAGCCTATTTGCATGAATACATAGAAAGTAAGTATTCATTCCAGTTCTGTATTTAAAATGTAAATCTGTGTTATGCAGTCAAAAGAGTAAAGGTTAATGGATTTTTGAAATGGTAGTGTCAGAACTGTGTTGTTAATCAGTATAGAGTTTGTTATTGCCTTTGGTGGAAAGGTGTGAGAGGCAATGAAGACATGGTTTATTTTAGAGAGTGGTAATGCCCATAGTGAAATCTTAGCTTTAAAATAAGAAAAACTCTCTCTTACAGTTTAAGTGGAGACATAGATACAGGGTATTGTTGATTAATATAATTTTATAGAAGGTAAAGATGATAGCTGAATTATTCTTTAGCTACTTTTTCAAGATGCTGTTAAGCATGAAAGTATGTATATGATGTATGCAAACAAGTAGGAAGTGGCAAAGTGGCTTTCAACGTGAGAACCCTTGAATTGCTGTGCTAAGAAAATAGGAACATGAAGAAATGAAAAGATGGGTTAAAAGTGGCTAAAATGATGGGAAAAGAAGATAATGTTAGCACCTGCCTTCTACCTAGCATGTGGGGACTGTCGTAGTTGAGAAGCAAGGTATTAAACCTGAGGTGTTAGTAAAGAGGATGGATTTTGATCATTTCAGAATAATCCTATTAAGTGGGAGAGGGAAAAAAACCAAACTGAACCAAGTCCCTGCAATGCTTAGAAAGGCAAGGAAGAGGTCAAAGCAATTGCCCTGCTTGCAGAAGTGAGAGAAAGGAGCAAGCAAAGATAAAATGTTTAAACTTTTGAGATTAACGTAATCTGGAGCAGAGCCTGGATCAGTGTCTGGGAAAAGAAGATGGGTTTAGCTGTGCTAAACTGAGATTGAGAAAGATGTATCAGTGAGTTTGTGAGGCAGGATTACATGGACTGAGGTCGGCAGTGCACTGGCACACGTTTTGGGTGGGGATTGACGAAATAATCAAAAGTAGGGAGAGGGAAGTCCGGGGGAAAGGACAAGGGGAGATCTTTGTTTTTCCCTTCAAATAGTTTGAGAAAGGCAGAAGGATGTAATGAAAGAAGTGGCAAAGGACTGGTGCGAGAACGGTGCCAGCAGCACCCTCGGTACCGC